>NC_089512.1:65203028-65503028 GCF_036850995.1 Saccopteryx leptura
AACCCTAGTCCGCAGGCGGCCTTGTCCCTGTCACTTGACTGGCTCTCGGCTCATCGCCCCTGCCTGGGGAGGCCAGCCTTCTGCTCTTTAGAGCAGGGATTTCCAAGGATCCGAGACAAAGACTTTGGGAGCAGAGGGCTGCGGAGCCTCAAAGTTTAAAATGGCCACAGCCGCGATATTCCCATCTCCCAAGTTACTCTCAGACTCCAAGCTCTTACATTTGCATTCCTCTGTTTCTACCTCATTCTGATTAAATAACTTATTCTCAAATAAGAACATTTGTACAAAAAGAAAAAGGTCCCTCACTTTTGAACCTAGTACTCCCATAGTTATTTATTCCCAAATTATTACTATATTCTCCCCTCACACTGTACTTAAAAGCTTCACTCTCTAAAAGCTTTAACTCACTTTGTGTGCTCACTTCTGGGGGAGTTCCATTACCTCTCCACTTTCCCTTCTGCCACCCATGTCTGGCTGTGGGGAGAATAGGGCCAAGACGAATGCAGTGACAAAAACAGATAGACAAACAGCAAATAAACCAGACAAACAGCAAAAACAGATAGACAAACAGGCGCCACTCTTCCCTAGAGCTCGGAATATCTAAACTCAACCGGGGTTCCCTAAAAGTGGGATGCCCTCCCAAATCTTCCACCCTCGCATCCGAGGGGAGATGGCCACCGGCCCCTTCCTGGCTCGTCAGTCAGGGCTCGCGTGGCAACCAAATGGTTGTGACCTTGTTCTACTTACCCGGGGTTGAACAAGAAAGCTCCGGTGTGCAGACTGACGGCGGTCCCTCGATCCCTGACGAGCCCCCAAATGTTAAGCCTAATCCAGAGGGACCTGAAACATGGAAGACATGAACAAAGTCCGTCCATTACACATCAAAGCTTTATTGTCTAGCTTGGCCAAGCGGCAGCAACTCTGACATAAATCTGAGGGAGAGCGCACCGGCCCTTTGTTCTACCTAGTTTTTATAGTTTTGCAAGTGGGAAGTACAGAAGTAAAAAAAATTGCAATTAGGAGCCCTTTACCACTATTGGTTAGTCATATGTCCTTTAACATGATAGGACCATGTTCAATTTGCAAGCCATACATCATTTTGGAGAAAACAAAATGGCTCATTGCTATAAGAGGTTTATTTTGGTTTTTCTCTCCCTGTACCTGGCTAGTCATTCACCCCTTTCCCCACAGATGTGGTGGAATGTCTGGGAATCCATGTTTTCCTCCCCTTTGCATTTACAATACAATGCCAAGGGCCATCCTGGTTTTATGCCAATCACACAGTACAGAGACTATTTCTCACAATTTTTCTGCACACCTTAACCCAAATTAATAAAATGTTCTTCAAGCCTCTTAAAATATGAATATTGATTCTGTAGCTTTTGGTACTTTACAATACCTGCAGGTGAGGTGGCGCAGTGGCTCCTCAATTATTATATTTATTAACACATCATTATATTACTTTTAGATAAACACACCCAAATAAAATGTATAGATTTTTCAAAAAGAAGCATGATATTGAAGAATTTGATTCTGGAAGTGAGCAAAAGTTAAGTGTAAATAAAATAGGACTTGAAGGCTGATGGGCAGAATTTAATTTTTAGCATTTTCCATCGCTAACACTGAATAATACGACTGGGTTAGAAACCTATTCATGGAAGCTTCAAGTGATTTTGGTTTAACAGTAACATAAGAAGAACTGGCAGCTAACTCCACTGATCGTGGATTGATGATTAAACATAAGGAATTGTCTCTTGAAGCCTTTTGGATTTCTTTTATTCATTCATTTTAGAGAGGAGAGAGAGAGAGAAAGGAGGGAGGAGCAGGAAGCATCAACTCCCATATGTGCCTTGACCTGACAAGTGCAGGGTTTCAAACCTGCAACCTCAGCATTCCAGGTCGACACTTTATCCCTTGTACCACCACAGGTCGGACTTTTTTTTTTTTTTTTATTTTTTTAAGACTTTATTTGTTTTAGAGAGGAGAGGGAGAGAGAGAGAGAAAGAGAGAAAGACGGAAGGGAGGAGAAGCAGGAAGCATCAACTCCCATATGTGCCTTGACCAGGCAAGGCCAGGGTTTCGAACTGGCGACCTCAGGATTCCAGGTCAACACTTTATCCACTGTGCCACCACAGGTCAGGAGCCTTTTGGATTTCTATAAAAGAAGAATATGTAGCAATATCTAAAAAAGCTTTGAACATTTTACTACAATTTTCAACATCCTATTTATGTGAATTAGGATTTTCTACCCTCAACACAATTAAGAGTAAAAAGAGAAGAATTCTTCAATATATTGACGAGGAAATGAGAGTTTGCCTTTCAAATATATGCCCAAACATGGAAGAAATTGCTAGGACACATCAGACTCACGTTTCTCATAAACACAAGAATGAAAAAACACAGTCGCTCCAGGACCTGCCAAAATTACTCTTACTAAGAATGTATCTCTATATATAAAAAGATAACTTTTTTGTCGTTTTTAAATTTTTTAACCCCTCTTTTTTACGAATTCTAGAAAGTATGACTCAAAAACTGTAACATAAAAATGTTTTTTAGAGTCAGAATAAACTTAATTTTGTCGTATTTATTTCATTTAATTACCATAAAAGCACGCTTGGACTTTTTTTTTCTTTAATATTTTACTTAATTATTATAATGTATTTTTCAGAAATTTGTATATAGTGCGCCTACAATTATTTGTAGGATTTTAAATGCGTCCTGACTTCAGAAAGATTGAGAACACTGTCTTAGTGGGTCAGCCGTGAGCCAGTACGTTCTCTCAGCAAGCCTCTTATTTCTTACCAACAGTCATGGTGCTTTCAAGCATTGTTTTGAGTGCTGAATTTTCAGCTTAGGCCTGATGTTGCTGGGCACCAACATGTTTTAAAAGATTTTATTTATTGATTTTAGAAATAGGAGAGAGAGAGAAGGCAGGGGAGGAGCAGGAAGCATCAACCTGTAGTTGCTTCTTGTATGTGCTTTGACCGGGCAAGCCCAGAGCCCCAAACAAGCGACTTCAGCATTCCAGGTCGATTATCTATCCATTGCACCAGCACAGGTCAGGTGAGGACATTTTTTTTTTTTTTTTGCAAGAACTGTAAATTCAGTATAGGGTGAAAGAACAGGGGTCCGTAATTGAGAGTCTTCTAAGGATTGTTGAGACCATGTTATGTTACCCCTATCCCAGGAACCTGTGCTGAGTAAAGCTAGTCATAGTGTGTGGTTTTTCTAGTGAATAAACCTGTAGTATGTTGCCATCTAGTGGAACATAAGGAAACTAAAAATTAATGTTTTCTGAAGTTTAGCCGAGCTAATTGAATTAGCCAGGGGAAATAAGTAAGTCCTACTTTCTACAGGCAGTTGTTTCAGAGATACATGCAAATTCAAGTAAAACTAAAGTTCACTTTTAGTAATTTTGTTTTTCTAACAGTTGGCAAATTCACTCATAAGAGTTCATGAATGTTTCCCACTGGGGAGCTAACAAGGTTTTAAACATTAACCAGGTCAGGACCCTGCATTTCCATTGTCATCTGTGCAGCAGTTTCTCATCCAAAGTCCTGGGCAGGGGTCTGGTTACTGCAAGGTTATTTTAGTATTTTAAAAGTGGGATTTAAAGGTTTCCAATACCATTCTTACATACATTTCTGTTTTTTTCTACTAAATTTCCACAGAATAAAATAAATTTATTTATAGGAGAAGCAAACCCATGACTTCATAAAGTAGGAATCTTACATTTTAAATTCTAAGTGAGTACCAGAACTGTGCAGCTCTGTGTCTTTGGACCTATTTGCATGAACACTGCAGACTATATTGTGAAATAGTTCGTGAACACTGACTACTTGTCTTCCTGTTTCTTTGCCCCTTTGCTCATGTTTGCTTAGATCCCTCCCTGGTGCCACTGCCGCTGAGTGCGCATCAAATCTGAAGAAAATCTACACGGTACGAACAGTACAGGTAAGATCCAAAAAGGGGCACACCCAGCGAACATGCCGTGTGCTGGACCTGTGGTCACCAGCCTGGAAACCACGCTGGGCTAGCAGCTCCCACCCAGCTTCCTGTTCTGGCAGTGGCTCGAGTCCATTTCGGTGCAGCTGTCATCAACTAAGTCAACCCAGAGGTCGGCAGAGCACCTGCCCCACGTGGCCTGCTCTTTTCTTGGTGAACTCCTAAAATTTATTAACTTCCTAAACATTTCACAGACCCTCATGAGCAGCAGACGGTGCTGTGGTTTGGAAGACATGGCTCTGTTTCTGCATTCAAACACCAGCTCCCTGCCTGAGCTCTCACTTCTCATCTGGGAGAGGCACAGGCAGCAGCTGCAGCCATCACATAGGAGGAGCCGGGGGAGTTGAGCATGAAAGTGGAAAGTCTGAGACCAGTTTCCTGCTTCATGTTCAAATTTGATTGTCCTCATGAGGCAGGTCTCAACTCTCTTGATTTCTGTAAAGTTAGTATACTGATAGCACCTAATTCATGGTTGTTATCAGGATTGAATACGGTAATATTTATACCTTGCTTAGAAGAATACCTAGTACTTAGTAGGTTCTCAACAAATGTAAGCTTGGTTCTGTTAGTTCTTTCTCCAACTCTTATCATGTACATTTTTAAATGATTTATTTAGTTGATCAGATTTCTGTTTTCTTCAAAAGCAAATTCTATCAAGCTTGTCCCCTTTTCTAGTTTAATACACTATTATAGAGACAGTAAGGGTTTTAAGTCTGCTTCATAATTACATTGACCAAGTCCTGAATTTTCTAGAAGGCCAGATTTAAATAGTAGTTTTTTTGTTGTGCCCCTAAATCTTTTAATGTGTTAGAAATTCTAACGGGTATGTAGATTGCAGTTCTTAGGCAGCCTCTCACTGTAGAAGAGGGCCTTTTTTCAGACACTGTTCCCAATATCTGGCAGAAAGTCTGGTATTTGCAGTTCTTTGGTCCCAAGAAGGACAGGGAGTGGGAGTAAAGACACAGTCCCAGCCATGGGCTGTTTCTAATCTATTGAATAGTTGGGAAAAGGACATAGCATGTGGAAAGTAGAGTAACAGTGTGGCTGTGATCATCACCTAGAGCCCTGCATGAGCTGCACACGGGCAGTGTGTGAGCCCCTGTCCAGAGGGAGCAGGCGTCTCAGAGTCCAGAAGAGGCTTCCCCGTGCTCCTCCCCGCTGGTGAAGTGCCACAGTATAAATTTCAGAGCACTTGATTTTAAAGCCAGTCCTCCCATGGAAGTTTTTAGATCCCGCTAATTTTTGAGGGACTTATTAGACTTTCCTCTTTGAGCGGCAGACCTTGGTACAGTCTGAGGAAGGGTTTGCTCAGCTCTCCCGATCCTGGATGAGTGTATGAAACATTTGGGTGAGTTTTGGCATCGAGCAGCAAGTTAGACAGGGGCTTCAGGGACCATGTTCAAGTAGTAGGTATATACTAGGAAATACTTTCTTGAAAAGTACATTGGGATATAATTTATATTCAGTAAATGCAGATTTCTTAAGTGTCCAGTGTGATAAATTTTTGCAAAGGAATGAACCATGTAACCATCACCCAGATTGAGATAAAAATTTTTCTATCAGGCCAGAAAGTTCCTCCCTGCCCCTTTCCAGTCAGTCTTTTTCTCCCAGGAGCAAGCGCTCTTCACGTTCTTGTCACCATATATTCATCTTGTTTTTTACTGAATCTCATATAAACAGGATCACACAGTACTTATTTTTCTAGTTCCTTTTACTCAGGAAGTATTGCAGGACTGAATGATTGAATGAGATATTAATAAATGAACCATGTTCCTGAGTCACAAAAGACTGCTCATATAAAAACCCAGCAAGCTATAGGTCATACATTTTAAATGAGAGCAAAAATTGATTGTTGGTGGGCAAAAAGAAAATTACTCTTTTTATGTATAAAGCCCAGATATACATACAGTCCAGAAATAGATACAGTCTCTCTGTGGTATTACAGTTTCACAAGAGAGTAGGAAAAGGGGCTCCTTCAGGTGCAGGGGTGATCATGGAACACTGCTCTAAGATATGACAGGAAGTTCTGTCATATCTTTAATGTCTCTGTCCCTACACTTTCCTTATTTGTAAAACTGAGATAATAACAGTGTCTCCTCCCTTCGGCCGATTGAGGGTTAATTGAGGTCGCATATAGTTCTTAGCTGTGCTTAGCACTTAGCAAGCCCTCACATGTCAGTGAGTCCCACCTCTCAGTCCCGTCAGTTTCTTGGTGAGGATGTGGGCTGTAGTGGAGGGTGGTCACACTGCCTGGGTTTATGTCCCATATCTGCTACTTACCAGCTTGGGTAGGTTGCCTAAGTTCTCTGTATCTGCTTCCTGGTCTTTAGGATGGGAATACGTATGACACCAGTTGTATCTTTAGGTTGTGAGAAGGAAGTGGCACAGAAAGTAGGAAGCACTAAGAAGAGCCTCGTAATAATCATCATCACCTCATCTGCCATCATGTGTCTGCTTCTGTTGGAACCTCTTTTGTACTTTCTTCAGCCATGTTTTATGTCAGCAAGCGGTGTGCTACAATTTCTACATTATTTATTTGAAGCAGTTATACCACAGCTAGCAGTCTACATATGAAAACATATCTAACTTACCAATAACTTGCGATTTCAGCCCTTGATTGTCCTTAATATCTATGAATAGTCCTTGGTATTTAAGGACTAGCCTAGGTGTCCATCTTAAAGGCAGTTGATGACTGCCTTTTGTCCCACTGTCTTCTTTTTTTCTGTAGTTGTAGGCTGATTCTTGGACTTTCTGTTAGCACTTAAAAAACTGCATCCCTCACCGTGTCTGAGTTTTCCCTTCATTTATGTTTGAATGAAAGGTAAAAATTGCGTTGTAATGATTACTTTGTATAGAGATGATATGTCTTTTTATACTTTGATGTCCTTCAGCAAAACATAGATCTTGAAGGAGTAAGGGAATAATTAGCCCTGTTTATTAGCAGGGAGACAGGCCAGTGGATCGTTTTTTACTGAATCTCATATAAATGGGATCACACATCACTGGAAACATCTAGTCATGTTGTGGACAGGAACTTCATCCCACTTCTGTCTAGTTCAGGTCTCTCTCTTTAACTCCACCCTGACTGAGGAGATTGGGTACTTGCTTATGGCCCAGTGACACCTGCAGAGGAGGACACTCACCAGGGCCAGTGATAATTCTCTATGCTTGTACACCAAAGGCAACCAATGCATGTATAAATAAGCGAAACAACAAATCAATGTTTCTCTCTCTCTCTCCCTCTCACTCATTTTCTCTCTCTCTAAAAATCATTTAATAAAATAACATTTTTTAAAAAGAGTGAAATATCTTGTGACATTGAAAAGCGCCCAATTTAAAAAGTGTGTGACATTAACCCTTTGAGTAGTACAGACGTTCATGTACGTCCTCACTCGAGGGTTAACAAAAAACTCACTACTCAAAGGGTTAAATTGGTCTATTTCCTTGTTTCAGACTTCATACAGTATTTGTTAGGTTTGTATGATGATGGAACAGCTCATGGAAGGGAGCCAGCATTACACAGCTCCTCAGACCTTCTCCTCCCTGTGAACATGAAAACGCCATTTTATTGGAAGCTTGAAAATTTGTGATTATATTTCTTTTTTTTAGTTGAAACATCTAAATTTTATTAGAAATAGAACCTTGCAAATAGATTTCAAAGGTGATTAGGCTTACAATCAATTCTATTTGGGCATGCAAATAGTAGATTGTAGTAAAGCTACAACTAAGTACAGTGTTCACTAATGATGGTCAAGTGCTTTTTTCAAAAGCCTAATGATAACCCCCAAACAAGAATTATAAGAGTTGGGTGTTGGCCCTGGCTGGTTGGCTCAGTGGATAGAGCATTGGCCTAGCATGTAAACATCTCGGGTTCAATCTCCAGACCATCTGCTTCTCTTCTCCTCCCTCTCCCCCTTCTCTCTATCTTTCCCTCTTGCAGCAAGTGGCCCTGTTGGTTCAAGCAGCAGCCTCAGGCGCTGAGGATGGCTTGGTTGATTTGAGCATTGGCCCCCAACGGCGGTTGCTGGATGGATCCCAGTCAGGGTGCATACAGGAGTCTGTCTATCCTCCTCTCACTTAAAAATAAAAAGAATTGGGTGTCATTCACTCAGTCAGCATTTGTGGACACTGGTGAGTCCTGCCTTGGTACACAAGGTTCACTCCTTGGTGGGTAAGCTTCTGAGCACCATTCTGGCGCCTCGTCCACTTAAGAACAAGGCAGGTCAGATAGTTAACCAATGAAGTCTTCAATCCAATGGAGTCTGCCTGGATTTAAGACCAAAGTTCTCAGGATAACCTTCACAGGCCACAGAGCCCTTGAAACCCAAATCTCCTTCTTTGTGTAATAGGGCCAATATAGCAGTTTCACTGGATACTCATTAGGTGGAAAGTGAAAGTGTGTGCTAAACCTAGAGGAAGAAGCGAGTGTGATTAGGTTCATTTGACAATGATGACCCTTGATAAACTAACTTCCAGTTTACTAGTTCTGATTGGAGCAGCTCTGCCCCACCTGACAGTCTCCTGCCATTCATTACCAGGAAAACTGGCAAAATTTCTTCTGGAATGTTCTGGAAAAAAACCCAAGAGACTATACTTGAGAAAAAAAGACACCAAGGTGTGAAACAAACACCCAACAAACACACCTCTAAAAATCAAAATTGAACCCATGAAATCCACAATTTCTTGTGAGGTTGCTGAATATGAAGCAGGAGAGGATTTTTGAAATACCAAACAAATGTTTTCTTTCATCAGGCATTTCCCATTGTTTCGGGCTTGTTTCCCACCGACTGGATCAGTGGTATTTCTGGGGAGAGCAGACAGCACCGGAACGAGGAGGCTGACTCCTGAAGAGCTTAATGGGGTTTTTAACTCAGCAGCAGACACAGCAGGCTGAAAGCTAAGTGCTTCTGCTTTGCAAGAGCTGGTTACTTGGGAGAGAATGGGTTTTGCTTTGAACTCCAAAAGGCCTTGACTTAAGGTAAGAGCCAAAGCTGTGAGGAGATGAAGGATGCCAAGACTGTCCGACCACACAGAAAGTCTATAAAGGAAAAACACAGTCTGAGTTGGGGAGCTAAGTAGGGTTTGAACTTTGAGAGAAGAGGACAGAGCCTGTCCCTGGAAAGTTTGGGGAGACAGCAGAGCAGTATGTAGCGTGCCACCTGGGTACAGCCCACACATAGATGATTCTTTACCAATGGCAATATTTGTAAGTTCACAGGGGCTTCACAGAAGACCCAAGAAATTGTTTGAATTCAGAAGCTTAGATGACGTTTAACAAAGGCTGATATGCTGTGAAAAAGCGACTAGATGAAAAAGATCAGGGTTTGGGCCCCTAGAGGTGCTAAATGGTGGGAAGGTGAGAGAAGGCTTGTTTAGTAGGTTTGTTCTGTAAAGTCAAGTGATGAGAAAGGGGAGCGCCTGAACGAGAGAATTCCATGTCAGCTCACAAAGGGAAATTTAGACCCTGCTTTTAGGTGAAGAGCTTTCTCAGTTGCCTTCAGCTCAAAATAACCCTTATTATAAGTGGCATCATCTTATCTCCAGAGGAGACCAAGTTTACCTTCAAAGTGACTAAATTCCTTTTACTTTGCAAGATACAATCCCTCCCTACTGTCTTCACCCCACCCACGCAAGGGCCTGCTTGCCAACTGACATGGAGTTGCATGGGTAACTTAACTTCCTCTCTGTTTCTGCATGCCTAGGTGTGACTATAAATGTTGATCCCGTAAACACTAGTGAATAAATTAAATAATAACGAACCCTGTTACACTTATTGTTAGTCTGCGCTAGCCACCGCTATGAAGCAGACCTTATGTCAGATCCTGCTCTCTTTCTTTCTTGCGTGGGTTTTTTCTCACTCTTCCCCACCCTCTTTCACCCAGATGGTTCCCTCCAGGTCATTCTATTGCAGGACACCACCCGTTCTGGGCTGCCCTTCTGTGTTCAGGGCAGTAAGTACTTTGAATCAATCTCATCATTCTCCATTATCAATACTTCACTATAAACCCTCTCCTTCGGAAAGGAGCAGCCTCACTTCTCACTTCCCAAGGCTCTGGGGAACAATCTGCTGTCCTAACTTAGTGAGCTGTAGCAGCACAACTCTACACACTTCTGATAAAAGATGTTGTCTTAAATGTCACTGGCAGTACAGCTACAGAAGGAACATTTTCTTAATTTCAATAGAATGTGTGTGTGTGTATATTATATATTTAATTTTTAAGTGAAAGGAAGGGAGATAGACTCCCAGATGTGCCCCAACGAGGATCCACCTGCAACCCCCATCTGGGGCCAATGCTTGAATCAACTGAGCTGTCCTCAGCACTTGGGGCCAATGCTCGAACCAATCGAGCCACTACCTGCGGGAGGGGAACGGAGAGAGGAGGAGAGCAAGGGGGAAAGGAGCAGATGATTACTTCTGTGTGCCCTGACCAGGAATTGAACCTGGGACATCAGCACACTGGGCCAACATTCTACCACTGAGCCAACCAACTAGGGCCTAGATGTCTATATTTTTAAGAAGACCTCTGTTTATGAGAATTATGCTGGATATCCATTTATAAAAGAAATATGAAGTATCTGTTTTATATTAATATAAGTAAAAATCAGTCAACTTGTGGGAAATGTTGGGTAGAACACAGTACAAGTGGACACAGTATGGCAGAACTTGAAATGACAGCACAGACAGCTGAGGCAGGACACAGGGTGCAGTGTCAGTCTCGTG
Organism: Saccopteryx leptura; assembly: GCF_036850995.1. Classification (NCBI taxonomy): domain Eukaryota; kingdom Metazoa; phylum Chordata; class Mammalia; order Chiroptera; family Emballonuridae; genus Saccopteryx; species Saccopteryx leptura. The sequence goes on from NC_089512.1 coordinate 65,213,755, forward strand.
GGAGTAAGGCTGGAAGACACCGGGCACGAACAGTTCTCCCTCACAATCTATCCAGCGGATAGCTCTCCATTTCTCCACAGGTGCAATGAGGCTTGTCAGAGCCGTGTTCTATTCTGTAAAGCACCCATTTAAGACATGAAAACACAGAGAAATGCAGAACATTTGGAAATGTTTACAAAAGAGTAAAAGAAACCAACACATGTCTTGAAAACAAGTGAAGTAGGAAATAAATTTAAGTACAGTACTATATGAAGTCTGAAACAAGGAGATGGACCAATTTAATGTCACATGCTTTTTAAATTGGGCACTTTTCAGTGATGTCACAAGATATTTTACTCTTTTTTAAAGATGTTTACTTTATTGATCAATTTTAGAGAGAGAGGAAAAAGTGAGAGAGAAACATTGTTTTTTCGCTTATTATGTGCCCTGACTAGGGATTGAACCCACAACCTTGACTTCTCTGGACAGTGCTCTGAGCAGCTGCACGCCTCAGCCAGGGCCTGTTTCACTCCTCTGTTCTCATGCAGAAACGTGCACCTGTCTGTTTTACGGAGTACCGCAAGTCAGAGTTAAATCTGTTGCTGTCTGTTTTTGTTTTCAAGAAAAGCTTGTAAAAATATAAAGCTTAGCACAGTCCTTAGGGTGTTTTCTTACCTGTGGAACAGTAGAAGCATTTTGTTTTTACTCATAGGTGCTTAAAACAGTAGATAAAAAGTCAGAATTCAATAACTTTGGCAGGGTGTAAGGGTAGGTGCTGTGGTGTGGGATGCCTTTTTTAGGAGATTTGAAGTTTGCCTGCACCAAAGTCCTTTTGATTTTACCGAAGGCAGGGATCTCTAGGTTAGCATAATGTCCATAAATTCTACACAGGTCATTACCACATCTAGTGAGAGTCCAAGGCTAGAGCGAAGGCACCACTCTGCTGGCTGACGTTAAGAGCCTATTGGTGGGGAAATGTCTGAAACATTCCCTCATCCAGTGATTCCCTCATCTGATGACCTGCTCCATGGCTTCCATGGTGGAAGAAAGATGTGTCAATAACAGAATAGTATTTTCAAAGGAGACAGCTTAGTGGTTAAGGACACAGGCTTTAGAATCAAACTGCTGGCATCAAATTCTGGCTCTGCCTATTTATGTGCACACCGCAGACGGACACTGGAGCATTGGAGTAATCTTATTCTTTGCACTAAGAGCAAACTATTTATATGGTAGAAACTGTGAAGGTGAGAAAATGATTTTCATCCCACTTTTCTAACTTTTGGCTGGACTGATAATTAAATTGACAGGTGACAAATTAACAGGAGAAAATGAACAAACTTTTTGTGCATGTACCTATGGGGTTCCAAAAGAAGATGAGACCCAGGAAGTATTGGGCAGCTGAGGCTTATCTGCCGGTCAGGACAAAGGAGAGGGAGGCGGGGCTCAGGGACTTCAAAGGGAAAACAGTCAGTTCCAGTAGATGAGAAAGAGCAAACATGTGGTAACCGAAGCATGCCGTGCTCTCCCACCTCCCGGCACAATGGGACAGAGGGTTGAACAGATTCGCTGAACCCTCCGTGTCTGCCACACTGAGTTCATGTATTCTCAGCTGACTATGCTAAGGCTGCCTTTCTGAAGCAGGTTTCTCCATCTGAATTCCTTTAGGCAGGGAAGGGCAGGGGTCAAAGGTCACTTCTGAGTCTTCTGTTTCTTAAAAATAACCAGCTTAAAATAATATCCCAAAGGCATATTTTGGGGTGGTAAACTCTAATCCTCTTCAGTACTTCCCTAAAGATGGACATTGTCTGAGGATCTGTTATTCCTACAAACCCATTTCAGCTACTCCCCACATTAGCACTAGGTCAGTATGCAGATCCAGGGTGTCCCCAGTGAATAAATCTACTGCCAGGTAGTTATTTGTCTTCTGGTTAATCTTACAGTTTATTGTTGCTGACCTTGCAATTACATATTCCCCATGTATAAGACGCACCCTTTTCTGAAAACTTTGGGGTTCAAAAACTGGGTGCCTCTTATATAGTGGTAGATTTTTTTTACTCGCATTTTCTGCTCTTTCACGCTTGTTTTTGTGCTCATTGTTGTAGATTTTTTAACTCGCATTTCCTGCTTGCTGTCTTTTTTTCAAATTTTGGGCCCCAAAATTAAGGTACATCTTATACATGAGGAAATACTGTAATTCCGCTTTAATTTTTACACAGGACAGGCTTGAAAAACCAACAAGGGTTATTAACGCAGGACTCCTTTAACTGTTCCCTTCAGACCCAGTAGGAGACTCAGCAATCACTCTCTACTTGCCTCACCGCACAGAAGGGTAGTTCTCATTGGGGATGTAATTCTGTGCATAGGATTCATGGCAGAGTGTGATTCTATAGTTCATTCCAAACAAACTGGGAAAGGTTTTGTTCTTTATAAACTTAATTCTCATCCAAATCTTAATGGTCACACCAAACAGTGACACTTGAGCAGGTGAGTCTCTATGCCTCAGTTTTCTTCTCTATAATGCAAGCATAATAATCGTGCGCCCTAATGAACTTGTCATTAGGATAAATTACATAAACATGTAAAATTTAATAGACCAAAGTCTGGCACTATTACCATGGCTATTACTATTACTCTATTATTTTTATATAATGTTTCTGTTTACTAGCCACTGAGTTTCTATTAGTTCTGGCTGCTATAACAGAAACCATGTTCTGGGTGGCTTAAACAACAAAAATTGATTTCTCTCAGTTCTTGAAGTCCAAGATCAGGGCCAGCATGGCTGGGTTCTGGCGAGAGCCCTGTTCCTGGTTTACAGGCAGAGGGCCATATCCTTACTGTGTCTTCACATGATAGAGAGAAAGAGAGGGCTAGCCCCCTTCTCTTCTTGTAGGGATACTAATGCCATCATGGAGCTCCATCCGTATGTCCTAATTACCTCCCAAAGGCTCCACCTCCTATATGAATTTACTATATGAATTTGAGAGGTACACAAACATGTAGTACATAACACCCTATATCTTTGGCAGCTGAGCTGCTGCCTGTTCCTCCTAGAAGGGCAAAGGAGAACAGAGCACCTCGAGTGACTCTTCTCTGCCACTTGCTTCATATCCCTCCTTTAGTACAAAGGGTAAGAGACTCCTTCTAGGCTTAGAAAGAAGTCCATGTGGCTGGAAATATGGTTCAGCACATATACTCAGCACGATAGACTTGATTAGATGCCACCTACCTGTCAGGGTGATCATTAGCAAGATCCAATGTGAAAATACATTGCATAGAAATGTTTGCTTCATAACCACAGCATTGTGAAGCTTAGAACTTGTCCCGACTTCAGTAAGGAACATTTTTTAATGTTATGTTACATTTTCTAGCAGATAATTATACATATAATAGAACACTGAGAAAAATCTATTTGGAATGGATAGGACTTAATGGAATCTGTTTTTTTCCCCTTTAATTCACTAATTTTTATAATCTAGTGGTATAGTAAAAATCAATACTGGGTATATTAAACAATATGTTTTTCTTTTAAAGATATTCTGGAGTGTGTACAATAACATTCCTCCTGTGACTAACCTGCCTTTGAGATGTAGTTATCACTTAATGAGAGGCGAGAGGCGACCACTTTGGTAAGTGTCTGATGTTAACTTGAGGTTAGGGTGGAAGGGAAGTGATCATATCCCTCATTAAATACTTCATAATGAATTGGAGTGCCATTAAAGTTTTCTTCAGGTGGTGCTGGAAGTAATATTAGCTATTACTTAATTATGAAATAAGCCCCTGCCCCCTACCCCAGTCACCTTGGGCTCAGGATGGTGGGAAGATTTCTCAGTGCTCCTACCTCAAGGGCCGCCTTCAGTCTCATCACAAACAGTTTGCTACTAGCACTCTGAAGGTATAATGCAGTCCTTCGTATGGGGGGGTGTCACATCACTTGGATTTCTTATTTCATTTGTTCAATAATGACCTGGACAGTTGAGTAGGAAAGTGTAGAAGAAGCTAGTGGGGAGCTGAGGGGTTGATGTGGGATCTATGTCTGTTGTGTGGTTGAACAAACTCATGTCACAAAGATACATCTCTCACATGGACCACAGAAAGTGTGTGCTACTGACTATGGCCTAGGGTCTGGGAAGGCAAGGGTGAGGGGTCCTTTTTAATAGCTCATGCAGTGATGAGGGTGGTGGACAGTTTGCCTGGGCTGAAGTCCCAGTTAGTAATAAATCCTTATATCATGCCTTTCAACTATTCTAAGTTATGTATTCGTTAACAAAATAGGAATGTATCTCAGTTCTTTACATAGCAAATGACAGGAACTAAATCTAAGCAAAAAAAGAAAAAGAAAAAAAAAGGAATTTCTGGCCCTGTAACTGAGAAGCTCAGTGGTATGGCTGATTTCTGACAGTATTCAAATATTATTTGAAACATGACGCGCTTCGTCAGGCTTGCTTTGCTTCCTCTGCGTTGATTGAATTCTCAGGCTGCCCCACTGGTGGCGGCACAGTGGCTCACGGTGCCCTCAGCCTCCTCTCCAAGGTGACTCGTGTCAGCATTCACCAGCCTCAGGAGTATATCAGGGCTGGCTCTTGTTGGCTCACTTGGGTCACCTTTCCATCCTTGGCTGATCACAAACACTACGAAGAGGCAGTATTTCATGGGCAGATGTGGATCATAAGCCCATCTTTGAAGCAGTCACCCCTATCTGAATGGGTCTAACATAAGATTAGGGGACAAGTGGCTCCTTAAAGGGAAATTGGGATGCTCTTACCAGTGAGGAAGCAGATACTAAACAGGAAAACGTAACAAATTCCCACCAAAAGGCTGACTGTCCTAATAGACCTAAAAGACAAGGTCTATACGAGAGACAGACGAGGCAGCGCCATTATCCTGGTGATGAAGTATAAAGGCCTTTCCCTAGGTGAAACATTTGTATGACTTGTCCATCCCCTGGTAATTTAGGGAACCCCTCACTGCAGCCTCCTTGGGGATAAGAATCTGGTGTCCCCTCACCTTTTCTGCCCTTGTGGTCACTAAATTCCATTTACTTCCCTCTTCATCCCACCCCTTCCTTTTTCTTTCATCTGCTTCTGTCTCCACTGAAAGGTCTAGGGAAGAGTTTATTGGAAAATACTATTTGTTTTTTTGTTTTTAATGTCATCTATTGTTAAAGTACATGTATGTACAACCACTTGCTCCTTGAGTATAACTTTAGACGTTGATCTTTGATCCAGGGAAGAAGAGAGTAATGCAAAGGGCGGTGTGTGGAAGATGAAAGTTCCCAAGGACAGCACGGTAGGTTTGTTCTGATCCTTTTTTAGAACTGGCTGAGCTTGAGGTTGATTGAAGATGACATTTTGAGCTTTTCAGACAGCCTGCCTGGTCATCTCAGAACAGGACTAGGGGTGAGAAATTCTGTTCTAACCTTGGTGATTTTCTGTCTTGCACTGTCACTTTGAAATTATACTATTTCACTTCTCTATAGAAGTGGTGTAATAGTCTACGCGGCCATACCCTAAACACACCTGATCTCTTCTGATTTCTGAAGCTAAGCAGGGTTGGGCGTGGTTAGTACTTGGATGGGAGAAGTACTGTGATAGTTTCACTGTGTCATATAGTCTGAAGAGCTAAATGACTATTGTTTTTACAGAAAGTTTATCATCTTTATGTGATTATTTCCTCACCAAGCCATCACTAACATGCGGATGTTGGCTTTACAAGGTGTAAAGCAGGCTTCTTCCCACCAAAGGCTTGTCCCTCCTCAACTAGGGGCAGAGCAGTTCTGGGAACGACCATGGCGTGAAGAGTGGGGGTTCTGGGGAGACCTGGATCTCACCAGTCTTTGGGGTTTCACATGAGGCTGATGAGAACCTCGCTGGAGGAGTGGCCTGGTAGGATGCAGGTTTACTATGGCCAAGCCTCAAAGACCTCAATTTCCCAGAGATGGGTGGGCTCTAATTTATTATGCTGACTGAAAATGAATGTTCAAATCTGGGAACATTCCCTGGGAAACCAAAAGCCTTCTTTGAAAATAGATGAAAGGGCAAATGTTACCCATTCTCACCTTTTCATAGTTTCTTTCATGTGGATAAGCTCAAAGAATTGAAATGTCTCCAGAGACCCAAAGGCTTGAGCTGGAGTCATTTTCCTTTAAGCGCATACCTAAAGATGGGGCCAGATTTATTTGTTAGAGATGCAAGCTATTAGTCAGGATTTGCCCATTATTTGGAATACATAATAAAAAATATCAGGGAAGCCAGTGACTAATCGGATAAGTTAGGACTATGAAAAACCCGTCTCCTTGAAGAGGAGAGAAAACTACTGTAGGAAAGAAAGGAAAAGATTGTGTAAGAGGAGAGAATTTAATTTCAATAGGAACAGGTTTTTCTTTTTATGTTATTTTCTGATACTAGACTTTGAATTTATAATAGAACAACCTTGATGCCAACTTTCAGTGTAAAGAGGCTGAAAGCCATGCTTTTCCCTTCCTTGTTAGCCCACTCAGCCACATTTTGTCACAGATAATCACACTTCACGTCTGTATAAGCATCGCCATCCTGAGAAGTTTGATGCACACTTAATTGTTGGCAGGTGGGAGTCTTGTGGGCCAACCTTATCTGAATCCAAAACAGGACAGGGAACTTTCCTTTCCCTAACTTCCTTCCTCCTCTCTCAACTCCAGCACTACAGTGTTCAAGACTGAGGTTGGACAGACAGAACACAGAGAGGATGCTCTCTAGAGAGGAGACAAGTAGACCAGAAGGGAGGACCTAGGGAAACAGAAGAAAACCCTCCTAAGAGAGAAAGGTCACAATTGGTAACTGGGTTAAAAATTTAGCTAGGCTGCTCTCAGCTCATTGGAACACAATAATAAATACTGTTATTGTGGTTGATATGTACTGAGCTCCTGGCATATAGCAAACACACAGCTATTTATGGAATGGTTGAATCCTTTGGCTGTAATCACAGTACTAAGTGCTTTGAATGCATTTGTTGACTGATTTCATGGTCACAACCTTGGAGGTTGTCATTCCCTGTTTGCCTATGGAAAACATGCCCAGAGAGGTTGGTAACTTGCCCAGGTTCACAGATACTAAGCAGCCTGTCAGGATTCAGACACAGTTCTGGGAGAGTTCAGAGACTGTGGGCCAGGACAAGGAAGATAAATGGGACCAAGAACTTTTCAAGGGGGGATAACTGGTAGAACTTTTAGGACTTCAGTAACTTGTTTGTTGGATGGCATTCATAGATCTCGAGTAGAAGGAACTCTATTTTCTCACTGGCGCAAGGTAGACCGTGGTCTAAGTGCTTCGTACTGTGTGACCTAGGAAGTACTTTATAAACTGCAGGAAAAACAGAAAAGGGTTTTCAAGAGAAGGATTTTACTTAAAGCATTCAAATATAACCAGTTGATATGTTTTGAATCAGAGAGGAAAAGAAATCAGAAAATTATGTCATTTGAATGTATTCTCCTCATTGTTTGAATTTTATCAAGGGTTTCACTGGAAATTAGTTTTGTGACTTGGGACACCTAGGTTTCTGGACATGAAGTTTGTGATTCTGGATCACTGTATCTATCTATGTAAAGTGATTTGTTGAACAAGACAACACACACTGCTGCTGTGAGTTTATGCCTGTAAGTTGTCAATGTCTGTGGGCTCCAAATACAGCCTGCATGTGAAGTTGCAGAAAATAGGACTTGTGTAGCTCCTGGATATAATTGTCTATACACACACACACACACACACACACACACACTTATATATGTTGTGGGGGGTTTTGGTTTTGTTTTTTGGTTTTTATTCTTTTTTTTTTACACCAGTCCACAGTTTGGAAAGAGTTGTTGTTAGCGACTATCGGGGAGCAGTTCACAGACTGCGCTGCAGCAGGTAAAGCGCCACAGCTCGGGCCGCTGAGTCTGCTTGGCTTGTGCTTGTTACTTACAGAAGTTTGCGTGTGTTTGACTTTCTACGTTTTCAAGTTGTTTATTTTGTAATTTTGAAGTTTCTTAGATTTTTTCATGTGATTGTGTTATGTGTATGTATACATGCCTGTTTACTGTGTGTATGCCACATATACATCTGTGTATAGGCATGTGTATGTTCCCTCATAACTCGTCTTAACAGTATCTATGGCCATCTGTCCAAAGTAAATAGGCAGAAAGAAAACAGTTGGTATCAGTTGGGATCTTAACACAACTTGTGGTTAGTTTCCTATTCCAATCCTTCCAGAGAGGAAGTGCCTCTGGTGTCCAGTGGCTTGTAGTTAGGTAGAGACAATTCTTTCTGTCCCTCTCAAGCCCTGTCCTCTTTCTCCTGTTCCTCTCTTGGTCCCCTGATGAAAGGGAGTGATATCAAGGGTGAGCAGGAGGCACTCACCGTTATTAGCTGTGACCCCACCTACCCCCATTATTGAGGCTAAAATATCAGGTCTTCAGGACTTGACTTTGGAGACCATTTTCAAATAGTGAATTTCTGAGAGCCTCTGTGAGTACATTTTTATTTTGTTTTTTAATTTTAGTTTAGTTCATCATGAAACCACTGAAAGAAGGGACCTGAATGGCTTGTCTAAAGTTGTTTTTTTTTTCCTTGAGTAGTTCCTTCTGGATGCTTCTGAGGTAACATTTAGAATAACATTTTTCCTTTTCAGCTTTCAGTTATGACTTTTTTTTTTTTAACAAAATGGTATTGACTAATTTGCCCTCTGCCGTGCTGGCTGGTGCAGCTTCAGGAGCCCTGAGGCCCAGACACTGCTGTGGCGAGTCTCACACTCATCTTACTCGCGGTCTCACGCCCGTCGCGCCCGCGGTCTCACACTCGTCTCACACCCGTCTCACCCGCGGCCTCACACCCGTCTCCCAGCGGTCTCACACCCCTCTCCCCTCGGTCTCACACCCGTCTCCCCGCGGTCTCAAACCCATCTCCCCGCGGTCTCACACCCGACTCGCCCCGCGGTCTCACACCCGTCTCCCCGCGGTCTCAGACCCGCTCCCCACGGTCTCACACCCGTCTCCCCGCGGTCTCAAACCCCTCTCCCCGCGGTCTCACACCCCTCTCCCCGCGGTCTCACACCCGTCTCCCAGCGGTCTCACACCCCTCTCCCCGCGGTCTCACACCCCTCTCCCCGCGGTCTCACACCCACTCCCCGCGGTCTCACACCCGTCTCCCCGCAGTCTCAGTCTCACACCCGTCTCCCCGCAGTCTCAGTCTCACACCCGTCTCCCCGCAGTCTCAGTCTCACACCCGTCTCCCCGCAGTCTCAGTCTCACACCCATCTCCCCGCAGTCTCACACCCGTCTCCCCGCACACCCGTCTCCCCGCAGTCTCACACCCGTCTCCCCGCAGTCTCAGTCTCACACCCGTCTCCCCGCAGTCTCAGTCTCACACCCGTCTCCCCGCAGTCTCAGTCTCACACCCGTCTCCCTGCAGTCTCACACCCGTCTCCCCGCAGTCTCAGTCTCACACCCGTCTCCCCGCAGTCTCAGTCTCACACCCGTCTCCTCGCAGTCTCAGTCTCACACCCGTCTCCCCGCAGTCTCAGTCTCACACCCGTCTCCCCGCAGTCTCACACCCGTCTCCCCGCAGTCTCAGTCTCACACCCGTCTCCCCGCAGTCTCAGTCTCACACCCGTCTCCCCGCAGTCTCACACCCGTCTCCCCGCAGTCTCAATCTCACACCCGTCTCCCCGCAGTCTCAGTCTCACACCCGTCTCCCTGCAGTCTCACACCCGTCTCCCCGCAGTCTCAGTCTCACACCCGTCTCCCCGCAGTCTCAGTCTCACACCCGTCTCCCCGCAGTCTCAGTCTCACACCCGTCTCCCTGCAGTCTCAGTCTCACACCCGTCTCCCCGCAGTCTCAGTCTCACACCCGTCTCCCCGCAGTCTCAGTCTCACACCCGTCTCCCCGCAGTCTCAGTCTCACACCCGGCTCCCCGCAGTCTCAGTCTCACACCCGTCTCCCCGCAGTCTCAGTCTCACACCCGTCCCCCCGCAGTCTCAGTCTCACACCCGTCCCCCCGCAGTCTCAGTCTCACACCCGTCTCCCCGCAGTCTCAGTCTCACACCCGTCCCCCCGCAGTCTCAGTCTCACACCCGTCTCCCCGCAGTCTCAGTCTCACACCCGTCTCCCCGCAGTCTCAGTCTCACACCCGTCTCCCCGCAGTCTCAGTCCCACACCCGTCTCCCCGCAGTCTCAGTCTCACACCCGTCCCCCCGCAGTCTCAGTCTCACACCCGTCTCCCCGCAGTCTCAGTCCCACACCCGTCTCCCCGCAGTCTCAGTCTCACACCCGTCTCCCTGCAGTCTCACACCCGTCTCCCCGCAGTCTCAGTCTCACACCCGTCTCCCCGCAGTCTCACACCCGTCTCCCCGCGGTCTCAGTCTCACACCCGTCTCCCCGCGGTCTCAGTCTCACACCCGTCTCCCCGCAGTCTCAGTCTCACACCCGTCTCCCCGCAGTCTCAGTCTCACACCCGTCTCCCCGCAGTCTCAGTCTCACACCCGTCTCCCCGCAGTCTCAGTCTCACACCCGTCTCCCCGCAGTCTCAGTCTCACACCCGTCTCCCAGCGGTCTCAGTCTCACACCCGTCTCCCCGCAGTCTCAGTCTCACACCCGTCTCCTCGCAGTCTCAGTCTCACACCCGTCTCCCCGCAGTCTCAGTCTCACACCCGTCTCCCAGCGGTCTCACACCCCTCTCCCCTCGGTCTCACACCCGTCTCCCCGCGGTCTCAAACCCATCTCCCCGCGGTCTCACACCCGACTCGCCCCGCGGTCTCACACCGGTCTCCCCGCGGTCTCAGACCCGCTCCCCACGGTCTCACACCCGTCTCCCCGCGGTCTCAAACCCCTCTCCCCGCGATCTCAGACCCCTCTCCCCGCGGTCTCACACCCGTCTCCCCGCGATCTACAACCCCTCTCCCCGCGGTCTCACACCCCTCTCCCCGCGGCCTCAAACCCACTCCCCGCAGTCTCACACCCGTCTCCCCGCAGTCTCAGTCTCACACCCATCTCCCCGCAGTCTCACACCCGTCTCCCCGCACACCCGTCTCCCCGCAGTCTCACACCCGTCTCCCCGCAGTCTCACACCCGTCTCCCCGCAGTCTCAGTCCCACACCCGTCTCCCCGCAGTCTCAGTCTCACACCCGTCTCCCCGCAGTCTCAGTCTCACACCCGTCTCCCTGCAGTCTCACACCCGTCTCCCCGCAGTCTCAGTCTCACACCCGTCTCCCCGCAGTCTCAGTCTCACACCCGTCCCCCCGCAGTCTCAGTCTCACACCCGTCTCCCCGCAGTCTCAGTCTCACACCCGGCTCCCCGCAGTCTCACACCCGTCTCCCCGCAGTCTCAGTCTCACACCCGTCTCCCCGCAGTCTCACACCCGTCTCCCCGCAGTCTCAGTCTCACACCCGTCTCCCCGCAGTCTCAGTCTCACACCCGTCTCCCCGCAGTCTCACACCCGTCTCCCCGCAGTCTCAGTCTCACACCCGTCTCCCCGCAGTCTCAGTCTCACACCCGTCTCCCCGCAGTCTCAGTCTCACACCCGTCTCCCCGCAGTCTCACACCCGTCTCCCCGCAGTCTCAGTCTCACACCCGTCTCCCCGCAGTCTCACACCCGTCTCCCCGCAGTCTCAGTCTCACACCCGTCTCCCCGCAGTCTCAGTCTCACACCCGTCTCCCCGCAGTCTCAGTCTCACACCCGTCTCCCCGCAGTCTCAGTCTCACACCCGTCTCCCGGCAGTCTCAGTCTCACACCCGTCTCCCCGCAGTCTCAGTCTCACACCCGTCTCCCCGCAGTCTCACACCCGTCTCCCCGCAGTCTCAGTCTCACACCCGTCTCCCGGCAGTCTCAGTCTCACACCCGTCTCCCCGCAGTCTCAGTCTCACACCCGTCTCCCCGCAGTCTCAGTCTCACACCCGTCTCCCCGCAGTCTCAATCTCACACCCGTCTCCCCGCAGTCTCACACCCGTCTCCCTCGCAGTCTCACACCCGTCCCCCCGCAGTCTCAGTCTCACACCCGTCTCCCTGCAGTCTCACACCCGTCTCCCCGCAGTCTCAGTCTCACACCCGGCTCCCCGCAGTCTCAGTCTCACACCCGTCTCCCCGCAGTCTCAGTCTCACACCCGTCTCCCAGCGGTCTCACACCCCTCTCCCCTCGGTCTCACACCCGTCTCCCCGCGGTCTCAAACCCATCTCCCCGCGGTCTCACACCCGACTCGCCCCGCGGTCTCACACCCGTCTCCCCGCGGTCTCAGACCCGCTCCCCACGGTCTCACACCCGTCTCCCCGCGGCCTCAAACCCCTCTCCCCGCGATCTCAGACCCCTCTCCCCGCGGTCTCACACCCGTCTCCCCGCGGTCTACAACCCCTCTCCCCGCGGTCTCACACCCCTCTCCCCGCGGTCTCAAACCCACTCCCCGCGGTCTCACACCCCTCTCCCCGCAGTCTCAGTCTCACACCCGTCTCCCCGCAGTCTCAGTCTCACACCCATCTCCCCGCAGTCTCAGTCTCACACCCGTCTCCCCGCAGTCTCAGTCTCACACCCATCTCCCCGCAGTCTCACACCCGTCTCCCCGCACACCCGTCTCCCCGCAGTCTCACACCCGTCTCCCCGCAGTCTCAGTCTCACACCCGTCTCCCCGCAGTCTCAGTCTCACACCCGTCTCCCCGCAGTCTCAGTCTCACACCCGTCTCCCCGCAGTCTCAGTCTCACACCCGTCTCCCCGCAGTCTCAGTCTCACACCCGTCTCCCCGCAGTCTCAGTCTCACACCCGTCCCCCCGCAGTCTCAGTCTCACACCCGTCTCCCCGCAGTCTCAGTCTCACACCCGTCTCCCCGCAGTCTCAGTCTCACACCCGTCTCCCCGCAGTCTCAGTCTCACACCCGTCTCCCCGCAGTCTCACACCCGTCTCCCCGCAGTCTCAGTCTCACACCCGGCTCCCCGCAGTCTCAGTCTCACACCCGTCTCCCCGCAGTCTCAGTCTCACACCCGTCTCCCCGCAGTCTCACACCCGTCTCCCCGCAGTCTCACACCCGTCTCCCCGCAGTCTCAGTCTCACACCCGTCTCCCCGCAGTCTCAGTCTCACACCCGTCTCCCCGCAGTCTCACACCCGTCTCCCCGCAGTCTCAGTCTCACACCCGTCTCCCCGCAGTCTCAGTCTCACACCCGTCTCCCCGCAGTCTCAGTCTCACACCCGTCTCCCTCGCAGTCTCACACCCGTCCCCCCGCAGTCTCAGTCTCACACCCGTCTCCCCGCAGTCTCAGTCTCACACCCGTCTCCCCGCAGTCTCAGTCTCACACCCGTCTCCCCGCAGTCTCAGTCTCACACCCGTCTCCCCGCAGTCTCAGTCTCACACCCGTCTCCCCGCAGTCTCACACCCGTCTCCCCGCAGTCTCACACCCGTCTCCCCGCAGTCTCAGTCTCACACCCGTCTCCCCGCAGTCTCAGTCCCACACCCGTCTCCCCGCAGTCTCAGTCTCACACCCGTCTCCCCGCAGTCTCAGTCTCACACCCGTCTCCCCGCAGTCTCAGTCTCACACCCGTCCCCCCGCAGTCTCAGTCTCACACCCGTCTCCCCGCAGTCTCAGTCTCACACCCGTCCCCCCGCAGTCTCAATCTCACACCCGTCTCCCCGCAGTCTCAGTCTCACACCCGTCTCCTCGCAGTCTCAGTCTCACACCCGTCTCCCCGCAGTCTCACACCCGTCTCCCGGCAGTCTCAGTCTCACACCCGTCTCCCCGCAGTCTCAGTCTCACACCCATCTCCCCGCAGTCTCACACCCGTCTCCCCGCACACCCGTCTCCCCGCAGTCTCACACCCGTCTCCCCGCAGTCTCACACCCGTCTCCCCGCAGTCTCAGTCCCACACCCGTCTCCCCGCAGTCTCAGTCTCACACCCGTCTCCCTGCAGTCTCACACCCGTCTCCCCGCAGTCTCAGTCTCACACCCGTCTCCCCGCAGTCTCAGTCTCACACCCGTCTCCCCGCAGTCTCAGTCTCACACCCGTCTCCCCGCAGTCTCAGTCTCACACCCGTCTCCCCGCAGTCTCACACCCGTCTCCCCGCAGTCTCAGTCTCACACCCGTCTCCCCGCAGTCTCAGTCTCACACCCGTCTCCCCGCAGTCTCAGTCTCACACCCGTCTCCCCGCAGTCTCACACCCGTCTCCCCGCAGTCTCAGTCTCACACCCGTCTCCCCGCAGTCTCAGTCTCACACCCGTCTCCCCGCAGTCTCAATCTCACACCCGTCTCCCCGCAGTCTCAGTCTCACACCCGTCTCCCCGCAGTCTCAGTCTCACACCCGGCTCCCCGCAGTCTCACACCCGTCTCCCCGCAGTCTCACACCCGTCTCCCCGCAGTCTCAGTCTCACACCCGTCTCCCCGCAGTCTCAGTCTCACACCCGTCTCCCCGCAGTCTCACACCCGTCTCCCCGCAGTCTCAGTCTCACACCCGTCTCCCGGCAGTCTCAGTCTCACACCCGTCTCCCCGCAGTCTCAATCTCACACCCGTCTCCCCGCAGTCTCACACCCGTCTCCCTCGCAGTCTCACACCCGTCCCCCCGCAGTCTCAGTCTCACACCCGTCTCCCCGCAGTCTCAGTCTCACACCCGTCTCCCCGCAGTCTCAGTCTCACACCCGTCTCCCCGCAGTCTCAGTCTCACACCCGTCTCCCCGCAGTCTCAGTCTCACACCCGGCTCCCCGCAGTCTCACACCCGTCTCCCCGCAGTCTCAGTCTCACACCCGTCTCCCCGCAGTCTCAGTCTCACACCCGTCTCCCCGCAGTCTCAATCTCACACCCGTCTCCCCGCAGTCTCAGTCTCACACCCGTCTCCCCGCAGTCTCAGTCTCACACCCGGCTCCCCGCAGTCTCACACCCGTCTCCCCGCAGTCTCACACCCGTCTCCCCGCAGTCTCAGTCTCACACCCGTCTCCCCGCAGTCTCAGTCTCACACCCGTCTCCCCGCAGTCTCACACCCGTCTCCCCGCAGTCTCAGTCTCACACCCGTCTCCCGGCAGTCTCAGTCTCACACCCGTCTCCCCGCAGTCTCAATCTCACACCCGTCTCCCCGCAGTCTCACACCCGTCTCCCTCGCAGTCTCACACCCGTCCCACCGCAGTCTCAGTCTCACACCCGTCTCCCCGCAGTCTCAGTCTCACACCCGTCTCCCCGCAGTCTCAGTCTCACACCCGTCTCCCCGCAGTCTCAGTCTCACACCCGTCTCCCCGCAGTCTCAGTCTCACACCCGTCTCCCCGCAGTCTCAGTCTCACACCCGGCTCCCCGCAGTCTCACACCCGTCTCCCCGCAGTCTCACACCCGTCTCCCCGCAGTCTCAGTCTCACACCCGTCTCCCTGCAGTCTCAGTCTCACACCCGTCTCCCCGCAGTCTCACACCCGGCTCCCCGCAGTCTCAGTCTCACACCCGGCTCCCCGCAGTCTCACACCCGTCTCCCCGCAGTCTCAGTCTCACACCCGGCTCCCCGCAGTCTCACACCCGTCTCCCCGCAGTCTCACACCCGTCTCCCCGCAGTCTCAGTCTCACACCCGTCTCCCTGCAGTCTCAGTCTCACACCCGTCTCCCCGCAGTCTCACACCCGGCTCCCCGCAGTCTCAGTCTCACACCCGTCTCCCCGCAGTCTCAGTCTCACACCCGTCTCCCCGCAGTCTCACACCCGTCTCCCAGCAGTCTCAGTCTCACACCCGGCTCCCCGCAGTCTCACACCCGTCTCCCCGCAGTCTCAGTCTCACACCCGTCTCCCTGCAGTCTCACACCCGTCTCCCCGCAGTCTCAGTCTCACACCCATCTCCCCGCAGTCTCAGTCTCACACCCGGCTCCCCGCAGTCTCAGTCTCACACCCGTCTCCCCGCAGTCTCACACCCGTCTCCCCGCAGTCTCAGTCTCACACCCGTCTCCCCGCAGTCTCAGTCTCACACCCGTCTCCCCGCAGTCTCACACCCGTCTCCCCACAGTCTCAGTCTCACACCCGTCTCCCCGCAGTCTCAGTCTCACACCCGTCTCCCCGCAGTCTCACACCCGTCTCGCTCGCTGTTGTGAGAATTCTGCTTGTTTTGCTTTCTTTTTATACTATGGTTTTTATTGACTTAAGACAGAACCTGTGTTAGATGAAACTGTCTTGTTTTTTTTTTTAAGTAAGAGGAGGCAAGATAGATAAACAGATTCCCACATGTGCCCCAACTGGGATCCACCCGGCCACTCCCCAGCTAGGGCCGAAGCTCGAATAAACCGATATAGTTTTAGTGCCTCAGACGGACTGACATGCTTGGACCAATGGAGTTATCCTCAGTGCCCGGCGCTGATGCCCAAACCAACTGAGCCACTGGCTCTGGGAGGAGAAGAGAGAAAGAAGGGGGAGGGGAGGGAGAGAAGCAGATGGTCACTTCTTTTATGTTCCCTGACCAGGAGGTGAACCCGGGACATCCACTCACCTAGCCATGCTCTATCCACTGAGCAAACCAGCCATGGCTGATATTGTCTGAAATATAGATTTTCTCTGTTTTAATAGGAAGTGCTTAGCAACTGCACAATATGCAGCCAAAATGCATCCTAGGTATAATTATAAACACAGAAATCCCTACAAGAGGAAGTATTCTGTGTGAATTATTCCTATTTCCAGAACCAGGAAAAATTATCTAAGTAATAATAAATAGCCAGGATTAAGTAAAGAAGACCAATTGTTTGTGGTTGACTCAGAAAACCAAAGCACCATTAACTATTAACCTTCCATGAACCTGGTGTGCCACTTGAAGCAAGTCAACTCATCTCTTTGGGCACACTGTCTCCATCTTTAAACAGTGGCTCCTCCTGCCTCTAATGTCAGGAACTGCCAACACCCTAAAATAATGAGGGTTTGCTGATTGGCTCGACTATGACACTGACATGTTTGCTGATGGATGAGCCTTTGCATAACAGTTGCAGCCTCTTACCGTGCCATTTCTGAAAGTACTGTGCTAGCAGGCTATGCCTAGCTGCCAGAAGCCGAGCCACATGGAAACATTGCTGGTTCAGCATAGGCAGCACCCTCTGACCAGACGTGTAGAAGTGGGCAATAGCAAAAGACTAGAGAATGCTCATATTTCCTAAAAGGCTGATCTAGGGACTTCATGACCATTCTTAAAAGTGGTACTTTATGCTTAATGTCACATAAAATTTGACAGTTGAGCTCTAGCATTGATATTTTGAAGGTATAAATAAAACAAATGTTTTGATGGAATAATAAGTTCCTATTTTGTGGCCATGATCAGATACTATTTGGTTTTTTGGAAATTTTTGTTTAAATGTGACATATACACAAAATAGTGTACAAGCCAAAATGTGTACAGCTTGATAAATATTCTCTAAGTAAAAGACCCCTGTAACCAGCATCCAGATTAAGGAGCAGAATATCACCACCCCCAAATCCCTTCTCGTCCTCCCTCCCCCAGCTGTTCCGGCAGTCAGCTTCCAAATCGTAGGCTGATTCCACCTGCTTTCAAACATTTATTTAAATGGAACCATTTAGTGCCAAGTCATACACATTTAGCTAGACAAACTTCATTTAAAAAAGAAAGAAGGAAGAGAGGAAGGGAGTGAGGGAGGGAGGGAGGGAAGGAGAGAAAGAAGGAGGAGAGAAAGGAATTATTTTACTGAAGATGAATTCCTTTAGTAAATTGGACAGGTGTTCATTTAAATTGTATCTAAATACTAGGATGTTTTAACTTGCAAAAGACAACTGAAAGAACTGAGGACGTAAATTATTTACATTTACAGTAAATTAGGCAAAGTATATATCCTAAAGCAACACTTTTTAATTTTAATGCTTACTTTTCTCATTTTACTTACTGGTGCCGAGCATGCAGTTACAGAGAGCTGACCCTAGTTCATGAGCATGTCATGAACATGTAAACCAGGAGCCAAAAATCTTTACTCCTGTCATTTTGCTACAAATTAACATACACAAAGTGGCTGCGAGGGAGTGTATGAGAGTACAGCAAGAAGACCATATTGACCCACTGTCATTTTCAGATACCTACAAGGTAGCCCCAAATCCAGAATTTAGACCTCCATTAATTAATGAGGATAAGTGCTTTAATGTCCATCTACTGCAGTACTATGTTAACAGAGCCACACTCAGAAGATACTCTTACTTTATACACAGTACCGACAGATGGTCATTGATTCTCTAGCCCACA
Source organism: Saccopteryx leptura (assembly GCF_036850995.1). Classification (NCBI taxonomy): domain Eukaryota; kingdom Metazoa; phylum Chordata; class Mammalia; order Chiroptera; family Emballonuridae; genus Saccopteryx; species Saccopteryx leptura. The sequence continues at coordinate 65,231,909 of NC_089512.1, forward strand.
GTTTAAAAGCCCAAACACAGAACAGAATGGCTAGAGAGAGGCATTGGAGAAAAGGAAGAATCAGTAAGTGGAAAGCAACTTGGAACACACAGTCTGAGTCTAGTTAGTGTTGGGGCAAGTAGTACTAAGATCTCTGAGCACTTGGCAGGAAGTCAGGAGAAATACTTGCTGTTCTGAACAAAGACAGTCAAACATCGAGGAAAAGTTCATTTGAGTTCACTTGGCTTTCAGAGGGAAGACTTAGGCAACTCAGTTTTTTTTAAGCCTTACCAAAACAGTAAGAAATAGTCACAAAGCTTTGGTAATGTATTAAAAAGGGTAAATTACTTATCTGGAAAATTTGTTTGGCTAGAACACTTTGTTTATCTAAGTCCCTGGTTAAATGTGATGTGATTGCTACAGCTTTTGCCCAATAACTTGCTTTTTTGTCCAACAATTCCCTTAGAAACAAATATTTATTATGGATTTCCTTGTGCGACCTTTTTTATCATCTTATTTATAGTTTACAGATAAAATAATAAGTGCTTAAAACCATTGCTGACAGACTTGAAATTATCACTCATTTCTTTTTATCCTGCCTTCCCTTCAGATGATGAAGTAATAGGAGTCAGCGTCAGTGTTCGGGACCGAGACAACGTAGTCCAAGTCTGGAACGTAAATGCCTCTTTAGTGGGCAAAGCGACCGTTTTAGAAAAGATCTATGAACTTCTACCCAACATAGCTTTTAAAGCAGTATTTTATAAACGTAAGTGCTTCGTTTCCAGTTATTACTTTCTAGATAATTCTATCATACTTTTTAAAATAGAAATTGTGTTGCAAATGAGGTGAATGCAGAATCACTTGAAATTCTATAATCCAGAAAATATTTCAATAAAATACATTTAAGTATTCAAAAAAAATGCTTCATCTCAGCACAGATAAGACCTAATTGTTGCCTAAATACATATATCAGAATAGGAGATACATGTTGTATTTATCATTTCAAAAATTTAAACCTGATCATAAATTTGTCATTCTCAGAAAAAAAATTAACCTTCTATTTGAAGCAACAATAACAAAAATGTTACTCTGTGAGCTGGCAGGTAGATATTCAATTATCCCTTCATAAACAGCAATTTGTACTGTATAACATTTGTATTTGTGGAGGAACTCTTCTGAGACGGATGAGTGAATGTTCTACTGAAATGCTAATACTTCCTCATTTCAATAACTGTGACACAGAACTGAAGGAGAATTCATGCACAGTGGTGACATGTTAAAAGTATGAATAGGTGTGTGAACCCATTGTTTGCATCATTATTCATGTTCATTGCTTTTGTGTGCTATTTTTTAAAAAGTCATTTTTGTCATAATGAAAACAGCTCAGTGCTTTTAAACCAAATATTTTGTAGATCAAACTTCAGGTTACACTTTCAACAGTGAGATGGAGCAAAGCATTGGCAGCCTGCACATACCTGATGAACTTCCTATTTCCCAAACTGTTGTGGAGTCAGTAAACCGATTTTTGTAACTACTGTGTTTTATTGAGTCTAAGATGCCCTTGATAATAAGTATTATTTTAGTATCACTAAGAAAGAAAAATAAAAGGCTCCCAGTTAAACTATGACACACCATTAATTCCAGAGGTGCCGCTGGGGGCAGCGCATCATAGAATCACTGAAATACACTTCCTTTATTGTTTCACTTTTCTGAGCCGTTTGCCAAAAAGGAGGAAAAAAGTCAGATTTTGTTTTATAAGTGTATTAGTATGATGGAGCATATTAAAACTAAGACCTCCCTCAATGAAACCACATGACCAGGTCAGGTGAGTTAGATGTCAGCACAAGACTGAACTGGGCTGCAGGGATTCCAGAGATGCCTAGCATCTGAATTAGAGGTGACAATTTAAATAAAAGGGATAATGAGGGCACTGCAGAAGGTTGCTTATTGGCTGTGCTGTGTGGAAATTGCACATTTGTAGATAAAATTTTCATCCCTAAGGAAACATTAATTGTATTTTCAACCCAAATATTAGTTGGAAGGCCACTGAGGGTTCTTTTCTTCTTTCTACTCCACAAGATGCACCTCAGCAGAAACTCCCTGGAAGGAAGTATGTCTCACTGCCATTCATGAACAGGGCTAAAACGTTCTTCACTGCCTTTGAACCAGCTCCACATTTTACTCCAAAGAGAAGAAAGCAGTTTGGAACTACTAAGTCAGGCACTCTGGATTGTTGTTCCACCTTAACAGTGTGACCTTGAGCAAGTCACAACTTCCATCCTTATTCTTTCTCATCTAAGTAGCGAGGAGGTTGGTCTTAAATGATCTCCAAGGTCCCTTCTGCTTCAAAATTGTGTGATTAGCTGTTCAGTTGGTTAGCAGCAGTGTTTCATTAGCGAATTAGCCACAGAACGGTCAGTTTGGTTTTTAGGGCAATGGCAGCCACCAGGTCAGTACAAGCAATGACACATCCCTGCCAGCTTTTGTTGATGGGCAGGAGGCTTGGGGAAGCCAAACAAAGGGGCAGACCTGCAGGTTGGCCAGCTGAGTCAAGCTGAGTAGACATTCTAAAGATAGATGCCATTGTGAAGTTTGTGGGTGATGCAGAACAGGCTACGGGTCTCGTTAGAAATTCACATTTTAATGGTATAGATGAACATCTAAAAACTCAAAAGATTATTCAAATAAAGATTTAAATCAGAGAGAAAGCAATTATTTTTATTTTACATAAAGCAGGCAGTCCTTTACTCAGTAGGGTTATGTACCATACACTCCAGAGTTGATCTAGAAATCTGGGGGGTGGGCAGGAATCTCACAGTGTGGTAAGAAACAATTGTAGGGTGAGCTGAGTTAGAAATGGCCAACTGCATGTTTTCACTCTGTCTTGGTCACAGGTATCAGTATTCATTCACAGGGTGCAGAGCCAGGTGACACAGCAGGTTTTCCGCAGGGTGGATAAGAATTGGGCTGTTGATAAGTTGTATAGTGGATAAAGATTGTACAGAAACCCCTCTCTTCAAATTCTGATAGGTTATCCAGAGCAGCTGAATGACAAAACGTCTTTTTCGATAGGAAAATTGTTTAGAGCAGAGGTTGGTAAACTATGAGCCTCAAGCCAAGTCTGCCTGCTCTGTGCACATTTTTGTATGGGCTGCTGCTCCGAATGGCTGTCACGTTTTTAAATAGTTGGAAAAAAAATCAAAAGAACCACAATGCATGAAAACTGTATGGAATTCATCTGTCAGTGTCCACATGTGCATAAGGTGTGCCAGCCCCTGGCAGCGCCCATTTCCGTACACAGTGTCTAGGCTGCTTCGTGTTACAGTGCAAGAGTTCGTAATTGGCACAGAAACTGTATGGCCCATAAAGCCTAAAATATTTATTCTATACCCCTTTCCAGAAAAAGTTTGCTGAATCTTGAATTTGTGCATTTCTGTATTCCCCTTTGCCAAGGCTCACCTGTGGCGAATCGAGCTTCCTCTGCTTCCCAGGACTCTCCCACATCTGATGCTCTATTCTGCTGTCTCTGTGACTGGTTCCAGTCACAGCACTCTAGTGTCCCTCACATCCAGAAGTGATAAGACCTTTGGGGAGTTCCTGTCTCCTGACATTTCTCCTGGAGTCCAGCATCCCTGGACTGTGGCCCCTGGGCACTCAGTGGCACTGTGTGTTTCATCACAGAGCAAGCCAAGCTTTCTTTGTTAAAACACACACACACACACACACGAAGTGAAATATTTGTAAAGTTCTCCTTGTATTCAGTTAAATCAGTTTGGATTACAGGCCACCCTCAGCAGTGCAATTCTCGCCGTGTTTTGTCCAGGGAAAGAGAAGGTGGGGTCAGTGTCCAGGATGAACCTGAAGGGAAACGGTCCCATCCCCACCCACTAGTCTGAAGGCATCTGCCCATGTTAAACCCAAGAGTTGTGTGCCACTGCAGAGTGAAACCGGCCAGCCTACATGTGCCTCCGGGACATCTTCACTGCTAGTGGTTACTGTGTGGCAAGATTTTAACATTTTAGAAGCCAGTAAGCATAATTTATGTACTCATTGATTTTGTTTTATGAAACATCACTTTTTAAAACTTCTTATTGTAAAATAAAGATACAAAGATATGGAAAAACTACCCAAAACAAATGTGTAACTTAGTAAATTGTTATAAGGAGAACATTCTTATAAGAGCACCCAGGTAGGGGTGGGGGGATAGAGCTCAGGGGACCCTGCATGGCCCTTGGTTTAATCAGACCCAGGCCAGAGACTTTTCCACTGAAGAGAAGAGAATCTGCCCTTGCTTCATGGTGACGGGTACCCAGGTCCAGAAAGGAGATCCACAGTCTTGGCCCTTTGCCTTGAAGGAAATGTTATGTATTTCATAGGTCTCCCATTTCCCACTTTTACTTTTTAAAATTTTAAGTCTTGGAAAAATATTTTTGATAATTTCTTAGTCTAGAGTTTTACATTGTCATTGGTAATTTTACAAGCCAAACAGGAGAGGTGGGAGGAAAAATAACGCTTGGAAAAAATAAGACATCAATTTTATGAAGCTTCACTTCCCACAGAGGACATTCGGAGATGGGGAGACATAATTGCTACCACCCTTCTGTTGTTTGTTTTGTTTTGTTTTTGTTCTGTTTTATTTTTAAAGGCAGACTTTGAATGGCCCTGCCTTGGGTCAGTGAGGCCCCTCCCAACTCCCGCACTCTGTGGGCGCACCTTTCCCTGCGGCGCTCGCTGGCTCCGAGCTGGGAGCCACAGGCTCTCCGTCCGCCCGCTGTCTGAGTGCTGCTCCTCTCCAGCTCAGTATAAGAAGCAGGCAGCGTGCCCACTGCCTGTCTATTCCTTGTTTTAATTTTCATTACTACATTCCTCAGGAAACGCACACCTTACCTAACAGTTACTGGCACAAAAAGGTATTTGAATTCTTGCCAACATTTGGGGAAACTGAATGAGATGCCTTAGAGAAGGGTTGCCCCATCCTTTGCTTAAAGTTTTCTTTCCTTTTTTTCTTTTTTGTTTTTTTCTGTCCTTTAGCCCATGAAGAGCATCATGCTTTTGAAGGTGGACGTGGAAAACACTAATTGCACTCTGTAAAGAATTCTTTGTCCTTTGCTGATTGGTTTTGGAAACGGTCTTAACAGGAGGGAGAGTGAAGAGGAGATGTGCCGAAGTCCGATGCTGGTCAATTTAGAGTGGGTCTCTGTCCTTGCAGACCGGGCAATTAGGACTCAGAGTGGCAGGGGGGGTGGGGGAAGATTGTGTGGGGTTTTTACTGTCACGTTGCTTGCTTTTTTTTTCTTTCTAAATTCTGTTCTTTTCATTCCAATTCCTTTTGCCCATTTAAATTCCTTATTTTATCTAATTCTTGTTTTGTACACTCTCCTTTCATTGAGGCACAAGAAATCAGTTTCCCTTCAAGGTACTGTACCTAGTTAATGAAATTTGCATAACTGTGACAGGACCACTTTTGGAAACCAGGCTGCACTCGAAGGAATACTGGCCATGGAACCTGTCTTGATTGTTTGTGTGACACGTTCCTGTATACTAGGCACTGGGCATTGCTCTTTCTGTCCTAGGTAAAAGAAAAACCACACTTAGTCAGATTTTGTGCTGACAGCACACACTTTTATTTTTACTTTTTAAAACTTTTTTTAGCTATAAAAGGAAAATAATAGTTGGGTTGCCTGACATGAAAATTATAATCACAGTTTAGTATCAGGATACAAATCCAACTCGAGGATGGGACTCTGTGACATCTTCCTACCCAGAATTCCAACCTGGCCTTTTCAAAGGAAGCTTTAAAATGGTGACAAGAAATTTCTCCAAATAAGAAACTATACTTCTGATTTAAAGAAGGAATACTTTAATTGTTTAAACTAAGCTTCTTGCAAATTTTGGGCATGTGTACCCACCTAAGGTTTTCCACAGCAATTTGATACATTTTGTTAAATGACCCCTTTCCTGCTCACATTGTATGTCATTTCCAAAGATCTGGAGTCCTCCAAAGTTAAATCTCATTTCCAGGACCAATGTGAACATTCACGAAGTTGAATTTTGATTGCATTCTGTTCATATTAGCTTTGGGAGTTGTTAATATATATTAAGTTACCAAAAAAATAGTGGTTTTAATAGAAGGAAATGGCCACCCTCTGGAACATCAAGACTTGTTCAAAGATGCCTCTTTCCCTCCATGACTCTGCCAACCTTCCTGTGCTTCTTTCTGACAGAGGCAGGCCCGTCTGAGGGTGCCTCCTCCTGCTGGCGCTTCTTGGAGTCAGGGCCACTGATGCATGCTTACACATTTTGTAAAATGTGTAATGCCAAGTGCCCAGAACTTCAGTGTACCCAGGATTTTTAATTCCTTTTGCAGTGTTGACCAGCAGAGAGACATGGAGGTACTAAGCCTTCATCCTGTGGTTTGTAAATAACATTCTTCATTTAGACAGTTGATAGGACTTTCAGCAATATCTAGTTATGAAAGTTGGGCCCTTCATTTGCATTACTAACCATATCAACTATAATAACAATGATTGTAGGTTTTGTTTTTTTTTAAATGCTTTGTTTCTCAACTTTAGTTTCTTCAGTGATCTTAATATGAGGTATAAGGATATCAGACCCATTTTTTCAAAAGCCTGGAACTTGTTTCTTTAAATATTATACTAACATCCAACTTGTTTTTATTATCCATTAAGGATTTAAAAAAATTATTCTGTACATGAATAAAAACTCTTTTTGATAAGTATTTTTTCTGATAGATTAGAAAAAGGATATAATTGACTTATCTACATTATAATTGTCATATATACTTCCATTAGTAAATGGATTTTGAAGTATTTTTATTTCTGAACTTTATTTAAAAGCATTGTGGTGACATGTTCAACTTTTGCATGTATGTCGCTCTTGAAGTAAAAATAAATAAGTAGGAATGTTAGGCTCACATTAATGTTTTTCTAGTTACATTGTTTATGATCATGAAACATGGCTTTTAACACACAAACTAGACTCTTGTCCCACAGGACTTGTGCAACTATTTTTGACCGTATGGAAAATACCAACTGTGAGAGGATTTAATTTGTCTAAATTAAGAACCTATCATCTTAATTACATTAAGAGATTATTTTGTCAGATTTTCCTTTAGACATTGTTTTAAGTGAATATTTAATTCATAGAAGATGTTACATGAGCTAACGTGATTGACCAGTTTAAAAGCCTCTCATTACCTTCTTGGATTAAAGAAGCCAGTACTCTTCGGAGATACAAGGAAGTATTTTCTGGGCCATGTGACTTTTATGTTAGGGCAGTAGACGCATCTCGACCAATGCTGGGGAAAGTGAGACCTTTCAGTAGAATCCTGTTTTTGTTTTTCAGCCAAGTCCTTGCAGGTGCAGTCTAAACTCCCCACACAGATATACACCTAGCCAAGGAGCTCACTGTCCTGTCTTTGTGGTTCCTCAGGGTCTGGGACCTGGAGCTTGGAAGCCAGCTTGTTTCTTCACCTCCCCTCATCGCGGAGGTTGTCAGAGCTTTGGGGCTTCACTGTTTGCATCACGAAAGTGCACTTATTAGATAAGGATGAGTAATACTCGTTTACAGTAACTCGTCTATATTTCACTTTTCCTTTGGAAGCACTCCGGAAGTGCTGACTCTCTCTGTTGAAGCGAGAGAGTGCTACTCTCCCTTCACTGTTCCACATCTCTGAAATGCGGGGCAAGTTCAGAGTGAACATATAAATTTAATGTGGCTGTTAAATTTATGGTACAATTGACAGAAAAAATGAAAAGAAAAACAACTCTAATGAACTTGACTCTAACCTTCTCAATTTCATTCCTGAATTTAGTTCATGTCTGTATCTAATACACAGTCACAAGGCTTTATAGTTAAAAGAAGCTTTGAGTAAAGTTGGGTCCACTAGATACAATGTACAATCTAGCCACAGAACCTCTTCGCTGACTCTATCCTTTCTTAAAGGACATGGGGCTGACAAGCAACAGTGTGGGCATTGAAGTCTGCAGGCTACATCTAGTCCAGGATTCCTTAAACCAAGAACATGCAAAGTCTGTCAACCTAACCCCCCCACAAGTCACCCTGGTCAAGTATCTGATCCGGTCAGGACACTGATAAGACTATATACATACTCAGACTTTCTTGTTATTAACAGTTCACATTTGTCATTCTCACTGTGTGCCTACAGTGGTGTTCCAGCCTGGTGTTTGAAAGTGGCCTGATTATGACTGCAGGTGGGCATTGTTGTGGGAACCTCACCTGGGCACTTACACTGAGCTGATGGCATTCGGAGCCATCCCATGGTGGCGCTGCCTTCCAGCCAGCGTCTGGCTCAGCAGCATAATGTATTCAGCTATATTTGTATAATTATTTTAAGAGTCTACTGCATTTTACTCTTATGATTTTATAAAAACTAGATACTACCAATAGAAGTTTAGCTCTCCTATACCTAGGAAAATGCATCAAAGATAGAATTCTCCAGATATACTTTGAAAAACCTCAAACCTTAGGCTTTCAATGAGCCTGTAAACAGTTATGAAGAAAAATAATGAAATAAATTAACATATAGGAAATATTCAACTATTATGCATAAGAAAAGTAAAACTGTAGTTTGATTTCTTTTTTAGCTTTCTGAATATGAAACTCCCCTTTTAAAATACATTGGCCATTCACTTTTACTATATTCTATGTTTCTATAAGATTTCACTTATTACAAATGAAAGTAGAGGACTGCCTGTAGAAGTTTATTTCCTAAAAGAATATATTCAGATCAATTAAAAATTACTTAAGAGTTTGGTGACAGGACTGTAGAAAGCTTGGGTAGTTTCTCAGCAGCTGAGAGCAGTCAGGTGAAGAGGAAGAAGACAGGAAGCAGGGAGCGGAGAAGCCCGGGAACCTGGGCTGCAGTGCGTTCATTAGGTGGCTTGTTCCTCTACTTCTCCCATGAGGAAAAAGCCCCAAACAGCATCCTCACACGTCAGCCTCTACTGTTGTGTGTTTTTATTTTCTATTAAGAATCTAAGAACACTTCTGATTTAGGCCAACCCATTCAGGCTGAAAGTCACCTTCTGCTGTTGTACAGGTACTTTCATCTTGCCAACAATACAACATTTCTAAAAGAAAACTCATAGACTCTTAGAATTTTAGAGTGGAAGAGACCTTCGAGATCATCTATCACTGCTTCCCACCCCTTCGCATGCAGAAGGATCCCTGGGAGCTTACTTCATGTGCAGATCTCAGCCTGGACTCGGGAGAATGACTCAGCAGTCCCGGGGGGCCAGGGTCTGCCTGTCCAGCAAGCTCCTCAGGGACGCTAATGTGGATGGTCCTCAGACATCATTGTGAGAATCCCTGATTATATCCAACCCCCGCATATGACAAATGAGGAAAGCCTCTCCCCCCAACCCCCAGCCCCAGCCCTCTCAGGTGACCTGGTTAGAATGTTTAATACCAATGTCCTTAAGAAGGCTGGAGAAAGCCACTATTACTTTAGACTTGAAAAGCTGATGCTTGTAAATAAGAACTTTATGGCTAGGATCACAGCTGTAACAGGTAGCCCATCTCTGCAAGTCCATAATATAAAACCTTTAATATGGAGTGGTGGCTTTTTTTCTAAATACCATTTCAACCTGTTAAGAGAAAAATTAATGTTCAGAAAAAGTAGTTAGTTACTCCATATGTGCAGTAACTGCTTTCCTGTAATGTCTTATGGCATCTGGGGTTCAGCATCATTGAACTAGATTAAATGAATGTTATAGAGTTATAAAATTGCGTGTAAAATAACACCAAACTGTTCAAATGACTATAAAAGTAGCCTGGGAGTGAATTTCTACTAAAATTAATTGTCACTCCTAGATGTAGCTTAGCAAAGCTGTTACTAAACTAGGAAGATACTGTAATACATAGAAATGTAAAAAAATCAAATAAGTGTTCACTAAACCAAGTGAATGATAAGCAAAATCATTGTTAGTATTTTCTTGTTCATCATTGCTACTGAAATTTAGATTCCCATTATATATGTGTGTGTTGAATGTCCTTTACTAGAATATCCAATAAAAGCAGCCTTTTGGATATTCTATGCTCTTGTGCCCTTCAAATGTCATGAGGTTGAAGGAATCTGTGTTGAGTGTTTTTGTTTTGGTTGTTGCCTGAAAAAATGTTATCCACTCATTTAATGAAATGCAAGATTTCATACTGAAAATTTCAAGTTCTAGTGTTCAAGTCAGAGAACTTAAACTTTTATTTTGGAACAAGTTTTTTTGGGAAATACTCAACTGGTAACTTTGCATTATAGAAAAGAGCATGAGGCAAATATGAGTGCTTCTGAATTTTCTATACAAAATTAATGGTACCTCTCATATTTTTATGTGCAAAGCAACTTTTAGTAAAGATTTAAGGTGAAAATTGTAGTTTTAGCACTTTACATGATGTGATAAATGAAGACTATTGAGGAACTGTGAGCATTTTTAATAAACTTACAAGATTTTTGTTTTCAAATAGAGCTATTAATTTTGTGAGCCTAGATTAAATTCCTCCCAAATTTCTCAGACTTAAATCGGGTAATATGGCTTATAACCACTGTATGGTTTTATAAAAAATGTTTTAACTGTTTTCTCAGTAATCATTTAATAAGAAATCACCATCCCTTTGCACGTATCCTCACTGAGATTTTAGTTTCTTTAAATTATTACACAAAAGGACTTAGAAGCTTAAACTCATGAACACACTTTAGTTTGCACTATTTGTCCCAAATTTAAAATCAGTTAAATTCAAAATTATTCATTCTTTCGAACTGCCTGCCCCGTGTAAGTTGAAGCAAGTGTACTTCCTTCTGTTTTGGATCTGCCTGTGGCCCCTCCCCCACTGTGTACCATCTGTGCCCTGTGCAGTGAGGCCCGTTCACATGTGGCTCCAAGCTGGTGTGATGCCCTTCCTTTGATCTGGCTTCATCCAGTGATTTGCTCAGGATTTTTAAGGTCAAAATGAATACTTTTCTGTTCTAGTTATTTTTTATTTTATATTGTGTGTTATGTTTGATGTTCAGATATATGTGAAAGTTGCTTCTATGAACCAGTAATTTTTATTCCAGCGTTTTGCAGCAGTAAGGTAAGACTAGGCTATACTTTTCTTACTTGAAAATGTAGTGATTTATGTGTTTCATGCAAATGTTCAGACTTTTCATGCAAAAGTTCTTGCTCTTTTCTCATTTGAATCTAGATTGCTATGAATTTTTGCTCTGTCCTTTTTTCCAAGTTTTAACCTAATGGGGTTTCAGAGTTCATTAGTTTGTATAATTTAATCTTTTTTGATCTGTTGCCTGTCATTCTCACTCTGTAACTGGGTTCTTTAATACAGAAATGTTCTTCTCTTCCTTTGGGTTTAACATTTTATGCAGTTTTATTCATCACATTGCTTCATCTCAGTTGAGTTCCAAGTATATGTGTGGTAGTTGTCTTAAGCTTGTTTATCCCAGCATATAGTGAGACTTCCTGTCCAACTGCTGTAATGTGGGTGAGGCTCCCACCACAGTGGTGCCTATGGTGCTCTGACAGGAATCAGCTATTTCTGTTTCTTACTCTCCCCCATTGAACACATTTGGTGATAGTGCTCACTTGGTCTATTAAAGAACACATTTTGCTTATCTTAATTCTTTTTCTTTACCCTTTACTAAGAATGGTTTCATTTAGAATAAGTCAGTTACCCTTGTTTCTTGTTTGTCCTGCAGTTTGCCAATAAGATCCACTTGCCAATTAGATTCAAAGCTCCTATTGTAAAATATAGATTTTTAAAGTGTCACAAAATAATTTACTCTAGCCAAGTAAAGTGAATTTACTCTTCCTTTCTGACTAAAATATCCCTTTGAAAACAAGCAAAAAATACGAGCAAATTCTATTTCCCCCATTCATTTGGAGACTTTCATATTTCTCACTATAGAAACAAGCAATTTCGAAGTTATGTATGTGATGCTCAGGTAATTTGAACAGTGAATCTAGTGAAAAAGTTGAGTGGCAGGACATCACACTCTGAGGCTTTAACATTTCCTAGGGTCTGCTTCTTGTATTGGAGGCCGCTTACTGCTGCCACGCAGTCCATGTGTGCTTTGTATCTAGTGATTATCCGTGCACTTTTTGGAATGTGTTCTTGGTGGTTTTTTACGTGTAGGCTCTGCCTTCCTACCTGAGCTACAGCTTTATAGAGGTCAACACCAATGATTCTTTTAATGTAGTAACTGCTGTTAAAAAAAAAACCTTTAACTGTTTTCACTAATGAATGTGTTTTGTTTTGTTTTGTTTTTTTGAATCTCTGGAATCCTAACAGGAAGATAGGTTTTTTGTTATTGGAAAAAAAGAAAACAGTAGCATTTACAAGGCTCAGCAAGTTTAAAATGTATATCATTGAAATATGTATCTATTTCCCATCATCTGGCTAGGCTGTGGTGCTAACATTTCTTGCCAGAGAATCTAAGTTTAAATCGTAAGCATATTTAACTAGCAAACATAAATCATAAGCCCTCTAATCACAAGCATGTTGAACCCTGGTACCATTTGGACAGATGGTCTGGTTACATGTGTGCTCCTCCTAGCCTCAAAGACTGGGACAAGCTCTTACTCCCCAATTTCCTCTTTCATCCAGGAAACTTCAATCATTTGCTTTCACACATAGAGAATTCTAGAAAGCGTGAACCTAGAGGAAGGTTTCAAGTCCTAGCAAAGTTTTGGGTCTTGTGACTCGTATTAGAGAATGATGGAAGTGAAGGTTAAACTCTAAAGCAGTGTTCCTTTTTTTAGGCAAAAATAGTTGCTATTTCATGAAGACAGCAAGTTATGAGGGACAAGACTTTGATATTCAGCATGTATCTTTTAAAAATCATGGAATCATAAAATTTTAACAGAAGTCTTTGGTTTCAAAGAGTATGTTCCCCAGGTGATTGGTTCTATAGAAATACTTTTCAATAATGCAAACAAAGCTCCTATTGTAAAATATATTTTTTAAAGTGTCATAAAACAACATACTCATAATGATGTGTACTGTGTGGCAAAATGTTAACATTTTGGAAGTCGGGAAGCATAATTTATGTATTCATTGATTTTTCTTTATGAAATACCACTTTTTAAAACTCTTATTGTAAAATAAAACAATGATATGGGAAAAGGACTTAAAACAAACGTGTAACTTAGTAATCTGTAATAAGGAGAACATTCCTGTAAGAGCTCTCAGGTCAAGAAATAGGACTGTGCCAGCCACCCAGAAGCCCCCTCCCCAGTCTCCTCCCAATCACAACCCCAGCTTCCCCCTAAAATAACTATTATCCTGACTTACAATAGGCACCTCCTTGCATTTCTTTCTAGTTTTATCACTCAAGTGATAAACATTATTTTTTTTATAGAAGTTCCTCTTCTAAAGAAAGTTGGGTTCACAAAAGTTATATATAAGCTCTTTAAATGATAAGAGCAGAAATTGATACTCTGTAAGCAATCGTTACCCCATAGGTCAGTGATTCAGCAGAGCTTGACATGCTTCTGTTGTAGTGGGTCACATTGTTCACACTTTTCTATTAATTTTAACAGCTAACATATGGAGTTCCATGCCATCTAAGTAGTTAACTAATTTACTTCACCCCTAACCCTGTGAGACATGTACTGTTATGGTTGTTCCCATTTTCTGTTTGTAGAAACTGAGTTCAGAGAGGTGAACTAACTTGCCCAAGGTCACACAGTGAGTCACAGAGCCAAGACACATGTAAGGTAGTGTGTAGCTCCAGCCAGTTCTCCAACGCTAGCCTGAACTGATGGAAAGCAAAGATTCTGAGGTACAATAATTTGGATATTTCTTATAAGAGCTTGTTTCCAAAAGGATCTATAGCTGTAAGGGAAAAAATGAAAAACTCTGGTCTAGTTCAACCTTTTCCTTTGACAAATGAAGAAATGACCCAGAAAGTATAAAGAATTTGTTTAAGCAGGTGGTGGCAAAGTTGCTGCTAGATCCCCAAATTTTCTGGCTGTTAAAATCAGTAATCTTTCCTTCAATCCATACCTTATATGGAAAAAAAATAATACATTTTCTAATCTTCTTTGTATCAATTCCACAAAAACAGATTTGACTTGAAATCAGTTTATAACTGTGACACACCATCCACTTGCTTACTTTCTCAAGGTTTTAACTAAGAATTTAAATTTTTTACTTGAAATTTGCTTTTCTGTCTTACTCATTGAGTGCCCAATCTGTAGATGCACATGCCTAACACTCTTCTCTAAAGAATGTACAAAAATAACACATTTGACTGGTGTGGATGGCAGGTGAAAAAGAATTACTGGTGTAGTGTAGGCCCTTCCACATATTCACAGCCAGTTCTGCATTATCCCAGCACAGATGGATCATGTAAAATCCCTCTTTTGCTTCTTACTAGTGACCTTTAACTATTTGTGCTGCAAATGCTCTACCAGGGATTGAAAAGGAGAAGAGAGGAAGATAGAATTTGATTACTTGAGCAGAGAGTTACATATCCTAGTAAGAGATCTGGAGATTTGTGTGGGAGACCATGGGATTCTCTCTGGGTTGAACCCCTGTGAGATGCCCAACTTAGCTTTGGATGTTAACAATCAGAAGGGAAGCAGACTTCAATGATGCAAAGAGCTTAGTTTGAAATTTTATTGGGCTGAAATCCCATTAGCTTGTGCCTTGATTGAGTTTCTCATCTTCTCTGAGCTCCAGTTCTCTTATCTTTAGATTGGAAGAGGTAGAGGAGCTTTTCCAAAGCAGATAACATTTAGGCATCCAGCTCAGTACTTTGCTCTGATAGAGTTAGTTAATGGTACTTCCATTGGTTGACTGCATCCATTCATCCATATGGCAGAGTGAACTGATCTAACATTGGCACTTTCCTCTTGAAGTATTGGTCCGGCTTAAGTTGTTTGAGGCCTTGCAAGTTGTTGGTGATAACACTGTCCCAACTTACTAGTCTTCTAGATGCTTGTCTACTTATCTTTCTACTTCATCACACCATATTGGGAAAAACAAATCTGCTTTCTTCACTTGAGCTCTATGTATCTGACTTGTGAGTCACTTTGCCATGAATCAACTTAAAACCTGAATGAACTTTCAGTTAATTATTTTTCTTTTCTGTTTTTTTTTTTTTTATTGTGACAGAGAGAGAGAGAGAGAGATGGGGACAGACAGACAGGAGTGGAGAGAGATGAGAAGCATCAATCATCAGTTTTTTGCTGCGACACCTTAGTTGTTCATTGATTGCTTTCTCATATGTGCCTTGACCGCGGGCCTTCAGCAGACCAAGTGAACCCTTGCTCAAGCCAGCAACCTTGGGTCCAAGCTGGTGATCCTTGCTCAACCAGATGAGCCCACACTCAAGCTGGCGACCTCAGGGTTTCGAACCTGGGTCCTCCGCATCCTAGTCTGACTCTCTATCTACTGCGCCACCACCTGGTCAGGCTCCAGTTAATTATTTTCTAAGGATGTTCTTGCCTTCGTTACTCAGGAATATAAGGAAGTTCAGTTAATGAAAATGTTTCCCAAGCTGAACAAATTCTTGTTGAAGCCTAAGCCCTATATTGTCCTCTGTGGGTTGTAGGCATTGAAATTATCATTGGATGATTTGAAGAGGCTCCCAAGAATTCCTTGCATTTCATGCTATTCTTTTAATCCTGGAGACAGTAAAGCAACGTTGATAGGCATTAATATATTTGAGATAAGGACTGTTTGGGATATTGAATTATTCACTCAGTGAGTATTTATTGAACAACTATGAAGTGCTAGGCACTGGGAATACAAAAGTAACCAAGATATGACATTGTCCCTTTTTCATGGAGCTTACAATTTTTAGTGGATTGGTAAAAGGCATTAAAACTTCTTAACTTGTAGAGCATAAAAAAGGCAGCAGGAAGTGTATATTAAACATCTCTCAGTTCCACATGCTGTGAACTCAATGTATGTTTCAATTAAGAAATGTTTAAAAGTCATACACAGGTTTGTGTAAGTCCAAATAGTGTTATATTTCTAAAGCCGAGTGTTTCACTAATCTAATTAATGATTTTAAATTCTCTAATAATAGTTTTGACACTGAATTCAGTAACCACAAAGGCTGTTTATAATTTGTTGGTGCTTTTCAAACATTTTTAAAAGCCAAGCGAGCCCTTGACTTTTGCTCAGTGATTCACTATGTCTTTATGTGTATACCTGAGGGGTAACCATCATAAAAAGGCCTTTGCGCCAACATGTTAAATATGGGGATTCTTTTACTGTGGAATTTCTAAAGATGGCTTACTCTGTAATTTTTTAAAGCCCTGTAATTCTCTATAAAGTATATATAGCATCTGAGCAAGAAATACGACACGAAGTCTAGGATTAAATAATATCTTGGGGCCACTACCTTATGTATTTTCAGCAGTTTGAAAACTCCTCTAAGTACAGGTTAACAAGACCCGAACATCATAAATAAGCATCTGTCCCTTGACCCAGCTGGGGACCCTTCTGATTATTCATTCCAGAAGTGCCCGCTGACATGAGTCCCGCCTCCCCAGTCTCCTGCCCGCAGTGGTCCTCGGAGATGGGCAGGTCACCTCTTTTCACCCTGTGCTTGGTGTCCTAGCCAAGTGCTCTCCAGGTCATGCTTTGTAGCTCTGATAACTCTATTTTCAACACTGAAGTAAACAAAAGGAGATTCTGGACAGGGAGCCCTCCAACTTTGCACATGTGTGGAAGAGGTTTTTTTTTTAATGTGTTGTAAGTGAGAGCAGGCAGCTCTGCTGCTCCGCCCGCTGCCCCAGCTGGCTGCGGGGCCTTCGCAGCCCTGGCTTACCTTCCACTTCAAAGGCCTGGCTCTGAGAGGGTCACACATTCCCTTGATGACAAATTAATCAAACTAGATTTTCTTGGGTAAGATGGATATGAAAACTACAACTCCCCAAGGCCCAAAAGTCAATACAGCCCTTCTGGCTCTGATTAGAGTAACAAAAGGGTACCTCAGAGCCATCTTCCTCCTCCTGCGCCCTGGATGGGGCTGAAAACCAGCCAGGCTGCGCTCGTAAAGGAGGAGGGCCTTATTAAAACATGTTTCAGCTGCGATCGAGTGCACAGCGAGCCCTCCTGACAGAGAAAATTACTTTTTAGTAGATGCTCACCTTTTGTCCAAAGCAGAGTTTCCTCTTAGAAGAACCTAAAGGAAGTAGTATATTATGAATCTGAAATGTTTATAGATCTCCCCTTTTATGTTTCTGCTGTAAAGATGAGGTTTGAAAAAAGGAAAGAAATTGGCCTGTGATATCTGGCAAACGTTAGAGCTAGCCCGAGTTTGGATAAGGAAATTTACCTCTACCTGGTTGGAAAGGAAATGCCCTGTGTGCAGGGGTCCTGCACCTGGTAGGGTGGGCTAAAGACGGGGGAAGTGCTGGTGCAAAACATGGGCGGGGGGTCCTCTCCACAGCCTGTCCTGCGAGGGGAGTGAGCCTTCCGCTGGATCAGGGAGCCCAAGGTTTCGGTGCAAAGCCCTCTGAGCAGCTTGGCCACCGCCTGTTCTGTGGAGCATCTAAGGACACAGCTCCCATCCTCTTGTGATCGCTCTACATCCTATATTTAGAAGAATTGCTGTTGCACAAAATATGGTCCTTGGATTGTCCTTGGGTGTGCCTCACACCTTTCCCAAAACGACTTCCAGAAATGAAGGGTTCATTCATACCTTTATTTCACAATTTCAGGAAGAAGGCCCAGATAGTCTTCCCTTCGATATGGAAGCAAAGCATGCAGCTGTCCATACCGTGCCTTCCATTTTCATACGTCTGCAGGTCTGCGTCCACGCAGCACAGCCCACTTGATCACCGTGTGCCTAGGGAAATGGGATCGCCTGCGCCCATCTCTTGTTTTTGACACTGGTTTGAAGGTCCTTCCTCCAGGGATCTTTCTGATCCTGACAGGCAGTTTTCAAAACATTTGTGGCATTCCAGGACCCTTAATAATTAAAGCTATAATTTAGAGTCCAGCAATGAGCAAAATGTACAGAGATTTCTCCCTTCCATGGTGGGCTGGGTCCCGGGCTGTCTCCCCACCTGTGATGCATGGGCTCCAAGCTGCTGCAGCCAAGGCCCCGGGGTCCCCTGCCTTCCACCTCCATCCCCCCCTGCTCACCGGCCCGGTGCACGAGGGTGAGCCAGGGTCCCTCTACCATGAAGTTTGTTGAGCTCTCGAGACCCTGTTCTTTCCTGCCATCTAGGAAGTGCTTGAAAGATCCTGCAGCCCCTGTGGCCTTGGCTCACTGTAGTGTGGACTGTTGGTCAGTGTAGCACTAACTTGAGAGTTCCCAGGTCTTTCCACATCTCCTTGTTCAGAGCCCTCCCGGAGAGGCTCAGCTCTCTATTGAATGGAGGAAGGACACTGCTGGAAGCCTGTCAGAGAGCCTTACTTAAGAAAGCTATCCTGCACTGCTGGGGACGGTGCATGCTGGGAAAGAGTGCTGTGCTTGACGTGAGAGGACTAGCTCCTGCCTCCCTGCACTGCACTTGCTAGTTTGTGACTTTCAGTGAGCTGACTTTTCTGAGCCTCAGTTTGCTCACCTGGGGAACAGGAAAGATGCATCATTGAGTGGGGGCATTGAGAAAATGTGCTGAAGACCCTGTACAAACTGTCAGTGTTGTTCTTTTGTGGATCTCTGTGGGATAGAAAAACGTGTTTTAAGTTCGCCCCCTTGTATTGGGGCAGCGCCAGGTGCAGGAAAGGCTGCGGGTGCCCGCCCTCAGGGCAGCAGATTGTAAATTGTGCACTGCCTTCCTGCTTAAGAGGGGCCATTGTTTTCTATTGTTTGCTGGAGAAGGGTTTTTTCCGAGCCAGTTTTTGCTGGAGTGCAGGGAGAGAGAGAGAGAGAGAGAGCAGAGAGAGAGTCTGGAGGGTGAGTATGGAGAATAAGTCCAGGTTGTGGAATGGGTGACCAAGTCAGGGCTTCGGAGCCCTGATTTCTGCCCGGCCTGTTTGGCTGGGAAGTGCTGAGACTGGTGGGGCCTGAGATGGGAGAAAGGGAAGCGGTCTTCCCTGCCTGTTTGCTCGTCTGCTTCTGTCCGCCGTTAGGAGACTTTAATAAACGGAATGGCCCACCATCTTCTGGCTCCACAGTTCCTTTACCGTCTGCTTGAATCCAACCTGATCCTGACTGGCCATGTAGGCGGCCACTGGCTTCACATCTGGCACAGCCAGCAGAGTTTGGATCGGATTGGTATGGAGCTGCAGGCACTCGAGGGATGAGAGGACTGGTCATTGTTATGGTTCCCCATGGTGTCTTTTTGGGGACTGTGGGCTGGATGTTTTTACAACCCTGTGAGAGGAAACTGAGACTTCTGTGCAAGATGCTTTCCAAGGTCAAACCGGGCAGCAGCAATGGCTTGAACTGGAGCAAGTGCTTGAAAAGGAGGCCAACTGGGTTTGAGAGCTGCAGATGCAGGCTGAGTTCCAGTGGCGCCTGGAACTGAAAAGGTCTCTGGAGAAGGAGAGCGAATGGGTTCATGAGTAGCAGTTTGCCCTGCAAGTTGAACACTGGCAGCAGCAGTTGTTGGAGGAAGAACTGCAGGTTCAGCTTCAGGCTGAGAGCCGGCAGCACAGGAGCCGAAGATGGAGCTGTGCTGGCCGAGTGGCTCTGAGTCAGCAGGAGCAGGCGTTTCCAGTTTCTCTTCTGAGGATGAGGAGGTTCGGGCTGAAGCTGCCGTCCACACACTCAGAGATTGGCCGGAGGTCGTGCAGAAGGTAGAAACCCAGCAGCAAAGAGTATCTACTGAGCCCTGGTAGGCTTGCTGTGATTGTGGAACATAGAGGTGGATGGCATCACGCTCTCTGGAGCAGAGCTGGAGAGATTGGCCACTGGTGCCATGTGCTCCTCCTTGGGGCAGCGTCTTCAGAGCTGCCATGACAAGAGAGATGAGGGGGAGGCCTGAGGCCCCATGTGAACCTAGTTGCCTGTAATGGACGTTTACCTTGGTGATTTTCATAGACATCTGGGCCGTCTATTGTGGACTGACTCTTGCGCTGTGACTAGAGAGGGACACCAGCTCCCTTGTTGGATGGACATGCCACTTTTGGACAGTATGAGAGACCCTGATGGGATGGTGCAGCTTTGGGGGAGGCCCTCCTGCACCTGGAAGCTGCTCACATCCAGCTGGAGAGACACACCAAGGACACTTTAAGGCAGGGGTCTCAAACTCGCGGCCCGCCAAACAATTTTGTGCGGCCCGCAGACTAATCCACGAAGTTCAAAATATTTTGGATAAAATTAAGTAAGCCTAGGGGCCTACTTGTATTTTTCATTTCTCTAGCATCCTAGCTAGATATTAGCTTAGTTAACAGCAGTTGTGATGCGAACTACAGTTTCTGGTCGTTTTGTGACACTGAGTAAACTGCATGTATGATTGTGCTTGTACTGATTTTTTTTTTGTTTTCAACTGCAGTGAGAAAAGTGTTGCGTAACAGTTGCCTTTTGTAGACCTAGTGCGGCCCGCCCAACGGCTGTGATCTTGCTCTGCGGTCCACATGCTGAGTTGAGTTTGAGACCCCTGCTTTAAGGCTTCTATGGACACAGCTCTGGACTATACAGGCCCTCTCACCTACGGTGGAGTAGGGGGCTGGAGATGGGCCTCCAGTTTGTACCTTGGGCAGAGTGGTCAGGGAGACACTGAGAATGGCACCTTTGTAATTATTGCAATTATATAACTTGTGCTGTTGCTATAGTTTGTTTATATAATGTACCTCATTCCTCACACAGGGATGGATACCTGTGGTGTAGATTGTGAATTGAGCAAAAGGGGTGGAATGTTGGGTAAACAAATGTTTTTAGGTTTGCTCCCTTGTATTGAGGCAGCGCCATGTGTGTGTAGTCTGTGTAAGGCTGCGTTGCTTGTCCTCAGGGCGGCAGATTGCAAATGCAGACTGCCTTTCTGCTGGGGGGGTGATTGTTTGCTGGAGAAGGGTTTTTCCCCTCAGCAGTTTTTTGCTGGAGAGTGCAGAGAAAGGGAGAGAGAGAGAGTGAGCAGAGATAGATCCCGGAGGGTGGGCTGTGGGACCGGAGACTGAGTTAGGGTTTGCGGGCCTAGGGTTTGCAGGCCCTGGTTTCCGCCCGGCCTCTTTGGCTGGCAGTGCTGAGACTAACGGGGTCCTGGGATGGGAGAACAAGAAGCGGTCTTCCCTGCCTGTTTGCTTGTCCACCATTAGGAGACTTTAATAAACGGAATGGCCCACCATCTCCTGGCTCCACAATTCCTTTACTATCTGCCCAAATCCGCTGAGAACCTGCATGGCCACCATGGCGTCAGCCACTGGCTTTAAAATCTCGATGTTATCGTTTCATGTTACTGCAGTGTTCTGATCAAGGTAGGCTTGTTTCTTTGTTTGTTTTACATACTTGGCCAATTGTTTTAAAAGCATATTTGAGAGTTTACACACCTTTTATTCTTACAAAAAAATTTTAGGATAAAAGTAATGCATGCTCATTTTAAAAATGCAAACAATAATAATAGCCTCCCCATTTTTAAAAATTTTTAAATGATATTAGTAGTAAAAAGCAGTGTTTATGGATATCTGAAGATATGCAAGAAAATTGGGCTGCCTGGGCCGGGGTTAGGTGAGAGGAATACGGCAAAGGGTGGGGAAAGGAAGTAAGGAACAATAAATCTACTGCTCACAAAAATTAGGAGACATTTCAAAATGAATATAAAGCAATGAAAAAAGCATTTGATTTGTTCTAATTAAATAAGAACATCAGAAAAGCGAACGACAAGTCAAAGAAAGTTGTTCCATTATGCAAATGAGATGCAAAACCAACTTTGATTTCATTGGTGAAAATGCACCATACAAAAGGCTGAAAGTACTGGAGTATCTTCACGTTCCCTGACCCCCTAGGTTTTGTGAGGAAAAAGGAGGAAACAAATTCTGCACGTCTTGCGAAGAGGCACCCACCTGACCTCAGGTGATAACTTATTAACAATACCTGTCTCCTCTCCATGTTTAGGGAATTCTTTAAAGGAACCATAGCCATTAAACTTTATTTGTGTAGGTGTAACACCTGTCAGACTTTCTTCACTCTTCACCTGGAGGTGAAGGTTGAGGGCCAATATCACCGGCCAGAGCCCCTGTGAATTTCTAGGGGTCAGAATCCTCCTATAGATAATTAAGTCATCACTCATCTTGATCAACAAGTCTGCATTATCTTCACTCCAAGAGGCAGAAATTATTGGCCCTGAAGACACATCAGTTAAATTTTGTAGTTTTAAGTCTACCGGTAATTCTTTTTCTTGTCAGTGTTGTATCTTGTGTTTATATCACCTGAATTATAGTCACTGTGGCAAGAATTGTGTACTGTTAATAGTTTTTACTGGACATTTCCTAGAATTGGAGTGTATGTCAAATTCCAAGAGGAAAAAAAATGGGAGTTATTTTGATGTTCACTTTTCTGTTCTGCTATATCGTTTGTTAGGTCTCTCTCCATGTGGAGCCCCCAGACAGGGCAGCTCTCGAATGTCAGAGGGCAGAGGTCAAAGCCCCGTTTGGACTTCACCAGGACAGAGAGCAAGCTAGAGCATGCAGGAACGTCAGATGATCTATTTCTGCCTGTGGAAAGGTGTCAGTGATATCTGATTATAACTCATCCTCAACCATTCACACATTCATTTGCAAATTTATTTTTTAGAAAAACAAAATTTAAAATCCTATGTTGCAGACAAAAACACATAGTTCATAGACTAAACTCTTGGAGAACAAAATCTCTTTATCTGACACAATACAAGTGGTCTTTTGGGGGAGGTTGGGGGGGTTGGGGGTGTATTTTTCTGAAGTTAGAAGTGGGGAGGCAGTCAGACAGACTCCCGCATGCACCCGACTGGGAGCTACCCAGCATGCCCACCTGGGGGCGATGCTCTGCCCATCTGGTGTGTTGCTAAGTTGTGGCCGGAGCCATTCTAGCACCTGAGGCGGAGGCCATGGAGCCATCCTCAGTGCCCAGGCCAACTTTGCTCCAACAGAGTCTTGGCTGCAGGAGGGGTAGAGAGAGATAGAGAGGAAGGAGAGGGGTAAGGGTGGAGAAGCAGATGGGTGCTTCTGTGTGCCCTGACCGGGAATTGAACCTGGGACTTCCACATGTCGGGCTGATGCCAACCAGCCAGGGCCACAATACAGGTTTTAAAAGCAGATTGCCTTGGCTGGATAGCTCAGTTGGATAGAGCATCATCCTGAGGCACAGAGGTTGCTAGTTCGATCCCCAGTCAGGGCACACACAATAACAGATCAAAGTTCCTGTCTCTCTCTCTCTCTCTCTCTCTAAAATCAATAAAATAAACATTTAAAAAATAGAAAAAGCCTGACCAGGCGATGGCACAGTGGATAGAGCATTGAACTGGAATGCAGAGGACCCAAGTTCGAAACCCCGAGGTTGTCAGCTTGAGCCGCAGGCTCATCTGGTGTGAGCAAGGCTCACTAGCTTGAGCCCAAGGTCTCTGACTTGAGCAAGGGCTCACTCGGTCTGCTGTAGCCCCCAGTCAAGGCACATATGAGAAAGCAATCAATGAGAAACTAAGGTGCCACAATGAAGAATTGATGTTTCACATCTCTCTCCCTTTTGGTCTCTTCCTATCTGTCCCTCTCTCTGTCTCTGTCACAAAAATAAATAAATAAATAAAAATATAGCCTGACCAGGCAGTTGCACAGTGGATAGAGTGTTGGACTGGGATGCAGATGACCCAGGTTCAAATCCCTGAGGTCACTGGCTTGAGCGTGGGCTGATCTGGCTTGAACGTGAGCTCACTGGCTTGAGCATGGGGTCATAGACATGACCCTGTTGTCGCTAGCTTGAGCCCAAAGTTGCTGGCTTGAGCAAGGGGTCACTCGCTCTGCTGTATCCTCTCCCTGCTCCCCCAGTCAAGGCACATATGAGAAAGCAATGAACAACTAAGGAGTGGCAACGAAGAATTGATGCTTCTCATCTCTCCCTTCCTTCCTGGCTGTTCCTGTCTGTCTCTATCTCTGTCTCTCTATCTCTGTATCTCTGTCTCTGTCCCTGTGTCTCTTGCTAAAATAAATAAATAAATAAATAAACGTAGATTGTTTTAAAGTTTTATTATGGTGACAGACTTCATACCTCCAATTTTTATAGATATTTTCTTCATTGTATGAAGTTTAAAATACATGAAAAATGTCTATATTTAAAAGTTATAGAAATCCTAAGGTTAATTTTTAGCAGAATTGATAAATAAAGTATTCTGCCCACCAGATCGTTTCGAAGTCCCTGGCTGACATCGAGAGACAACCAGGACCAGCCGGGGACTTGTAAGGAGGCCTGCCATAGAGAGAATCCACAGTGGTGAGAGGGAGTTGGGTAGGGTGTTGTCTCTCGAGCACAGGAGGGCTCCAGCCAGGCTGGGGACTCTCTCCCAGGACTACCATTTGAGATTCCTAAGACCCCATACAAGAGAGGTTCTTTGGGGTTTGTCATTGACACGATTGCGTTCCCTGGGCACAAGACCAATGATGGGCCTCTCAGCTGCACCTACCTCGCACAAGCAGGTGTGGACTCTCTTGGAAGGAATATAACCCTCCGTTTACTTTGGGTATGCATGGGCTTCCTGATTCTGTCAGTCAACTTCTGGTGATTCAAAAGCAGTCTAGGAAGCCGTTCCCAGCCTGAGTCAGGGCCCATCCAGGGACATTTCCTCATATCATAGCTGAGGGTATTGAAGCTCAGAGAGGAAAGGGCCTCTGGGGAAGCAGCTGTGTTAGGCTTACGTGCTGGTTTGCCGGCCACAAGCACTGTGCCTGATTGATTGGTGCGTGCACACATGGCAGTGCCATGTGGATAGTCTGTGATGCTATGGGTGCTTGCCCTCAGGGAGGATGATGGGCTGCCTGCCTGCCCGCTGCTGTGGGGGGCCATTTTGCTGTTTGTTTGCCTGAGAAGTGGTTTCCCCTGCCTGTCTGTTCATCTGCCCTTGCAAGACTTTATTAAATGGTAATGGCCAACTTTTTCCAGTTCCACAGTTTTTCTACCATGTGCCCAAATCCAATGTGGACCTGCCCAGCCAAGGCCACTGGCATTACAGGTCCCTTGCCCAAGGTCACAAACTAGTGCTCCCCAGAGCTGGATCTGTGCTGCAGGCCCCATTACTCCACGTCCAGTCCCCTTCCCTCTGCAACTG
This sequence comes from Saccopteryx leptura, assembly GCF_036850995.1. Taxonomy (NCBI): domain Eukaryota; kingdom Metazoa; phylum Chordata; class Mammalia; order Chiroptera; family Emballonuridae; genus Saccopteryx; species Saccopteryx leptura. Next base: position 65,257,054 of record NC_089512.1, read on the forward strand.
TAACTTGACAGTTGTAACAACACATCCCTGTACTCCACTCTGCCTTCATTTGATTTAATCTGTCTCAATTTAGTTCATGCTTAAAATTTTTACTGTTTTAACTGTAAGAATTTAAGAACACATCAAATCAATCTCAGTAACTGACGACATCAGGCATGCAGTAAGAGAGGGTCACCGTAAACACCACTGTTTCAGGGCTGTTCAGAAAGCCACCATGCCTGGTTCATAACAGGTGATCTCCAGCCTTTGGACACCTATTCAGTACCAAACAAGGAGGGTTGACAGGCAAGCGGACAGGCAGAGCACCTCCCAGCCCTGTTTGGCCCTGTGGTTTGCTTTCCTAGTGCATCATGGGGCATCACTCTGATCTGTAGCTGCAGGCATTATCCCAAGACCTAGGCCACAGCCTTGAAAGCATCCTCCCAATGTCCAGGGAGTGTGCTGGGCCCAGAGTGGGCACCCCATCCCAACTCCTACTCCCACCCTGGTTCTGCCAGATAGCATAGCAACGGTCACCTGTCCGACGGCAGAGGCTCTCAACACTCCTTGTCTAGGTTTGTAGATGACACTGTAGTTTTTAAATAAATTCTTGTTTTGAAAGGATGATCTCCTTCTTGATTCAAAAGCAGATTTTAACCCATGAAAGAATTTTCCTGAAAGTAAAGATTTACTTTCTGTGTTAGAGCTTCAGAGCTGCTCAAGGTAAAAATGTCACCGACAACATGTCAAGGAAAATCTCTGGGAGAAGAATTAACAATATAAAAGAAACAAAAATTTGAAATTAACCCACCTGACACTTGGACCCACCCTCTGCTGCCCTCCCCCTTCTTCCTCAAGGAGAGGAGTCCACTGTCGTCATCTTCCAACGGGGCTGAACACCTGCAGGGAAGGTATTGGTAAAGCGAAGCATTTAATATAATTCATTCAAGTTCAGTTTTTACTATTTACCACCTAGAACCCAAGAAAGGCATCCTTGCTGTAGATGTTGGAGGTGAGCTAAGTCTTAGACCCCTGCTGCAAATGTGTGCTGTCCATCTGAGAAGTGAGCACCAGGCACAGTCGTCCCTCTCTTTCTGCCCCCAAAGTTCCTCTTGGTGGAGCTGCCATCTCTCTTACTGGACAATTTCCCGTGTTTGCTGGAGAGGTGTCTCCAGGCTTTGAAGTCTCCGCAAGAAACTCGGCAAAGAGAAACCCAAGTGACTGAGTTTGCTGGGTGGTGGACAACATACTGTTTGTTTTGGTTTTCTTGCTTGGCGTGAAGACAAGCCCAGGTGCCAGCACGCCAGAAATTAAAGGGTCTTCGTCCTTACACCTGAGACAAAAGCTCTTCAATTTTTTCTTTATTGAAAGAAATGAAAAATAGAAGCATACATAGAAGTGTTTAGTTTCCCCTTGCTCAAATGAAAACAGATCTTTGTGTGCTTTGGAAAAATAAGTATGTTTCTGAATTTCTGTTTATAGTATTTAAAGTTTACAAAGTATATTTATATACATTAGCTCAAGCCACCTTCCCAAAAAGTCAAGGTGGTGAACACGTTACCTTCCTTGTGCAGATGTGTTGACTAAGAGAAAGGCCAAAGGACTTGCTCTGTGTCACGTGGCTCTTGAGCGGCGCCTGCAGCCTGTCTGTCCTCGAAGGAGCATTTTCTGGCTAAGACACACTACTTTCACTTTACTGGGGGAAATGGCCTGATCTGAACTATTTTCCTTTCCATCTTACCATCAAATTGTGGAGTCATCTTTTTTTCTTGGGGGGTGGAGTCCAGTATTCATGGCTCCAAAGACAAAATAGAAACAAGGAATTAAGCAGCAATCACAATATGATTAATGATAACATTGATCAGGCAGGGACTTGGTGCCTCACAGGACGCCTCCTTGTTCAGGGAGGCGTGGTGACGTAGCTGGAAGGCGATGAGCTAGAATTCAAACGCAGGCAGTCTGACAGCCGCCTGTTCTTATCACTGCTCTCTCTGTACTCACTGAGTATTGACTAGTGCCAGACCTTTAATCTGCACTATCTCATTTAATCATCCCCATCCCCATTTACAGACGAGGAAGCAGGTTCAATGTGGTTGGGTGACCTTCCCAAAGCCCTAGTCTTGGAGTCAGGATCTTAATCAGGCTGTCCATGTTGCAAGCCAGGTCTTGGACCCTCCAACTCCATTCCGTGCCACACTATGCCACCTGCACTGCAATGAGTAAAACTGCTAAAAAGCCCAGGGGGGTTGGACTCCAGAGGCTGCACTACCCAATACAGACAGAGTGTGTGTGGCAATTGTGAAGAACCTGCCCAACAGCCCAGCCGTCTTTCCCACACCACCATCCAGCATCTCACTGGAACCTTTGAAAGATGGAACGGTAGCCCAAGGAGGCTGTGACTGGCACAAACGCGTGTGTCTTACTGAGGATGTGAAGCCCAGGTGTGAATACAGGTGTTTGTACTTGAGGCCCTGGCCGCTGCAGCTATGTACCTTGGAGGACTCTGACCTTGAGAGGACGTATGGGTGTCTAGTTCCCATTTGTGTGCCATCCCCATGTCACTCCAGGCCTGCACCTCCCTCTGCCTCCCTCGTCTCTGGGAAGGCAGAGAAACTGCCACCCACCTTCTTCATAGGAATTTTGCAAAGATTAATTGGATAATTCCAGAATAGTTCTTTGAGCTACTTGAAGGAAAGGTGCCATCTAGAAGTACAAAGTAAAATAACAATAATAATTATTATATTTAAATGTATTTATTAAAATCTCTGTGGGCACAGTTATGAGGAAACCAGCTATTACTTGTGGAAAATTCACAAGCTGTCGAAACACCCATTCCACATAACCCTGCTGGCTTGCTGGCAGAGTGACCATGTTCTGGTACCAGATCTGAAGTGTGCCCATGAGGGGTGGGAGCTTCTATCCAGAACCACCCATTCTTCTGTACAGAAATAACCTGCCACCCACCCCAGGCCCACAGAAGACAGCACCTGTCATGACCCCAGACTGGTGAATGCAAAGTGCTCACACAGCTCTTTCCAAAACGACACTCCCTTATTATCTGCAAAAGAGAAATTACATTTTGGGCTTCAGCATCTGTCTTACAATTAATGACTGCCCATTTACCACAGGGACAGAAAATTCCTACCACCTCAGCTGAGTGCCTGGAGGGACTTCTTTTCTCTCTTCTTATAGAACCTGTGTTTATATTTAGTGGTAGGCCAGATAATGAGGTTTTGATGCCACAGAGCTATTTTGGAGAGTTTACTCTAGGCTCTCAGGATCCCTCGGCTGCTAACATCTGGTCTGTTCAGATGTCACCCTCTCTCCATTCAGAGGGCCTGGGTTTGGTGGGTAAGATGTTCTTTTTTACAATTGACTTGCCTTTGATCTTCAAGCCTGCCTTTCCCGCTTAAACACCTGGCCATGCTTAGCCTCTGCCGCAGTTCTGCACCCTGCACAATGTTTGTTTCCTTTCATGTACAGATGGCCGCCATGCTATGTGCAACTGCACCGCTGGCCTGCTCATCAGCTGAGGAGAGACTTTCCTCCAGCCGATTCAGACAGCAGAACTGAATAATTGCTTGGATATCTTTCCACCTCTCACCACTTCATCTTTGCTCAAGGCCACCCCACCAGTCCCTATCCATCAAGTCCGAGCAGTGGCTGAGCCACCTAGAGCAGAACTTCTCAAACAGCCATTTGCATACAAATCAGCTGGACACCCAATTACAGTATAGATTGTGACCCATTGGACAGGGGTGGGCCTCAGTTTCTGATTTCTGACGGGTCCCAGGTGACTGTTGACTCAGGAGTCACACATTGAACAGCCAAATCTTAGATTGCTTCTGGAATCATCTCCATTCTGACCTTCGCTGTGATGTTTCTGTCTCTTCCCCTTTCTCTTAAAACTTAACTGTCCTAGGTTCTATTGCCAGAGAAGCACCCAGGTGACTGTTTCATACTCAGGTGCTAATAGTCAGTAGAGAGCAGATGTAGAATCATAAGGCTTTATCTGAGAGAGCAGGGTACAGGATCTGTGTTGTGACCACTGTGTGAGAAGCACGCTTCCAATGGATGAGCCATTATTGTTTTTAATATATCCTGACAATATCCTACCACTATACAAGTTCTTAAAAGAGTGATTGTATTGACAATATAAAATTATGTATTGAAAATTTATTCATTTTAGAGGAAGAGAGAAAGAATGTGGAGGGAGGAGCAAGAAGCATCAACTCCCATTTGTATCTTGACCAGGCAAGCCCAGGTTTTGAACTGGCGATGCCTGGGGTTTTGAACTGGTGACCTCAGTGTTCCAGGTTTATGCTTTATCCACTGTGCCACCACATGTCAGGCAGTATTGAATCTTTTTACACATATTCTTCTCCCACCCTCAGAAAACACAGAGAAGCAGGGAGACATAATTTAGTAATAACTCAGAGTCCCCAAACATAACAATAGCATCACATTAACTTGTGGTTGAGAAGATGAGCTATGTGCCTGTCAAACTCCATTCCTCAGCTCAGACCAGCTGATTCTGTTCAGTCTTGAGAAAAGCAATTTCCATATAATAAGTCTAATGACATAATTAAACATTGTCATCACAACAAGATTTATGCTTGCTTTTCTTAGGAATCTTCAAGGGTGACATTCAAGGTGAGCATGACCATCTGAAATCTAGCGGAGGCAATGGCTCTCTCTCGAAGGGATGGTCCTTTATACCATTATTAAATGGGTTCTTCTGATTCTCCCATTGGTACATCAAGGTTAATAGGGAGTGGAGAATCTGTGTCAACTAAATGGATATCCTGGTTCCATAGCATGATTTTCACCATGTTATTTAACCTTGTTTAGCCCAGCTTTCTCTACCTGTGTAATGGGCATAATTACCATCATTCATTTGGGGCCTGTGATGTGATAGGCCCTGTAGAATCTACTCCCCTGTGCCTAGGACAACCTTGTATAGCTACCTAACAAGTATTGTGCTATGAGTATCAGCCAGTGAGAGCAAACCAGCCCTTGCTGCTATTCAGGCCCTAGGGACTCTGCTATGCCCTCACCTCCCTTTAGTTCCTGGATGCAAAGTGGCCTATCATGGGTGAGGTGATTCCCTAGGAGGGGCTGGTTCAGGGTATGTGCTCTAAGAATCCCAGGCAACTGCTCCTGACAGTCTGGTATGAGAGGATTTCAGTAATACATTCCTACTTGGCTGATAAAAATACTGAGAATTAGGTGATGCAAATTTCCCAAGACTACACAGCCAGTGAGTGGTGGCCAGGGTGTGTCTGACTTTCAAGCCCAGCCTTATCCACTGAGCTGCCCCATTCGATGTGACATGAGATGATGCATATGAAAGAGCGTGGCATGTATCAGACATGTGCCTGGTGGGTGTGCTGGTCAAATAAGTTTATAAATATGATGTATATGTTTGCTCGCTTATAGTTTACATTGGGCATGGGGGACAGGCTGTAAGCAGGCAGGGTCGTTATAGTCTAAGGCTTACTTTTAAGCCTAAGCTTTTCCCCACACCCTTGACTGTTACATGATGGGGGCGGTGCACTCTCATGAGGAATCCCATTTATGCGTCAGATAAGTGGCTTTGTATCAGAGACTTCCTTGTTTGTATATTGAATTAAAGGTTTTGATTTCTACACTATAAAATGGGGCAGAGGAGCCCATGCAGAAGGAGAGCAGAGAAAGGCTACATGGAGGAAAGGAGAAGCAGCCAAGATGGCGGAATGTTGAAGGAGAAGCCAGTTTGTACAGTTTGTGCAGAAAGGAGATGGGGAACTGTTGAACAAATAAAATATATTATGCTCACTTTGTTAAAGATGGTGCTGCCCATGTGGAAGCCCGTCACCTAAGTGATATTAGTTGCCCTTCTTGCTTGGGATGGGCGTGATTATGTTAATATGTGTTGGGGGAGGGCTTTCACGCCAAAAGGTTTTAAAAAAAAGATCACGTTGTTCCAGGGAAGAGTGATTACGTTCTAGGAGGAGCCCATGCTGTAGGAGAGCAGAGAAAGGAGAGCAGAGAAAGGCCACGTGGAGGAGAGGAGAAATAGCCAAGATGGCGAAGTGCTGAGGAGAAGCCAGTTTGTGCAGAGAGAAGGAGATGGGGAACAGAGGTGAATAAGGCTGGTGAGGTAGAAACCTTTGATTCTAGGAAACTTGGATGAGTCAGTGGGTTTGAGAGCCCTGAATGGAAAGGGAAGTGTTTTCCCACTGTGTGTATTTCTTGCCTGCCGATGCAAGCTAGGATTAAAGCTAATGGCCCACCAGTTTTTGGCTCGGTTATTTCATTACCATCTGTCTGAATCAAATGCGAACCTGCATGGACCAGGCGGCTGTAATGGTGGCTGTGGCTACTGGCTTTACAGGGTGCTCATCATATCTTAGTTTTCTTTGCCCATTGATTCCTGTATATATCTCCTCTCAATTCAATGCTACCTGTACATTGGGGGCTGAGGTGGAGTGGATAAAGTTAAACCTTTGACCTTCTCATTACCCAGCAGGGCCTGGTCGGTGCTGTGACTCATGGTTTCCAGGTCTCCCAGCTGCACCCTGTGCATGTGGGAGTTTTCTAGCTACAGGTTGGTGAAGAGTTCCAGGGCAGGATGTTTACATCCCCTAGAGGAATGGGCACAGAACCAAGCCAACCCTTGCTTGGCAACCCCTAGCCATTCTTTCCAGCCTGAGGCACCTCGCCAAACCAACTCAGGAGAAGAAAACACAAGTGCTGATGTGCTTCCATTTTACATAGAGCATAATAAAAGTTTTCAGGATGATTTATTTTCCTGAACAAGAGAATACAGGGGATGGCATCCATTGTTCAACATGCTATTGATGACTTTTACTCTCTTGTCGAAGACAATTGATCCTACAACACTCCGTGGCAGCGGGAAAGTTATTTGTGGAACATAAGGATTTAAACCCAAGGGAAAAGGTATATTTCCAAGCACCATATAAATGGGTTTCTTTAGGCCCTGGCTGGCGGCTCAGTGGAAAGAGCATTGGCCCAGCGTATGGACATCCTGGGTTTGATTCCTGTTGATCAAATAACTTTGTAAATATGATGTATATGTTTGTTCGAATCAAATGCGAACCTGCACGGGGCAGGTGGCTGTGATGGTGGCTGTAGCTAGTGGCCATACAATTCCCCATAAGGGCACACAGGGAAAGTGACCATCTGCTTCTCTCCTTCTCCTTCCCCCTTCTCTTCTTCTCCCCCTCCCGCAGCCGTGGCTGGATTGGTTTGAGCCTGGCCCCGGTGCTGAGGATAGCTTGGTTAGTCCAAGCATGTCAGCCTCAGGGCTAAGAAGAGTACTCAAGCATCAGCCCCAGATGGGGTTGCTAGGTGGGTCCCGGTCAGGGTGCATGTGGGAGTCTGTCTTTCTGTCTCCCCTCCCGTAACCTAATAAAAGTGGGGGGCTTCTTTAATTTTAGGTGATAGGCTTGGAAATGTTACCCATACAAACTGAGTTTTAATAACTCAATGGATGCTTTATTGTAATTTTTATAAAATATATTTCTTCCAACTGACATCATTCAAGCTCATGGAGCAGAGGGCCTGGAATTGTACTATTTCTCAAGACCCTTGTTTGTGGCCCAGTTAACATCCGTGTGTGGCCTTGGGGGTAGGGATGACTTGGAATCCTACTGTTCTTTTCTCACCTGAGAAACCAGCTGAGCACTTTTCCCCTGAGAATTACAGTTAACCAGGAAAACACAGAAGTTTGTTTTCATTTCAAGCAAGTTTGAAAGAGTGGCAGAGTCTTTACTTTCAGATGAATGAGGAATTTTTCCTTTCCAAGAAATGGCATCTAAACTTACTAATTTCTCACATGTTTAGTGATGTTATATATGTTCAAATGGATATCAATAAAAATTTAAAATATGCAATAGCTTATTTTAGGATTAGCACCATAACTCAGGTATTAATGTCAGCAGATAGAAGTTTAATTCTACGTTTTCCTTTTATTTTAAGCTTTTTAGGTAGTTTGTGGACAAATGAGTCTGCTAACAAGAGATCCTGAAGAAAGCTGTCAGAGCGAGGCATGTGACTGACTGTGTCTCCCAGGAGACTTTAGGGAGGAAATAAAAAATAAACAAAGGCACAAACTTTTGCTGATTCCCTTAAATGGCGTTTTAGCTATGAAAATGTGAGCATTTCTAAAAAATTTTAGTAGACTCAACCACTCTTCAAAGGTTTCTTCCATCTTGATTTTTAGATTTATGACTATTAACAGAAATCAGCATTTCTCAATTGTGAATCACAGCCAAACGGGCCGTGTTTGGGAACAGCTGGGTCTTGGGCTCCAAAGTTGGTTGTCTGGGTGACCCAGAACGAACTGGTTAACCTCAGCCAAGTTGTTATGCCATTGTAAGATGCGAACAATTGTAGCTTGTTGTGAACTTGAAATTAAGCGGCACAAATGAAGTATTATTGAATACAAAGGAATCCTTCGAGAAATGTTTCCCCTCCCACTTCATCCCCCCAAAAAGGAAAAAGATAACCTACATATATGTCAAAATTAAAAAATAAAATGGAGAACTTTAGGAAACTTTCTCAAATGATACATAATCATATCCTTAGTACATGTACTAATAAAAGAAGTGTGTTTTGATTCTTTCATCCTCTCAATAAATATCAATTGAATGACTATCATCTTTGAGGCATCAGAAATAACTTCCTTCTACCCCAGAGATGGTGACACCGAGCTATGTAAGCAGTCATGTCTAAATTTAAAGGGGTTTTTTGTTTGTTTTTCCCAGCAAGAAAAAGTGGCTGGGGGCAATGCTACTGAAACCAACAGGATTTAAAGTTGAACCACCAGATCTCATTCTAGAGATTTCCAAAAGATCTTTCTAAAACAATATTCTTCTTTATGAAAGAGCTCCTAAAATCCTTGAGGCTTAACTCCACTATTCCCTACTTGCAATATCATGTTTAGGATTATTCTAAATAATTCTGAGACTTTTCATAACTATGTCTATTTCTAGCCTGCTCTGGGAAGATGGGATTCCACAGAAGGCAGCTCACGTGATTTTTAGTCCGAATCTATAAATAATTGGTGTAACCATTTTAGCCACCAAAACTTCCATCTGGTTCCCTGTTCACAGGACAGTAGGCCAAAAGCTTGGAAGGGTAATAATATCCTGCAGAGCGTGAACACTGTGGGGTAATTGTGGGTGTAGTAGGAAATTTACGGTTTTCTGAGGATTGTAACTTCGGCTTCCCCAGGGTGATTTGCACAGGATCAGCAGGCTAGATGGGAAAACAAATCAGTTCTAGGAAGGTATTATTTCCTCTTCCATGTTCACTTATCCTTTGTGTTTCCAGGCATTAAATGTAATCATGGTTCAGGATCAAGAAGGCCTCACCTCAGCCCTGGCCAGTTTGCTCAGTGGTAAAGCATCAGCTTGGCATGTGGATGTCCCAGGTTCAATTTCCAGTCAGGGCACACGGAAGAAGCAACCATCTGTTTCTCCACTGCTCGCCCTCCCCTCTTCTCTCTTTCTCTCTCTCTCTCTGCCTCCCTACCCATCCTGCAGCCATGGCTTGATAGGTTCAATATGTTCCAGCCTGTTGTGGATGACTCTGTGGAGCCTCTTCCACCTCAGGTGCTAAAAATAGCTCAGTTGGGAGCATGGCCCACATGAGCAGAGCATCGGCTCCTGACAGAGATTCCAGTGGGGTGCATGAGGAAGTCTGTCTATCTCCCCTCCTCTCACTTGGAAAAAGAAGGCTTGACCTCACTGCTGCTCCTAGTGCAGACTTTTTATAATTCATGAGTTTGAGAGTCAGAAGAATACTGCTTGTTTGCGGAATCCCAGGTGGAGTTTGCAGGATAGATATTAGAAAAGTCATGTCTTTTGAATGGTAAACTGAGAAGTTGAAATTAGCAATGAAAAACCATACATGCTGAGAAGTGGGGTGAGGCTGAGGCAACCCATGATGTCACTTTTGCATCTGTAAAGTGTGGACAAGTCCTGCCGGGGGTGAGGATGACGGAGACGCAAAGACCCGACTCCGGGGACCAGGTTCAGTGACACAGATCCACTTTATTCAGGAAGTAAACTAGCTTATATACATGGGTTCAGCCAATAGGATGGTAGCGTGTCCTTCATAGCCAATGGCTGAAAAGATCAGGGAGCTGTGTGGTTAGCGCTAAGTCACTTCCTTACAGCGAGCGAGCTCCCTTCCTGGGTATGCCCAGGAGGGTTCTGGGAGCTGGAGTATTCTCACAGCATTGCATCAGCCACAGCTGCTAGGAATGCACTCTGCACTCCGCCCACAGTAAAAGGTCATTTAGTAGAGCTGATCTGCACTTGAAGAATTCCTAATGGGCACAGTCAGTTCAGACTCTGAGTAGATTTTGTTGAAGTTCTGGTTGAAGGGGGTAAAAACAACAGACACACAAGCATCCACTCAACAAAAGAAGGGGAAAGTGTGGGCATCAGGCTTGTCCCTGCTGATTTAAGGATAACAGTTAAAGAGAGAACATTTCAAGTTCAGGGATGGAAGCAAGGACAGCCCTGAAACAGGAGGTGGAGAGAGTCAGCGAAGGGGAGTTTACAGCAGCAGAGGCTGGGAGCACTGGCAGAAAGGGGGCCCCAGGAGAGAACGTGTGAAACAGACAACAAAACCCACCGTGATGTGTTAGGAATGGTTAAATCCCAAAGTTGTTGAATGTCAAAACTGTGGTCCCTACAATTATTGAAAGTGAAGCAGTTAAAATGGAAATCATTTGAATTGTGACAGGGCAGGAAGAACCTAAGAAATATTTGACATTCAAATGCCCTTTTTTAAAATTGCCTTTTCCCCAAAGTTCTTATTTTGTGTCTGCCTAAGTGAATATTAATAAGGTGGCCGATCATCCTCCTTTAGGGAGGACAGTCCTTCTTTTGTAAGTTCTGTCCTCCCTTGAAAAATATCCTCCTACATGTCCTCCTTTTTGATATTGGAAGACTAATCTGTAAATGTCCATATTCGGTCGATGCAGAGTCGATCCATTGCGTGTGATGTGACATATTTGTATTTGACATGATGATTCATCAAGGATCAGTACAGTGTGTCTAGACATGATTATGAGATGCAAGTGTTCTGCACGGGAGACCTTGAGAGAGCATGTGATATACCGAGCACGCAAATGGCTTTGTACACTTCTTATTGAAACACAACACGGCACATACTACATTGTAGATTCACGATTATTTCTTTCTCAGTGAATATTCAATCATAGGTAAGCACAATTCACGTTTTATTAATTCATTATCTATTTAATAATTTCCAATTATGTATCATTTTATTTACAAGTATTTTCCTGAAATTCAAATTTTAAAGTGGAAATCTAACCTCAAACCATATCTATTAATAATGCATTTTGATTAAATAGTTGCATAAAACATGTTTTAATTAGAAAATGATAAATACACCTGAATATCACTCCAAATTAGTGGTTTTGTTTGGTATTTAGTTTTGTTAATTTAGCTTCCAGAAAATTTGCCTACTATGATGTAACATTTTCAATTCATAATGTGCTTGCATCATTCGTGTAGCTCTATATTTTAATTTTAAATTTCATTTAAGGGATGGAAAAATAAAAAAAGAGAAAATGCCATTTCAACGATAAATTGAAAAAGGAATTTCCATTCCTCATATCAAAGAAAGATACCTTTGTTTTCTGCAATATTTGCAGCAGAGAATTTTGTATTGCAGTTGGGGACAGAGCAGTGATAAGGAAACATTGACTACCAACAAACATAAGCATCATTAGATGCATCAGCTTCCAGTTATAAAGTAACAAGTTTTTTTAAAGCTTCGAATTATTTTGAAGATGAAAAACAGTTGGCTGCAATGGAGGGAACATTTGCATTTCATACCATAATTCACAATGAAAGTTTTCATAGTATGGATTGTACAACTAAATTATTGAAAAAGTTTCACAATGCAAAATTTTCATGTGCCAGGACAAAATGTGAGGCTATTTTGAAATCAGTATTTAAAAATTACTGTGAAATACAAATTTTGGTGGGCAAAGACCCAAAGAGGTGAATAATGTGTATGTAAAATGACAAGAGTTCCTCCAAAAGAAGACACTAGGAACAGGTCGTAATGCACATATTTTGTCAAATGCAATCAACACAGCATCATGTACTGTGCCAACTGATGTAGAAGTAATAATAACTCCAATTTATTTACATTTTAGTTGTTTTATCATTCGTGTTGTTACTTTAAAACAATTTTGTGAAGAAGCAAATGTTGAATACAAAAAACTTTTAGGATATTCAAAAGTTAGATGTCTTGCTCTAACACTTGCTATAGAGTGTGTTCTACAATTATTTGAGCCTCTTCGTTCATATTTTTTAAGTTTAGACAAATGTCCTAAAATCCTGGAATTGTTTTTCAATAAAAAAAATCTGAGATATTAATGTATTTTGTACATAATCAAGCATCTATTTTTTACAAAACGATTCAAAAGATTGAAGGTGAACACGTTTCAGCTATGAAAATTAGTCTTATTTTGAATGATGTTATCCTTCAATATAAATCTCATTTTGAAGAAAAATTTCTTTCTTTAATTATAAAAAGAACATTGTCAAACTTAGAGGAATCAAATTCAGGCATAACAAAACAGTTAAGCAAAGAAGTGCAGGATTTTTACCAGACATGTTTTCAATATATCAAAGAATGGTCTGAAACAAACATCATGGGACATAACAATTTTCAATGGTGTTTTTTTACTTCATCACAAGTATATTGGACAGATACTGATCTTGTCTTGAGTTTTTATCTAAAGAAATGCCAGACATCAAAATAGAGGACAATTGTCTCTTTGAAGAAATTAGAAGACTGAATGTATATTTAAATTCTGAAAAATTAATACAATGGGAAAATGAACACGTTGAAATTGATAAAAGATGGGTGGAAATATTCAGCCATTTCAGAAATGAACATATTCCATGTGAAAATTTATTTATTCTTGTTCAATTTACATGTGCTGCCCTGGAACTAATGCAGCAGTTGGAAGAGTTTTTTCAGTTGCTAATGATTTTGAACAAGTGAGAAATCGAGATTGAATGTTGATACTCTAGCTGCAGCACTTGCCGTAAAATTCAATATGAAGGATATTTCTTGTTCAGATATTTTCAATATATTGTTACAAGATGATACATTGACAAAAATATTCATTCAGATAATATTATCTAAATGAGTACTTTTTTCTTATACTTATTGTTAAAAATTAATAGACATGTAAACATAATTACAATATAAATATTACAAATGTTTTTATCATGCATTTATCATATTATAGTATATTATTGCAATGAATAAAATGTTTCTTTTATTTACAATATTGTTTTCTTCAATTTATTTTTGTCTTCCTTTTCATTGTAAAAATGTTGGTCATCTTAATATTAATTGTTCTTCCTTTCTCATTAATCACGGGGTGTTCTGTATCTTCTCTATGGAAAGAAAAGGAGCATCTATAGATGAGAAATGAATCGTGCCCTCCCTACCTTGTGCCATGAACTCATACTTTTCACCTGTACCCCATAAGAGTGATGAGAGAATAACTGGAGCAACCTGGAAGGGAGACGTGTGTGAACGAAGACCTGTTGAGTGTGGAGTTACAAGTAGAGCACTGTGCTGGCTGTTAGAGCATCAGTCACTGGAGAGGACAGGTGGGGCTGAGGCCACCCTTGCTGCCACCCACTCCCTCAGGATCCCCATCTCATGAACTCATTTCACTTCCCCATTAACCACAAAACAAGCCTGGAATTAAAACCATCTTTATTCTTGTGCTTCCTGAAAGTGACTGGCAGAGAAGCCACAGTACTAGCAAGTTCCGATCAAGGAATTAAATTCAGGTCTATTCACAACATACATTAACTTTGTGGGTGGAGATAAACCTGGAGGAGAGAAAGGAAACATGCCTGGAAGCCCCCGGAAACTGGCAGACAGACTTCCTGAATGAGGTCTCTCCAAGGAATGTTCTCCTGGAATTAAACCTAGGACTGAAATACATTTGCACATGATTGGGCTTAGACTTGGAGTTGTGTTTCCTTGTGTCGTGCTGCCAGGGGCCCAGTGTGTTCTGTGGCTGTTTAGAGATGAACAGGGAGAAATGATCCCCCTGTGAGAATGCAGAGCTGGAAATTCCATGCCACACATCACTTACTTAGACCCCTCATCCCAAATACAGCATGGCATTCATGGCGATGGCTGCTTCTTAAATGTCGGATTATGCTGGCCATCATGGTCACTGAATGAGAACAGAAATGCCTTTAAAATATTTCATCTGTTGTCTCTAATGTTTGTGTGGCTGCTCACATGCTGTCCATAGATTTTGGCTGTTAGCCGACTGTTCTGAAATAGCTTCTTTATCTACTGACCACCGTTTTTGGCACGTTTATTCGGTGTGATTAATTAAAGATGATTTTTAAATCCACATATTTCTTTAAAACACTGAAAGGACAGTCCAGAATTTTTCCATCTGTAAATGGTGGTCAGAAGCTACCATAAGATGGCACTGTGACATAAATTATGGGCAGAGCCAGGTATTTTGGTATAAGGACTGAAACAATTAAAAGTAAATGGTCTGGGCCCAGGTTGGGTGGCTCAGTAGATTAAGCATCATTTCGGTGCTCCAGTTTTGTGGGTTTGATCCCTGGTCAGGGCCCATAGGAGAAGTAATCAGTGAATGCACAACTAAGTGAAACAACAAGTTGATGCTTCTTTCTCTCTCAACCTCCTCCCTACCTTTCAAATCAATGGGAAAGTTTTGGGGTTTTTTTTTAAGTAAATGGCCAGACTTGCAGGTGAACATATAGGACCTATTCCCACAGAGATGCATTAACTAGGAAGCATGCTGAGAGCATGTGAGATCCACATTGTACTTCCATCAGTGAGGTGCTGTCCAGGAATCCAGTACAGACAGGATTCCAGTGCAGTATCAGAGAAAATGAATTCAAATGTCACCTGAAGAAAAATATTTTAAAGAATAATAAGAACCCAATCTCTAGGATGGCAATGGACTAGGTGGACATCACAACTCCCACCTCTCAGAACCAAAGTGGATTACAACTTAATTTGGGAATCAGTCATCTTGAAAAACCAACTTTGGACTAAACTAAGAGGAATCGATAACCAAGGATCACCGAAGAAACCACACTGAGACTGGTAGGAAGGGCAGAGACGTGGAGAGGGCTGCCCTGCTCCAAGAGTGAGTGGTGCCCTGGAGGTTCTCTCATGGGGTGGTGGGTTGCCCAGAGAGTTGTGGGTCCTCAGCCCCAGGACCAGAGCCCCAGCTTAGAGCCCCAGAGACTAGAAGAGGAATACGGACAGTATTTAGCTGAAAGAAGAGCCAGGTTACTGTTTGCAAAAGGGAGACAGCACTCTCAGACCCAGGCTCCATCTTAAAGGGACTGCACAAAAAACCTCATTCACAGCCACTTAACTGGGGCTCCAGAAGCAGGGAGCGCTGAGAGGACTGGAGTTGCAAGAGGAGAATGTAATCTCAGAGGCACGGGGAGAGACTGTGGGAGACAGCCACCCTAACCCCTGTGCTGAGTCACTCCTCAAATCTAAAGTGGCCATTTTCCTGGGAGAGGCAGTATCAGCAAAGGGAAGCAATTACCCAGCCCACCAGAGGCTCTCCTACTCCAGTCAGAGCAAAGAGTCACTTAGAAGAAGAGGGAGCATCAGGGACACAAGTTTAGAGAGCTGAGGTCTAGGCTACATCCCCCCATCTGCTGAGTACCCTCCAAAGGGTGGGCGGACCCAGCTGCAGTGTGCTGGTGCCCGAGTGCCCAAGGAGGCGGCAGCGGCAGCAGTGGTGGTGAGTTGGCAGACAGACTACACCTTGGGAATACAGAGGCCACACCTACTGGCCAAGAGTAGATAAAAGCCAGCCTAAGAGTGCAGCTGGTATTTACGATGACACCTGGGCCCAGCAGAGGCAGACACAAATTCTGGATCACCTGTAGCTCCAAGAAGTTGCTAAGGGCCAGTCATAAGAGGGACCCCTCCCCCCCCGATCTGTGCCATGTTCTGGCCAGGGAGGTCCAGGGCTGGTGCATCCAGCTCCATATATGGAGAGCATCAGCTCAAGACCTAACAACCTTAGTTAGAGTGGTATCTTAAGGAAGGACTCTTCACACCTAACCCAGCTAAGGCATAGAAAATTCTGACACAAATAGCAAGAAGAACAGTAGCAGCAGACAAGTAGCCCACAGTGAATTACAAATAACAGCTGAGGTCAACCCAAGAAGATCTAGAAACAACAAAACTGGAAGCTGGAGGCAGGCAACACCAACCCTATACTCAGCAAGCTACACTAACAGCACATCCAAAGGAGCATCTATACATGGACAAAATGGGAAGACAGAGAAATGCAATCCAAATGAATCAACAAGAGGAATCCCCAGAAAAAGAACTGAATGAGATGGAAATAACCAAGATACTAAATACAGAGATTAAAATAATGATTGTTAGAATGCTCAAGGATCTTAGAGCAACAATGGACGGACATAATGAAAACGTAAATAAAGAGATAGCAAGCATCAAAAAGGACATTGAAATCATAAAAAAGAATCAGACAGAAATGGCAAATACAATATCAGAAATGACTACACTGGAAGGAATTAAAAGCAGGATGGATAAAGCAGAGGATTCAATCAGCAATTTAGAGGACAAGATAAATGAGAAGCAGAACAGCAAAAAGAAAAAGAGGATCAAAAAGTTGGAAGAAACTCTAAGAGAGCTCTGTGACAACATGAAGAGAAACAACATCAGCATCATAAGGGTTCCTGAAGGAGAAGAGAAGAACAAGGAATAGAGAACCTGATTGAAGAAATGATAGCTGAAAACTTCCCTAAATTGATGAAGGAAAAAGTTACACAAGTTCAAGAAGCACAGATAGTCCCAATAAAGAGGAACCCAAAGAGACCCAAACCAAGACACATCATAATTAAAATACCAAGGTTAAGAGATAAAGAAAGAATACTAAAAGCTGAAAGAGGAAAGCAATCAGACTCCTAAAAAGGAGCTCCCTTAAGATTTCATTTGATTTTTCAACAGAAGCACTTGAGATCAGAAGGGAATGGCAAGAAATATTCAAAGTAATGCTAAACAACAGCCTACAACCAAGAGTTCTTTATCCAGCAAGGCTATCATTTAAAATTGAAAGAGAAATAAAAAGCTTCCCAGACAATAAAAACTTGAGGAATTTATTACAACCAAACAAATACTGCAAGAAATGTTAAGGGGCCTGCTGTAAACAGAACAAAGCAGGAAAACAATCTAGTTAAAGAAGAATGTAGATTTAAAGAATAAAATGGCAATAAATAGCTACATATCAATAATAACCTTAAATGTAAATATATTAAATTGTCCAACCAAAAGACATAGGGTAGCTGCATGGATAAGAAAACAGTACCCATACATATGCTGTCTACAAGAGACACACTTTAAAACAAAAGATACACATAGACTGAAAGTAAAGGGATGGAAAAAAATATTTCAAGCAAATAAAAATTTAAAAAGCTGGGGTAGCAATACTTATATATGACAAAATAGACTTTAAAACAAAGGATATAGTAAGAGATAAAGAAAGTCACTACATAATGATAAAGGGAGCAATCCAACAAGAAGATATAACCATTGTAAATATCTATGCACCTAATATAGGAGCACCTAAATATATAAAGCAGATTTTGATGGATATAAAGGGGAGATCAACAGCAATACTAGAATAGTAGGGGATTTTAATACCCCACTAATATCACTGGATAGATCCTCAAGAAAGAAAATTAACAAAGAACCAGCAGCCTTAAAGGACACACTAGATCAACTGGGTTTAATAGATACCTTTAGAACATTTCACCCTAAAGCAGCAGAATATACATCTTCTCAAGGGCTCATGGTACATTCTCTAGGATAGACCACATGTTAGGACATAAAATGAGTCTCAATAAATTTAAAATTGAAATCATATTAAGCATCTTCTCTGATCACAATGGCATGAAACTAAAAATCAAATATAATAGAAAAACTGAAAATCATTCAAACACTTGGAAACCAAATAGCATGTTATTAAATAATGAATGGGTTAACAATAAGAGCAAGGAAGAATTAAAACATTTTCTTGAAACAAATGAAAATGAACATACAACAATTCAAAATTTATGAGACACAGCAAAAGCAGTACTGA
The DNA here is from genome assembly GCF_036850995.1 of Saccopteryx leptura. Classification (NCBI taxonomy): domain Eukaryota; kingdom Metazoa; phylum Chordata; class Mammalia; order Chiroptera; family Emballonuridae; genus Saccopteryx; species Saccopteryx leptura. Next base: position 65,275,247 of record NC_089512.1, read on the forward strand.
GAGGGAAGTTAATAGCATTACAGGCATACCTTAAGAAGCAAGAAAAAGCTCAAATAACTTAACCCTGCATCTAAAGGAACTAGAAAAAGAACAGCAAGTAAAGCTCAGAGGAAGTAGAAGGAAGGAAATAATAAAGATCAGAGCAGAAATAAATGACATATAGGCTAAAAAAAGATACAGAAGATCAATGAATACAGCCCACAGTGAATTACAAATAACAGCTGAGGTCAACCCAAGAAGATCTAGAAACAACAAAACTGGAAGCTGGAGGCAGGCAACACCAACCCTATACTCAGCAAGCTACACTAACAGCACATCCAAAGGAGCATCTATACATGGACAAAATGGGAAGACAGAGAAATGCAATCCAAATGAATCAACAAGAGGAATCAGAGCAGAAATAAATGACATATAGGCTAAAGATCAGAGCAGAAATAAATGACATATAGGCTAAAAAAAGATACAGAAGATCAATGAAACCAAGAGCTGGTTCTTTGAAAAGGTAAACAAGATTGATGAATGTTTAAGCAGACTCACCAGGAATAAAAAAGAAAGGACTCAAATAAATAAAATTAGAAACGAGAGTGGACAAATAACAACTGACACAACAGAAATACAAAATATTGCAAGAAAATACTATGAAGAAGTGTATGCCAAAAAATTAGACAACCTAGGGAAAATGGACAAATTCCTTGAAACATATAATCTTTCAAAAATCAATCTGGAAGAATCAGAAAACCTAAACAGACCAATTACAATAAATGAGGTTGAAGCAGTTATCAAAAACTCCCAACAAACAAAAGTCCTGGGCCAGATGGCTTCTCAGGCGAATTCTACCAAATATTCAAAGAACTAACTCCTATCCTTCTCAAGCTATTTCAAAAAATACAAGAGGAGGGAAGACCTCCAAACTCCTTTTATGAGGCAAGTATATATAATACTGATTCCAAAACCAGGCAAAAACAATACAAAGAAAAAAATCTATAGGCCAATATCCCTGATGAATTTAGATGCTAAAATTCTCAACAAAATATTAGCAAACTGGATCCAGCAATACATGAAAAAAATCATACATCATGATCAAGTAGGATTTATTCTGGGGATGCAAGGCTGGTACAATATTTGCAAATCAATCAGTGTGATTCATCACATAAACAAAAGGAAGGAGAAAAATCACATGATAATTTCAATAGATGCAGAAAACGCATTTGATAAAATCTAGCACCCATTCATGATCAAAACTCTCAGCAAAGTGGGAATACAGGGAACATACATCAACATGATAAAGGCCATCTATGACAAACCCACAGCCAACATTATATTCAATGGGCAAAAATTAAAAGCAATCCCCCTAAGATCAGGAACAAAGCAGGGGTGCCCTGTTTCACCACTCTTATTCAACATAGTCCTGGAAGTCCTAGCCACAGCAATCAGACAAGAAGAAGAAATAAAAGGCATCCATATTGGAAAAGAAGAAGCAAAATTATCATTATTTGCTGATGGTATGATACTGTACATAGAAAACCCTAAAATCTCAGTCCTGATAAATGAATTCAGCAAGGTGGCAGGATATAAAATTAATATTCAGAAATCAGAGGCATTTTTATACATCAACAATGAACTGTCTGAAATAAAAATCAAGAAAACAGTCCCCAATTCATTCATTTCTATCGATCTCTAGGTGAGTTGCTCCGGCTGCTGTCGGTGCCCACCCTCGGGCGTCGCAGCCCCCGCCAGGCTTCGCCATCACTGAGGCCTCTTCTAGCATCTCGTCGCGCCCCATTCTCTTTTACTTCGTTCCTCGCCAACTGCAATCATTGACGCCATGTTTGTCTATTCGAGTGACCGGGACCGCGGTCGGGATCGAGGGTTTGGTGCACCTCAATTTGGAGAAAGTAGGGCAGGGCCTCCATCAGGAAAGAAGTTTGGAAACCCTGGGGAGAAACTAGTTAAAAAGAAGTGGAATCTTGATGAGCTGCCCGAATTTGAGAAGAATTTTTATCAAGAACACCCTGATTTGGCTAGGGGCACAGCGCAAGAGGTGGAGACATACAGAAGAAGCAAGGAAGTTACAGTTAGAGGTCACAACTGCCCAAAGCCAGTTCTTAATTTTTATGAAGCAAATTTTCCTGCAAATGTCATGGACGTGATTGCAAGACAGAACTTTACTGAACCCACTGCTATTCAAGCTCAGGAATGGCCAGTTGCTCTAAGTGGATTGGATATGGTTCGAATAGCACAGACTGGATCTGGGAAAACATTGTCTTATTTGCTCCCTGCCATTTGTTCATATCAATCATCAGCCATTCCTAGAGAGAGGAGATAGGCCGATTTACTTGGTGCTAGCACCAACTCGGGAACTGGCCCAACAAGTGCAGCAAGTAGCTACTGAATACTGTAGGGCATGTCGATTGAAGTCTACTTGTATTTATGGTGGTGCTCCTAAGGGACCACAGATTTGCGATTTGGAGAGAAGTGTGGAAATCTGTATTGCAACACCTGGAAGACTGATTGACTTTTTAGAGTGTGGGAAGACAAATCTGAGATGAACCACCTACCTAGTCCTTGATGAAGCAGATAGAATGCTTGATATGGGCTTTGAACCCCAAATAAGGAAGATTGTGGATCAGATAAGATCTGATAGGCAAACCGTAATGTGGAGTGCAACTTGGCCAAAAGAGGTAAGACAGCTTGCTGAAGATTTCCTGAAAGACTATATTCATATAAACATTGGTGCACTGGAACTGAGTGCAAACCATAACATTCTTCAGATTGTGAATGTGTGTCATGATGTAGAAAAGGATGAAAAACTTATTCGTCTGATGGAAGTGATCATGAGCAAGAAGGAGAATAAAACCATTGTCTTTGTTGAAACCAAAAGATGTGATGAACTTACTAGAAAAATGAGGAGAGATGGGTGGCCTGCCATGGGTATCCATGGTGACAAGAGTCAACAGGAATGTGACTGGGTTCTAAATGAATTCAAACATGGAAAATCCTCCTATTCTGATTGCTACAGATGTGGCCTCCAGAGGGCTAGATGTGGAAAATGTGAAATTTGTCATCAATTATCACTACGCTAACTCCTCAGAGAATTATATTCATCGAATTGGAAGAACTGCTCACAGTACCAAAACAGGCACAGCATACACTTTCTTTACACCTAATAACATAAAGCAAGTGAGCGACCTTATCTCTGTGCTTCGGGAAGCTATTCAAGCAATTAATCCCAAGTTGCTTCAGTTGGCTGAAGACAGAGGTTCAGGTCATTCCAGGGGCAGAGGAGGCATGAAGGATGACCATCAGGACAGATACTCTGCAGGCAAAGGGGTGGATTTAATACCTTTAGAGAAAGGGAAAATTATGACGGGTTACTCTAGTCTGCTTAAGAAAGATTTTGGGGCAAAAACCCAGAATGGTGTTTACAGTGCTACAAATTACACTAATGGGAGCTTTGGAAGTAATTTTGTGTCTGCTGGTATACAGGTCAGTTTTAGGACTGGTATGGTTATGATGGCATTCAGCAATATGGAAGTAATGTTCCAAATATGCACAATGGTATGAACCAACAGGCATATGCATATCCTGCCACTGCAGCTGCACCTATGATTGGGTATCCAATGCCAACAGGATATTCTCAATAAGACTTTAGAAGTATATGTAAATGTCTCTGTTTTTCAAAATTGCTCTTTATATTATATGTTATCAGACAAGATAGTTATTTAAGAAACATGGGAAATGCAGAAATGACTGCAGTGCAGCAGTAATTATGTTGCACTTTTTTGCTATTTAAGTTTGATATTTCTCTACTTTTCTGAAACAATTTTTAGATTTTCTTGTACTAGAAAATGTAGGCAGTGTTTTCACAAAAGTAAATGTACAGTGATTTCAAATACAATGAATGAAGGCAATGCATGGTCTTCCAATAAAAAATATTTGAAGACTAAAAAAAAAAAAAAGAAAGCAATCCCCTTCACTATTGCACCAATAATAATAATAATAATAATAATAATAATAACAATAAAGTACCTTGGAGTAAATGTAACCAAGGAGGTTAAAGTCTTATACTCAGAAAATTATAAAACATTGATAAAATAAATCAAGGAAGATACAAACAAATGGAAGCATATACCGTGTTCATGGATAGGAAGAATAAACATCAATAAAATGTCTATATACCCAAAGCAATTTATAAATTCAATGCAATTCTATTAAAATACCAATGGCATACTTCAAAGATATAGAACACATATTCCAAACATTTATATGTAACCAAAAAAGAATATGAATACCCTCAGCAATCTTGAAAAAGAAGAATAAAGTGAGTGGTATCACACTTCCTGATATCAAGTTATACTACAAGGTGATTGTACTCAAAACAGCTTGGTACTGGCATAAGGACAGGCATATAGATTAATCAAACACAACAGAGAACCCAGAAATAAAACCACACTTTATGGACAATTGATATTGGACAAAGAAGATAAGAGCATACAGTGAAGTAAAGACAATCTCTTTAACAAATGGTGTTGGGAAAATTGGACAGGTACTTGCAAAAAAATGAAACTAGACCACCAACTTAAACCATTCACAGAATAAACTCAAAATGGATAAAATACTTAAATATAAGTCATGAAACCATAATCATCTTGGAAGAAAACAGGCAGTAAGCTCTTTGACATCTCTCAGCAATATATTTGCTGATTTATCTCCATGGGCAAGTGAAATAAAGGACAGGATGAACAAATAGGACTATATCAAACTAAAAAACTTTTGCACAACTTAAGACAGGGGTTGGGAACCTATGGCTCATGAGCCAGATGTGGCTCTTTTGATGGCTGCATCTGGCTCACAGACAAATCTTTAATAAAAATAATAATAACGTGCCCTGGCCAGTTGGCTCAGTGGTAGAGTGTCGGCCTGGCGTGTGGGGGACCCAGGTTCGATTCCCGGCCAGGGCACATAGGAGAAGCGCCCATTTGCTTCTCCACCCCACCCCTTCCTCTCTGTCTCTCTCTTCCCCTCCCGCAGCCAAGGCTCCATTGGAGCAAAGATGGCCCGGGTGCTGGGGATGGCTCCTTGGCCTCTGCCCCAGGCGCTAGAGTGGCTCTGGTCGCAGCAGAGCGACGCCCCGGAGGGGCAGAGCATCGCCCCCTGGTGGGCGTGCCGGGTGGATCGCGGTCGGGTGCATGCAGGAGTCTGTCTGACTGTCTCTCCCCGTTTCCAGCTTCAGAAAAGTACAAATAATAATAATAATAATAATAATAACGTTAAAAATATAAAATATTCTCATGTATTACAATCTATTCATTTTCTACTGCTCATGTTCATGGTTGTGGGTGGCTGGAGCCAATCACAGCTGTCCTCCGGGACAACACCAAATTTTTATTGGATAATGCCTAATGTACACGGGTCATTGTGAGGTCAGGAAGTAAACTTCCCTCCTTTTAATCAAGTAGTCAGCTAGCTAATTGTAGAAACCCTTTTGACGAAGAAGATGGCTAAAAGAAAAAAAGATGAGGAGTATTGTACTTTTTAGCAGGAATGGACAGAGGAATTCACCTTTGTGGAGAAAGCAGGTTCTGCAGTGTGACTAATATGCAATGATAAAATTGCATTGATGAAACAGTCAAATATAAAGTGGCACTTTGACACACGCCATACTACATTTGCATTGAAATATCCAGTGGGGGACAGCAGGAAGAAAGCATGTCAAGAGCTACTGTGCATAGTGCAAGCTAGTCAGCAGCAACTCCGCATTTGGACCCAATAAGATGACTAGAATTCGGCTAGCTTTGCTGGTGCTTTAGCAATTGTGAGAAATGGAAAGCCATTCACAGATGGGGAGTATGCCAAAACATTCATGCTTGATGTTGCCAATGAACTTTTTGACGACTTTTTGGATAAAGAAAAGATAATCAAACGTATAAAAGACATGTCTCTGTTGGCAAGAACTGTTCATGATCGTACATCATGATGGCAAATCAAATTGAGGCAACACAAGTGAAGGACATAAATGCAGCACCATTCTTTTCTCTCTCTTTGGATGAGTCAACAGACGTAAGCCATTTATCCCAGTTCAGCGTGATTGCAAGGTATGCTGTCGGTGACACACTACGTAAGGAAAGTCTTGCTGTTTTGCCTATGAAAGAGACAACAAGAGGGGAGGATTTATTCAAGTCTTTCACTGAGTTTGCTAAAGAAAAAAATCTACCAATGGATAAACTTATTTCGATGTGTACTGATGGTGCTCCGTGCATGGTGGGGAAAAACAGAGGATTCGTAGCGCTTCTTTATGAACATGAAAAGAGACCCATCCTAAGTTTTCACTGCATCTTACATCAGGAGGAGCTTTGTCCTCAGATGTGTGGCGAGCAGCTTGGTGAGGTGATGTCGCTGGTCATTTGAGTGGTCAACTTTATTGTTGCCCGAGCTTTAAATGTTCGCCAGTTTAAAACACTGCTGGATGAAGTTGGGAATAATTATCCTGGTCTGCTTCTGCACAGCGGTGTGCATTGGTTGTCAAGAGGGAAGGTGCTCAGCCATTTCGCGGCTTGTCTGAGCAAAATCTGGACTTTTCTTGAAATGAAAAACGTCAAGCATCCTGAGTTAGCTAACACTGAGTGGCTCCTGAAGTTCTACTATCTCATGGACATGACTGATCATCTGAACCAGCTCAATGTGAAAATAAAAGGCGTTGGAAATATATTCTTATCCCTTCAACAGCAGTGTTTGCATTTGAAAACAAACTGGAACTCTTCATCGCCGACATTGAAACAGGTTGTTTACTACACTTTGAAAAACTAGGAGAGTTTAAAGATGCATGCACAGCAAGTGACCCTGCTCAACATCTTGATCTCCAGCAGCTAGTGGGCTTCACATCTAATCTCCTGCAGTCATTAAAAGCATGCTTTGGACAATTTTGTGAGCACACTCGTCTTTTTAAGTTCATCACCCATCCACACGAGTGTGTAAGTGGACAGCACCGACATGAGTTACATCCCCGGTGTCTCTGTCAGAGATTTTGAGCTACAAGCTGCTGACCTGAAGGCCTCAGACATATGGGTGAATAAGTTCAAGTCACTGAATGAATATTTGGAAAGACTTGCACAATAGCAAGCAGAGTTGGCGAGAAAACACAAGTGGGGAGAAATGAAAAAACTTCAACCCGCGGACCAGCTGATTGCCAAAACTTGGAATGCACTTCCCGTCACATACCACACACTGCAGCATGTGAGTATTGCTGTACTGACAATGTTTGGCTCTATGTATATATGTGAGCAGTCTTTCTCACATGTAAAGAACATTAAGACCAACCTATGATCATGTTTAATGGATGGAAGTCTCAACGCCTGCATGAAGCTTAACCTCACCACATATCAACCAGACTACAAAGCCATCAGCAAAACCATGCAGCACCAGAAGTCACATTAATGGTAAGAAGTACTTTATTCATCATTGGTTAGCAACAGCATAACAACGTTATTAAAAAGAATTCAGAGACTTATTGTACTTTAAAAGTGTTGGTCTTACACAAAATGCACACATTTCCTTGTATTTAGTGTTAAACATATTGTATAGCTCGCAAGGAATTACATTTTAAAATATGTGGCATTCATGGCTCTCTCAGCCAAAAAAGTTCCCGATCCCTGGCTTAAGACAATATGAACAAAATAAAAAGACAACCCACACAATGGAAGTATATATTTGACAATATGTCTGATAAGGGGTTAATAACCAAAATTTATAAAGAAACTCAACGCCAGGAAGATAAACAATCCAATAAAAAAAATGGGCAAAAGAAATGAACAGACACTTCTCCAAAGAGGACATACAGATGGCCAATAGGCAGATGAAAAAATGTTCAACATCACTAATCATTAGAGAAATGCAAATTAAAACCACAATGAGATATCACCTCACACCAGTCAGAATGGCGCTCATCAACAAAACAACACAGGATAAGTGCTGGCGAGGATGTGAAGAAAAGGGAACCCTCCTGCACTGCTGGTGGGAATGCAGACTGGTGCAGCCACTGTGGAAAACAGTATGGAGATTCCTCAAGAAATTAAAAATGGAACTGCCTTTTGACCCTGCTATCCCACTTTTAGGACTATATCCTAAGAATACCAAATCACTGATTTAAAAGAAGATACGCACCCCCATGTTTATTGCAGCATTGTTTACAATAGCCAAGATCTGGAAACAGCCCAAGTGTCCATCAGTGGACGAATGGATTAAAAAGCAGTGGTACATATAAACAATGTAATACTACGTGACCATAAAAAAGAAGGAAATCTTACCTTTTGCGACAACATGGATGGACCTGGAAACTATTATGTTAAGTGAAATAAGCCAGGTAGAGAAAGAAAAATATCATATGACCTCCTCATTTGAGGAATCTAATGAACAATGTGAACTGAGGAACGGAATAGAGACAGAGGAGGAATCAAAGGGACCAGAGGGAAAGCAGACAGAGGGAAAGGGGATGATAGGATGGGATCAGAGAAGGGAAAGAGATTAGTGAAATTATATACACATTACAACGTTATAGAGAGCAGCAAAGAAAATCCTGGAGGGAAGGGGGAAGGCGTTGGGGGGAGGGGCAAGGGGGTGTCGAGGGGAACACGGGGATGGGGGGAGATATATTCGGTGGGACACTTGAATCTATGTAAACACAATAAATTAAAATCATTAAAAATAAAAAAAAACAGAAGGGACCCAAACTGCACAGAATTCATTGTACTAAGTGGAAAAGAGCTTTTTCTGGACATCTAGTCTCCTTCTGAGAAACTAAGAACTTGTTTCCGCTTTCATTTTCAACTGACATGTGTTCAGTAAAAGTACTTTCAAGTTGTCCTTCAAAAAAAAAACAATAATAATAATAGGTAGGTCATACTGAAACCACAGTGTAAAAATGGGGAGGTGTTTTCCTCTCTTGGTTGGGTCTCAGGAATATAGTTACAAAGGCCCAAGTGAAAACCTTGTTCACCATTTTCCCTTTTTCCTTCTCTGTGTTATCTGGGGAGGTGGGGCTGTGAGCAGAGTTGGCACCACAGGGCCAGGCTGTGGGCTGTGCAGCAGCCAGCACACCTCTCTCTGCGGTTCACCAAGGAGACGCTGCCTTTTCCAGAGGAGCAGTGGGGAGCAAAACGTATTCTGGGATGGCGATGCTGCAGGCATTTCTGTAGTTGTTTTACAGTGTGTCTTTTGGTTTTCTTGTTTGTTTGTTTGTTGTTTTTGCCAAGCCCTGTTTGAGAAGGGCCTACCCCGTGCTGCCTCTGCCAATATGACCTTGGTTTACAGGCAATTCCTAGAGATTAAGGAGGGAAGAGGGGAGGAAACCTCTCCAGAATCCTTTGTAGAGGCTCCGTAGCTTTGGGTGCCCCTGAAGACAGCAACCTTGCCAGCATGTTCTCTGGCTTTCATAGAAAACGGTTTTTGTTTTGTTTTGCTTTTCTTTGTTTTGTTTTAAATCACTGTTTTTTGGAGGTCTTAGGCTAATGTGATATGAAGCAAGTAATGTCTTAGACTTTGCGTACAACTGGGTTCGTGCTCCTCTCTTCCTGGCGAGCAGGTATCCAGGCTCTGTTCCACATCAGACTCTCAGGGGGGAGGCGCAGAGGCTGCTGCGATGGCTACGGGACGGCTTTCCAAGTGTTCAGTTTCCCTGCAAACAACCCAGTCCACTTGGCTAAGAGGAGGTCCCTGGGGGGCCTGGATTTATGTGGAAAACTTGGCTCTCTTTTTAATGACTTTCCTCTCAACCACCCCAGCTGAGAAAATGGACAGAGCATCAGGTGACTGGCCATACTGGTCAAAGTCCAGTGAGAAATTCATGGGGCATGCCAGCTTCTAGAGAGGCCACTCATGGCACGTGGCCTCGTAAACCCACAGAGCTCAGCAGCTAGCTGACGTCAAGTTAATGTGCTATCTCTCGGGTGGCTGAAGCCTTTGTTTTGAAGGAGACAGGCTAGCACCTTGGCAGTGAGCCAGGTGTCAAGGAGTCTGTGGGACAGCAGTGCAGGGATGACCACCCTTACTCTGTTGAGTGAACTAAGGGTGATGGCAGCTCCTCACCTCCCTTGTAAGATCGCTGAGGCATGGAGCTGGCTGTCTCGTCAGAGTGTGACAAATGTAAAGTGGAGTTTGTCTAGGGACGGAGGGATGGAAGCAGGGAAAACAAATGACTTGCTTCTTGATAAACGTGTGTCCTCCACTCTCTGCTGGCAAAAATCTGTTGTGAAATCTCACACAAGTTTTGATCCTCTGATTTCCTGTTCATCTGAGAAAACTGCTTTACACCTCCCAATTTTTGCTAATTATCTTCAAAAATGTTATTTTGAAGATATTGTTTTAAACACCCCCTTTTTTCCAACAGAGTACATTTTTTTCCTCAAGTGGAAAAAGTTGTATCTCAGTTTATAGGTGTGTGAAAATTAATATTAGAGTCCAATCCCTTAAATAAAATCTTTATTGTCAGAATATAGAACTTGAAGGGTTTTATAAGGGTACTGTGGTGCACAGAGCATACATCATGTACCCTATTACTGATACATTAATATTTCTTCAGTGAGATATGTAAATGTTCACCTTCGTGGTATAAGGAAACTGTAAAAAGTCCTATATCAGGTCAGGTCTTGCCAATATTGAGTTAATTTTTAAAAATAAGCAAGACTGAATTTTAGAATTGTAAATAAGGGAATGTGGATCTATGTTTATATTGTATATGTGAATTTCTGTTTTAGAAGAAATATGGCCTGACCAGGCGGTGGTACAGTGGATAGAGTGTTGGACTGGGACACAGAGGACCCAGGTTCGAAACTCCGATGTTGCTGGCTTGAGCATGGGCTCATCTGGCTTGAGCACAGGCTCACCAGCTTGAGCATGGAGTCACTGGCTTAAGCATGGGATCACAGACATAACCCTATGGTCACTGGCTTGAGTCCAAAGGTCACTGGCTTGAGCTCAAGGTTGCTGGCTTGAGCAAGGGGTCATTCACTCGGCTGTAGCCCCCTGCCCCCGGTCAATATATGAGAAAGCAATCAATGAATAACTAACGTGCTGCAATGAAGAATTGATGCTTCTCATCTCTCTCCCTTCCTGTCTGTCTGTCCCTATCTGTCCCTCTCTCTGACTCTCTGTCAAAAAAAAAAAAAGAAGAAGAAGAAGAAGAAGGAATGTGATGTACAAGTTCCAATAAAAAATTCATAGATTATAAAAGAAAAGGTAGCCCCTTGAGATCTGGCTTTGAAATTGCCTCCAATCTTAATGTCTTTACATATTTATTGCTTTCTACTTCTCCCTTGCCACTGACTAATTAGAACCTCCTGCTCAAGGGTTGCAAACTCATGTATTTGAGAAGACCACAGGTAATATACACAGAGTGATTTAGGTTAGACAACAGGGAATGATGGGAACCAGGACACAGACGAGCCCCTGCGCACCCAAGGAGTTGGATAGCCTCCTTTTTAAATTGAATAGGTTATCTTTTTTCAAAGTAGGCAAACATATTCTAGATTTCAAAGTTCAAATTCCAACTCAAGTAATTGGAAATTCTCACATGCCTTCCAGAAAATATTTGGTTTCTTGAAATATTATTAATGCCACATGCAGATACTTTAGCATGCACCAACACAACCACTGTGAGTTGAGAGAAAACGTTAGTGCTTTCAGTGTGGACAGGTGTCACTTCCCAGTGACACACTGCACGGGGTCTGTGAGTACTTACCCATCATGTTACTCTCTAATATGAGTTTTTCAGCCTCAATTTATGCTAAAGAGGCCACTTTATTTCAACCTCAAGACTTTAGCCTTGGCACTAGTGGGTGACTAACCAATCTTTGGTTATCAGGTGGCAGAAGCAAGTGTCAGAGACTGTAATAAGCAGCTGGGGCTTTGAAATCTTTCCAAAGCAAGTTTGTATCCCTCCATTTCTGCACTTGTGGCTGCATGGCTGGGAGAAGATGGTCCTAACACTATTCCCCAAAGATCAATCCAGCATCCCCCACAGCCCCATTCTATACTCTATGCCAGTGGTCCCCAACCCCCGGGCTGCGGACCGGTACCGGTCCGTGGGCCATTTGGTACTGGTCTGCAGAGAGAGAATAAATAACTTACATTATTTCCGTTTTATTTATATCTAAGTCTGAACTATGTTTTATTTTTTGAAAATGACCAGATTCCCTCTGTTACATCGGTCTAAGACTCACTCTTGACGCTTGTCTCGGTCACGTGATACATTTATCCGTCCCACCCTAAAGGCCAGTCCGTGAAATTATTTTCTGACATTAAACCGGTCCGTGGCCCAAAAAAGGTTGGGGACCACTGCTCTACACGGTGGCATACCACAGAGGTGCTGCTCTGTGGATTGCAGCTCCCAAATACCTGCAGATAACGGAGTTGATCAAGATCTGGCACTTGAAGTTTATCCTATATATGTTCATTGTCAGCCGCACCAAAATGGCTGAGTCCCATCTTGTGGGCACAGTTGTACTTCTTCGCACACCACATGTTGTTTCAACCATTACCAGGGTAATTTGAGTAGAGGTTGGTGATTTTGAAGCACACTTCGAGCACCTGGTTTTAGACAGAATCTTTCATCCTATTTTTAAGTTCATTGATCCTCACTGTGACTTGTCACTCTGGCTCTGTTTATGCTCTGTAGTGTGGTGTCGAGTGGTATTGCGTTTTGGCGTAATCATCAGCTGAAGAGATCACAAATCAAGCATTATTTCTGAAAACAATAATAGGCATGCCAGTGTATTTTAAAATTCGTTCATACTTTATTTTTCTCCAAAAATAGAAGTATTTATTTTAAAGGTTTGTGTTTTAAATATTCTTGTTTAAAGAGTTGCTGTTCTCACAGACTGGAGGGCAAAAAGTTTAGTGACTCAATTGCATAAGTATTTATTGAATAGTTACTATAGTATAGGCCCCATGTCTGACACCGTATTCATTTTCTGGGCTACACCGGAGTGAGAGATACCATTCAAACATTCAGTTCAACAAATGGGATTTGTGTGGTGACTGTTCCATATGCTGACAACACACACAATTATGTCTCTAGTTCTTACCTCTCCCTTTAAACTCAGAATCAGTGCATCTAACTGCCTTTCAGTATCTTCACTGGGGTGTCCAGTAGGCATCTTAAACTTACATGTTCACTGGAGACAGAAAGTACAATAGAGATGACCAAGGCCTGGGGGTTCGGGGGTGGGGAGTTCATGTCTAACGGGTACAGAGCTCGTGTTTGGGATAATGGAACAGTTTGGGAAATGAATAGTGGCGATGGTCACAACACTGTGTATGTACTTCATGCCACTGAATTGTACACTTAGAATTGGTTAACATGGCAGCCCTGGCTGAGTAGCTCAGTTCGTTAGAGCATCTTTCCGATTTGTCAAGGTTGCAGGTTCAATCCCCAGTCAGGGCACATATAAGAATCAACTAATGAATGCATAAATAAGTAGAACAATAAGTCGATGTTTCTCTCTCTCTAAAATTAATTAATAAAAAAATTAAAAGCCACTGGATATTTTTTAAAAAAGGTTAACATGGTAAATTTCATGTTTGTATACATTACTATAATAAAATAGTACACATTCAAAACTAGATTTTTATGCCCCCAAGCCTGTTTCTTCTGCCATTCTTTTTATCTCAGTAAATAACATCTCCACTGAACTTTAGATGTGTGTTAAAAACTTGGTGTCCTCATCCTTGGTCCTTTCCTTTTTATTTATTTGTTTATTTTTCTTAATTGATTTTAGAGAGACAAAGGGGAGAAAGGAGGAGAGAGAGAGAGAAGCATTCATTATGTTGTTCCACTTAGTTGTACACTCATGGACTCTTCCCATATGTGCCCTGACCAGGCATCAAACCTGCAACATTGATCTTTCAGGACAACGCTCTCTCTGAATGAGCTAACTAGCTGGAGTCAATTCTTTCCCTTTTTCCCACCAACATCCGATCTGTTACTAAATCCTCCACTCAAAATACATATAGTCTTCCTGCATCTACTCTTTTTGTTTTTTGTTTGTTTTCTCTCTTTTTTTATAATTTTATTTTTTAATTGCAGTTGATATTCAATACAGCATTCTATTAGTTTCAGATGTATAGCATAGTGATAAGACATTTATATAACTTACAAAGTGATCACCCAGATAAATCTAGCACCAACCTGGCACCATACATAGTTATTACAATATTATTGACTATATTCCCCATGCTGTACTTTACAACCCATGACTATTCTGTAGTTGTCAATTTCTATTTCTTTTTCTTTTTCTTTTTCTTTTTTTTTTTTTGTATTTTTCTGAAGCTGGAAACGGGGATAGACAGTCAGACAGACTCCCGCATGCGCCCGACCGGGATCCATCCGGCACGCCCACCAGGGGCGACGCTCTGCCCCTCCGGGGCGTCGCTCTGTCGCGAACAGAGCCACTCTAGCGCCTGGGGCAGAGGCCAAGGAGCCATCCCCAGCACCTGGGCCATCTTTGCTCCAATGGAGCCTTAGCTGCGGGAGGGGAAGAGAGAGACAGAGAGGAAGGAGAGGGGGAGGGGTGGAGAAGCAGATGGGCGCCTCTCCTGTGTGCCCTGGCCAGGAATCGAACCGGGACTTCTGCACACCAGGCCGACGCTCTACCACTGAGACAACCGGCCAGGGCCCAATTTGTATTTCTTAATCCCTTTATCTTTCCTACCCAGCTCCTGAACACCCCCTCCCATCTGGCAATCATCAGTGTTTTTTCTTTGTATCAGTTTGTTTCTGTTCTGACTTTTTTTTTAATATTCCACATATTAGTGAAATCATATGGTATTTGCCTTTCTCTGACTGACTTATTTCACTTAGCATAATACTCTCCAGGTTCATCCATGTTGTTACAAATGCTAAGGCTTCATTCTTTTACATGGCCTAGTACTATTCTGCTATATACGTATATGTACCACATCTTCTTTCCAGGTCAATGCTTTATCCACTATGCCACCACAGGTCAGACAAATACCACATCTTCTTTATCCATCTGTCTATCAATGGGTACTTAGGTTGCTTTCATATCATGGCTATTGTATATGAAATGTCCACGTTTGTCTCTTATTGTAGAATTTATTGTAAAGTCTACTTTGTTTGATGTAACTATTGTTACCCAGCTTTTTTTAAAATTTGGATTTGCATGAAATATATTTTTCTCTCCCTTTCAGCCTGTGTGTATCTTTTGTTCTGCAGTGTGTCTCTTGTAGACAGCATAAGTATGGGTCCTGTTTTCTTATCCACGCAGCTACCCTATGTCTTTTGATTGGAGCATTTAATCCATTTATAGGTAAAGTAATTATTGATAGGTATGTAGTTATTGCCATTTAATTGTTCATACTTTTGGACTTTTTGTTCTTATTTTTCAGGAAGTCCCTTTAGTATTTCTTGTAAGCAGAGGTGGATTAAGGTCAGTTGAGGCCCCAGGCGCAGAAGAAAATATCAGGCCCCTTACATTAGAAAAACATGTCAAGTTGGGGTTTTGTGGGACTTGGGTGCATGCCCAGTGTGCCTGCCATTAAATCTGCCTCACTTGTACTACTGATTTGGTGGTGATGAACTCTTTCAGCTTTCTCTTGTCTGGGAAGCTCTTTATCAGTCCTTTGATTCTAGATGATAGCTTTGCTGGGTAGAGTAATTTTGGTCATAGATCTTTCTTTTCATCACTTTGAACATTTTGTGTGAATCGCTTCTGACCTGCAAAGATTCTGTTAAGAAATCAGTTGACGGTTTTATGGAAGCATCCTTGTAGTTAACTAACTGCCTTCCTCTTGCTGCTTTTAAGATTCTCTTTGTCTTTAACTTTCTGAATTTTGATTATGATGTGTCTTGGTATGGGCCTCTTTGAGTTCTTCTTGTTTGTAACTCTGCACTTCTTGAACTTGTGTATCTTTTTTCTTCACCAAGTTAGGGAGGTTTTCAGGTATTATCTCTTGAAATAGGTTCTCCATCCCTTGCTCTCTCTCTCCTCCTTCTGATACCCCTATGTTGTTACACTTTACATGATCCCAGAGGCTCCTTAAATTATTCTTGTGTTTTAAATTATTTTTTCATTTGCTGTTCCAATTGGGTGTTTTTGCTAAATTGCTGATTTATTCCTTTGCTTTGTTAATCTGCTATTGATTTCTTTCAGTGTATTCTTTATTTCAGTTAATGTATTCTTCATTTCTGACAGGTCGTGTGTGTGTGTGTGTATGGTTTCCACACCCTTTCTTATGTTTTCCATCACTTTGTTGCAGTTCTGAGTTTATCTATTCTTCCCCTGAGTTCACCAAACATCCTTATAACCAGTGATTTGAACTCTGCATCTGGTAGATTGTTTGTCTCCATTTCATTTTAGTTCTCTGTCTGGAGTTTGTCCTGTTCTTTTATTTGGGACATGTTTTTGTTCCCTCCTCATTCTGGCTGCCCCCTTGTGTTTGTTTCAATGTATTAGGTAGAACTCTTACATCTCCTGGTCTTGGCAGGGTGGCCTCATGTAGTAGGTACCTGTGGGGTACAGTGGCACATTCTCCTTGGTCACCTGAACTGGGTACACCAGAAAGTGTCTCCTGTGTGGGTTTTATGAACCATTCTCTGTGGTTGATCCTAGGTTGCTGTTGGCACATCAGTAGGTGGGACTGACCCGCAGGCTGACTGACTGTGTGGACTGGCTGTGACCACAGCAGATGAGCTGCTGTTCAGGGGCTGATCCCACAGAGTAGGATTCCCCTTAGTGGGATTCTGGTGCCTGCCAGGTTCACCCTTTGGATGTGCTGTTTGTAGAACCAAGTAGGTGGTGCCTGGTGTGGTCTGGAGTCAGTTATCAGGCATGGAAGTTCTGGGGCTTTTGGGGAGAGGCTCCAGTGCAGGACAGGCAGGCTGCTGCCTGTGCCATACCCAGGGCCACCTGTGGGAGCTATGAAGAGATCTGTGGTTAGTTACCTGTGCTGTACTTGGAGACACCTGGGAGAGGTTGTGTTGTAAACTGAGGCTGCTGCCACTAGTGCAGGGCTTGGAGCCACTTAGGAAAAGGTACAATGCATGTTGAAGTCAACTCCTGATTGTCTGGATATTTGGACCTTTCAGAGATTTTAGGGAAATCTGAAATGTGGGCCAGGGCTGACAGCCTATGAGGAACAGCCACTGAAAGAGCTTTGGGTTGGGACTCGAGCAGCCTCTGTCTCAGCCACAATCCCCATTGGTTTTCATAGCCAGGAGTTATGAGGACTTCTCTTCCTGGCACTGAAACTCTGGCCTGGGGGCCTGATGGAGCTGGGACCTTTCCCTTCTCAGGAGGAACCTCTGAAGCTGACATATCTCCTCTGATTTGTAACTCACACGTGTGTGGGATCAGCCCATTCCATGTTTCTGCCCTTCCTGTCAGTCTCTACTTGGCTTCTTCTGTTTATTTTTAGTTATAGGACTTCTGTTCAGCTGGGCTTCAGGTGGTCCCAAGGGGGTTGTTCTCTAATTCTGTTGTAATTTTCCTTTTTCTCTTCTTCCACTTGTTCTTCCTTAGTTCCTTCTTCATGTGGTACTAGAGCGAACCTTTGAACATAGATGTTCCATCATGCTGTTCTTCTAACCCACTTGCTCCAGTGCTTTCCCATCACAGCATAATCAGAGCTAAAGTCTTTTGCATCCAAGAAGAGGGAATGATATAAGGTTGGCCCCATTCAGCCACATGGAACAAGCACCAGAAGGGGTTTATTGAAAGGGAAATCAAAAGAAGGTGAAATAGATACTGTAAGGACAAAAACATCTGCTGATAACTAAACCAGGAGAAAAAAGATTCTACTTGAATGTGATGTAATGCACTGCTCTTTGACTTATATATTTTCAATTAGTCTTAACAAGTTGTAGCAGGTTTTAATTTGATTGTGAATGGATTCACACAGTTGTAGAATGAGAGAAGGTTGTCCTTAGGACAGAAGTGCCTACATTGTTCCCTGTGCTAGAGTCCGAGATGAAAGGGACAGTGCCTGCCTCATGTAGTTCACAGTCCAACAGTGACTGAATTAGAGAGAACCTTTTGGACTTAAAGTATAAGTTAGAACCTTTGTCCCATAAAAATATTGTGCAGAAGGAATGAGTGGTTCTCCAAAGGAAACTGAGGCACTGTTAGCAGAAGGAGAAAGGCTGCTGGCGGAAAACAGCAGCTGCTTTTCCAGAACACCCGGTCTTTCTGGACCTTGTTTCCTCACTTACAAAGCGGGGTAACAATGAAATCCACCTCCTAGAGTTACTTTGAAGGGTAAGGGGGTTAACTAACACCTGTAAGGTGCAGAAAGTAGTGCCTAGAGCATAAAATGAGTTCTAGTTTGACTGGTGATGACGCACTGGCCAGAGCATCGATCTGGGATGCTGAGGTTCCAGGTTCAAAACCCAAAGGTTGCTGGCTTGAAGCCCAAGGTCGCTGGCTTGAGCAAGGGGTCACTGGCTTAGCTGAAATGCCCCAGTTAAGGTATGTATGAGAAACAATCAATGAACAATTAAAGTGATGCAACTATGAGTTGATGCTTCTCATCTCTGTCATCTTCTCTCTCTCTCTTGCAAAAAATAAAAAATAAAATAAATAAAATGTGCTCTAGCATCCTCCTCCTCCTCCTCCTCCTCATCCTTGTATGCCAAGCTCTTGATCTATTATTCCTTCTTACATACTGTTTTCATAATGGAGCCCTAGAAGTGATAAATTCCTAGCTGTGCCCTAACCCCCCAAGCAATAGGGCTTTCTGAGTAGTAATGAAAAGGAAGAGGGGTGTTTGATAACCTCTTCTGCAATCAAGTGCCATCTCAGGCTTCCTCCCCTTTGACTGGGGTAGGGGTAGCCTGTAAGTGTTTGTTCAATGTGAACTCTCTAAATGTCAACCTGTGCAAAAGACACAGGCTACGAGGACAGGACTCTTCTCCGCCGAAGTTCCCAGCCAGTCCCTGCATTCCAGCCCCCACCCTGCATACACTCATCACCTAAAACTGACAGAAAGTGATTGAAATGCAAGTTTTGTTGAGATGCTAAATTCAGGATTGGGAGCATATGGATCACTCCATATTTGTTTTGTGCATATCTGATGTTAGCAATTTAGAACATCACTGGGACGCTCCCTAGAGAATTTCAGTTCTGTAAATGAAACAATTATTTTGGCAGTGTGGGAAAGATATATTCATAACTTTCATGGTATTTAAAGGGGAAACACACCTTCCTCAGCCTCCTTCCCCCTTGCCAGATATGAAAAATGAAATTAGAGTGCTAAGGAAATAAATGGCATAAATAGGAAAAAGGACAGTCAGTGTGTCACATTCATAATCAGATTTCTAGGATTGACAGTAAGACAGGATGTTACAGGGTTCCCCTAATTCTGGGCACAAAGAAGTTGTGGAGAACCCAAGGCCTGAGGGATGACATCCATTCGTTCCGACACCAATGTGTTCTTACCAGGGCTGAGGGAAAGGACCAGAGCTTGCCCAGGGCTGTTTGCAGTCTGTAATTCTGTCCTGTAGGGTTCTGTGGCTGCGCAACAGAAAGCAATTTACAACAATCTTAAGTGAGAAACAGAAAATTATAATGAGGGAGCGTCTGTGGGACCCAGTGAGGGAAACCCCAGTGGTGTGAGTAGAACCTAGACCCAGGGATTCAAAAGCGGGCCCTCCGTGTCTCTCAGTCTTGCCTACTTGTCGATTCTTCTGTGCCCCCTGGTTTTCTTTCTTACTTAGTCCATGTACCAAAAAATGACCATCCTATAGTTTCTGAGTGTTTAGATCTCTCCACATTTGAGAAATCATACCAGAAAGAAAGAATCTTCTTTGTCCCAAGTTTAAATGTTTGGGAAGGAGGAGGATCGGCTCAATTTGGTCAGTGTTTGCTCTAGGTCCAGTCAGCTGTGGTTAGGGTGGGGTTATATACAACCTGTCACTCGGAGTGTGAGAGCCTGACAGCAGAGTGGACTCTCCGGCCACCCAGAATTACTGAAGCAGGAGCTCCATGTTTGCCAGCGCCCAGTCCCGAGGCTAAGGTTTGAGAAGCTGTGCTGTAGAACCTACGTGGCCACCTGGCCACCACTCTGGGGGTGAGATGGGCAGATAGGAGAGTTTCTGTCAGCTAAGCATATAGCTCACAGCATTGCTACAACAATCACATAAAATTGCTCAGCTGCGGGTGCTACTTCCTGAGAGAAACGTTAGCTCTTAAGATCATATATCTTAGCTCTTAAGATATAGGTAGGGGAGATGACTTAGATCAGTGGTCCCCAACCCCCGGGCCACAGACCGGTACTGATCGTGGGCCATTTGGTACTGGTCCACAGAGAAAGAATAAATGACTTACATTATTTCCATTTTATTTATATTTAAGTCTGAACGATGTTTTATTTTTAAAAATGACCTGATTCCCTTTGTTACATCCGTCTAAGACTTACTCTTGACGCTTGTCTCATAAGTTCGACAATTATATTTAAAAATACCACAGTTTTTACACTGGTCACATAATTTTATTTTGTGCATTTATCCGTCCCACCCAAAAGGCCAGTCCATGAAATTATTTTCTGACATTAAACCGGTCCGTGGCCCAAAAAAGGTTGGGGACCACTGACTTAGATGTTTACCATGATAGAAATGAAATTTTTCATGTCTATGTGATATTTCTCTGTAACCCCCCTAACCCCACAGATGTGGCAGACTTCTAACAGAGCTTTTTCAATCTGAGATTCAGACTGGATGTTTCATACACCCCGCACTGGCCATGGGGGTGGTTGGTGAATGTGCTACAACAAGAAAGTCCAAACGTGGGAATCCTACAGCATATTTGGGAGTTCTGTGTCTACCGCTGACCGTGGTTCTAAAGGAAATGGCCTTGGACGTGGCTCTTGAACCCTGGACTCCGGGCCTGGGATTCCCACGAGAGAAGCAGGGCAGGGGAGACAGGCGAGCCTTTCCTGCCCACCCCGGGTGCTGATAGCAAAGAAGGCACTCTGCCTTTGCTGGCTCTCCCTTCCCTGTGATTAGCCCTCTCGCATGGACCCTCTGTCAGGATCCTGGAGTGTGAGGTTTGAGCCAGGTTTTTAGTATTAACTTCTCCCAACATGTATGAGTTGTTTTAGGAACATATAACACCTCATCTTGTATTTTTTCCTGTCCCTAGGGCACATTAGGTAAGTGCTCACATCATGTTTGGGAATACTCAGAGCATCACATCAAGAGTACAGGGCTTGCTCAGCGGCTTCCACTGCAGATCTGAGACAAGTTCAGTCACTGAGCTCTCTGAGCCCAAGACGTGTGAGAAGAATCAAGGGCCTGACTTCACCCACTTCACGTCCGTTGCAGAGTTGTTTGCACACCTTAAAACACAAAGGATATTGAACAAAGTACATGTATGCTTAAAGTTGTCACACATGAGAAGTGCATTTTCAGAATTTCTTTTCTGATAAGGACATATGTTCTAAAAAGTTTAGAGCTACAATTTAAAAACGTTTTAAAGAGCAGCACACAACTTTATTTACTTAAGCCTTATATAGTCCTTGCCACATGCTGGGCACTGCTCTGAGTGTACTATAAGTGCACTGCTCTGAGTGTACTGTAAGTGTACTGCTCTGGGTGTACTGTAAGTGTACTGCTCTGGGTGTACTGTAAGTGTACTGCTCTGGGTGTACTGTAAGTGTACTCCTCTGAGTGTACTGTAAGTGTACTGCTCTGAGTGTACTGTAAGTGTACTCCTCTGAGTGTACTGTAAGTGTACTGCTCTGAGTGTACTGTAAGTGTACTGCTCTGAGTGTACTGTAAGTGTACTGCTCTGAGTGTACTGTAAGTGTACTGCTCTGAGTGTACTGTAAGTGTACTGCTCTGAGTGTACTATAAGTGCACTGCTCTGGGTGTACTATAAGGGCACTGCTCTGAGTGTACTGTAAGTGCACTGCTCTGAGTGTACTGTAAGTGCACTTCTCTGGGTGTACTATAAGGGCACTACTCTGAGTGTACTATAAGTGCACTGCTCTAGGTGTACTGTAAGTGTACTGCTCTGAGTGTACTGTAAGTGTACTGCTCTGAGTGTACTGTAAGTGCACTGCTCTGGGTGTACTATAAGTGCACTGCTCTGGGTGTACTGTAAGTGCACTGCTCTGGGTGTACTGTAAGTGTACTGCTCTGAGTGTACTATAAGTGCACTGCTCTGGGTGTACTATAAGTGCACTGCTCTGGGTGTACTGTAAGTGCACTGCTCTGAGTGTACTGTAAGTGCACTGCTCTGGGTGTACTGTAAGTGTACTGCTCTGAGTGTACTGTAAGTGCACTGCTCTGGGTGTACTATAAGTGCACTGCTCTGGGTGTACTGTAAGTGCACTGCTCTGGGTGTACTGTAAGTGTACTGCTCTGAGTGTACTGTAAGTGCACTGCTCTGGGTGTACTATAAGTGCACTGCTCTGGGTGTACTGTAAGTGCACTGCTCTGGGTGTACTATAAGTGCACTGCTCTGGGTGTACTATAAGTGCACTGCTCTGGGTGTACTGTAAGTGTACTGCTCTGGGTGTACTGTAAGTGTACTGCTCTGAGTGTACTGTAAGTGCACTGCTCTGGGTGTACTATAAGTGCACTGCTCTGGGTGTACTGTAAGTGCACTGCTCTGGGTGTACTATAAGTGCACTGCTCTGGGTGTACTATAAGTGCACTGCTCTGGGTGTACTATAAGTGCACTGCTCTGGGTGTACTATAAGTGCACTGCTCTGGGTGTACTGTAAGTGCACTGCTCTGAGTGTACTATAAGTGCTCTGAGTGTACTATAAGTGTACTGCTCTGGGTGTACTGTAAGTGCACTGCTCTGGGTGTACTGTAAGTGTACTGCTCTGAGTGTACTGTAAGTGCACTGCTCTGAGTGTACTGTAAGTGCACTGCTCTGGGTGTACTGTAAGTGTACTGCTCTGAGTGTACTGTAAGTGCACTGCTCTGGGTGTACTATAAGTGCACTGCTCTGGGTGTACTGTAAGTGCACTGCTCTGAGTGTACTGTAAGTGCACTGCTCTGGGTGTACTATAAGTGCACTGCTCTGGGTGTACTGTAAGTGCACTGCTCTGGGTGTACTGTAAGTGTACTGCTCTGGGTGTACTATAAGTGCACTGCTCTGGGTGTACTGTAAGTGCACTGCTCTGAGTGTACTGTAAGTGTACTGCTCTGGGTGTACTATAAGTGCACTGCTCTGGGTGTACTGTAAGTGTACTGCTCTGGGTGTACTATAAGTGCACTGCTCTGGGTGTACTATAAGTGCACTGCTCTGGGTGTACTATAAGTGCACTGCTCTGGGTGTACTATAAGTGCACTGCTCTGGGTGTACTATAAGTGCACTGCTCTGGGTGTACTATAAGTGCACTGCTCTGGGTGTACTGTAAGTGCACTGCTCTGAGTGTACTGTAAGTGCACTGCTCTGGGTGTACTGTAAGTGTACTGCTCTGAGTGTACTGTAAGTGCACTGCTCTGGGTGTACTATAAGTGCACTGCTCTGGGTGTACTGTAAGTGCACTGCTCTGGGTGTACTGTAAGTGTACTGCTCTGAGTGTACTATAAGTGCACTGCTCTGGGTGTACTATAAGTGCACTGCTCTGGGTGTACTGTAAGTGCACTGCTCTGAGTGTACTGTAAGTGCACTGCTCTGGGTGTACTGTAAGTGTACTGCTCTGAGTGTACTGTAAGTGCACTGCTCTGGGTGTACTATAAGTGCACTGCTCTGGGTGTACTATAAGTGCACTGCTCTGGGTGTACTGTAAGTGTACTGCTCTGAGTGTACTGTAAGTGCACTGCTCTGGGTGTACTATAAGTGCACTGCTCTGGGTGTACTGTAAGTGCACTGCTCTGGGTGTACTATAAGTGCACTGCTCTGGGTGTACTATAAGTGCACTGCTCTGGGTGTACTGTAAGTGCACTGCTCTGGGTGTACTGTAAGTGTACTGCTCTGAGTGTACTGTAAGTGCACTGCTCTGGGTGTACTATAAGTGCACTGCTCTGGGTGTACTGTAAGTGCACTGCTCTGGGTGTACTATAAGTGCACTGCTCTGGGTGTACTATAAGTGCACTGCTCTGGGTGTACTATAAGTGCACTGCTCTGGGTGTACTATAAGTGCACTGCTCTGGGTGTACTGTAAGTGCACTGCTCTGAGTGTACTATAAGTGCTCTGAGTGTACTATAAGTGTACTGCTCTGGGTGTACTGTAAGTGCACTGCTCTGGGTGTACTGTAAGTGTACTGCTCTGAGTGTACTGTAAGTGCACTGCTCTGAGTGTACTGTAAGTGCACTGCTCTGGGTGTACTGTAAGTGTACTGCTCTGAGTGTACTGTAAGTGCACTGCTCTGGGTGTACTATAAGTGCACTGCTCTGGGTGTACTATAAGTGCACTGCTCTGAGTGTACTGTAAGTGCACTGCTCTGGGTGTACTATAAGTGCACTGCTCTGGGTGTACTGTAAGTGCACTGCTCTGGGTGTACTGTAAGTGTACTGCTCTGGGTGTACTATAAGTGCACTGCTCTGGGTGTACTGTAAGTGCACTGCTCTGAGTGTACTGTAAGTGTACTGCTCTGGGTGTACTATAAGTGCACTGCTCTGGGTGTACTGTAAGTGTACTGCTCTGGGTGTACTATAAGTGCACTGCTCTGGGTGTACTATAAGTGCACTGCTCTGGGTGTACTATAAGTGCACTGCTCTGGGTGTACTATAAGTGCACTGCTCTGGGTGTACTATAAGTGCACTGCTCTGGGTGTACTGTAAGTGCACTGCTCTGAGTGTACTGTAAGTGCACTGCTCTGGGTGTACTGTAAGTGCACTGCTCTGAGTGTACTATAAGTGCTCTGAGTGTACTATAAGTGTACTGCTCTGGGTGTACTGTAAGTGCACTGCTCTGGGTGTACTATAAGTGTACTGCTCTGGGTGTACTGTAAGTGTACTGCTCTGAGTGTACTGCTCTGAGTGTACTGTAAGTGCACTGCTCTGAGTGTACTGTAAGTGTACTCCTCTGAGTGTACTATAAGTGTACTGTTCTGGGTGTACTATAAGTGCACTGCTTTGGGTGTACTATAAGTGCACTGCTCTGGGTGTACTGTAAGTGTACTGCTCTGAGTGTACTGTAAGTGCACTGCTCTGAGTGTACTGCTCTGAGTGTACTGTAAGGGCACTGCTCTGAGTGTACTGTAAGTGTACTGCTCTGGGTGTACTATAAGTGTACTGCTCTGAGTGTACTGTAAGTGCACTGCTCTGAGTGTACTGTAAGTGCACTGCTCTGAGTGTACTGTAAGTGTACTGCTCTGAGTGTACTGCTCTGAGTGTACTGTAAGGGCACTGCTCTGAGTGTACTGTAAGTGTACTGCTCTGAGTGTACTATAAGTGTACTGCTCTGAGTGTACTATAAGTGCACTGCTCTGGGTGTACTGTAAGTGCACTGCTCTGAGTGTACTGTAAGTGCTCTGAGTGTACTATAAGTGCACTGCTCTGAGTGTACTGTAAGTGCACTGCTCTGGGTGTACTGTAAGTGTACTGCTCTGAGTGTACTGTAAGTGCACTGTAAGTGCACTGCTCTGGGTGTACTGTAAGTGCACTGCTCTGAGTGTACTACTATTTAGTCTTCATAACATTCCATTAGAGTTGGTAGTTTTCAATATTTTATTTGTGAAAACTGAAGTCCAGAGAGCTTAGGTAACTTGCCAACGCCACCCAGCTACACAGTGGAAGCTGGGATGTACACCCAGGCAGTTCGACTCTAGTGTCCAGACTCTTGCACACTAATCAGGGTGCTCCTTCAAACAAAACTTTACCTAAAGTTGAATGTACAGAACAAAGCTAACCAGGTAGAGGGCCCTTGTTTACCTGGACTGAGGCTCCTTGGCCTTCCCCTGAGCCTATTCCTTCCCTCTCTCCTCAACCCTTTTGCCCCTTTCTCTGAAGTGCAAAGTACCCCTGGGAATGTAGCCTGGAAACCACCAATCTACTCTACTCCACCCATATTGTGAATAGGGACCCACTCTGCAGCGGTGAGGAGGTGCTGTGTTACCTAGGCCCCCAGCTTGTGAACAGCAGGACTGGGAGGACAGCACTTGCAGGGCAGGTCTTTCTGCCTCCCCAAGAAGACATGTTGGGATGACTTAACTCAGCCTTTCTCCAGAGTGTGTCTCAGGGTCTCTCCCCAACCCTCCTTTTTAAAAAGCACACTTAGAATATGTGCTACCCACTGGGTTCTAGTTCTCCCCTTTTATGATTGTTCAGTTTTGTATGATTTACCTTTCAGATCCTCCTTTTGCTCAATTAGTTCATTTCACCAAGTTTTATATTTGGGATGGTGTCCGGCAGCTACATTTTAAGAAGACAGAGGTGGGCGCAGTGAGACCCAGCCGTGCTGCTGAGTATGCGCTTGGGCTGAGCCAGCCAGTCGCGATCACAGCTGCTTGTGCTGACAGTTTGGGGCCAGGAAGCCACAGCACATCGATGGCCCACGTGGCAGTGCAGGGGACAGCTCAGGACCTGCTGGACTGGCCTGTACATTATGACAGCCCACTTTAGAAAATCATTTGCTATCAATTGAGATTGAGAGTATTGATCCCAACTGATTGCCAAGGACCATAATAAAGTGAAAGGGTAATTGACTGTGGTGCCCCCCATTGATTGAGTGCCACAGTTCATCACCACTGAAATTATTTTCAAGTACTTTGGTTTATCATTCTTAATAAATAAAGAAACTGAGTAATCAAAATGACTTACATTCACATTGAACAAAAAGCTTTTAAGGAAGTGTCTATGTTTAAGTGAGTCCATATTCTATGCTGGTTTTCCAAGCAAGCCCCCAGGGCCTATTCTGACAGCATGGGATAAAGCCTGGCTTATGAAAAAAATGAAGTGCCATCTGTCAGAAGTAGGAATCCCAGGCACCAGCGCTTTTCCAGTGACATCATAGGAATTGTGGCCCCTGAGATTTTTAAAGAGCCTCCTGCATAGTCACACTGTCCATAAAACACATATTTCTCGAAGCAGCACTTCCCCTAGCACTGCTCATAAAACCACAACAGTTGTTTGCAGTTTGTATGATATTAGCAGTAATGTTATTAAATCAAAGTAATCATTAGCCACACATAAATAGGTTATGTGCTGTTTGGCCCTACAGTATGGTAGAAATATTGCTTTGGGCCCTGGCCGGTTGGCTCAGCGGTAGAGCGTCGGCCTGGTGTGCGGGGGACCCGGGTTCGATTCCCGGCCAGGGCACACAGGAGAAGCGCCCATTTGCTTCTCCACCCCCCCCTCCTTCCTCTCTGTCTCTCTCTTCCCCTCCCGCAGCCAAGGCTCCATTGGAGCAAAGATGGCCCGGGCGTTGGGGATGGCTCCTTGGCCTCTGCCCCAAGCGCTAGAGTGGCTTTGGTCGCAACAGAGCGAAGCCCCAGAGGGGCAGAGCATTGCCCCCTGGTGGGCAGAGCATCGCCCCTGGTTGGCGTGCCGGGTGGATCCCGGTCGGGCGCATGCGGGAGTCTGTCTGACTGTCTCTCCCCGTTTCCAGCTTCAGAAAAATACAAACAAACAAACAAAAAAGAAATATTGCTTTGGGTTTTTTAAAGGTTGTTTTAAAGGAAAGTCCAGCACACTATTAAGCAGGTGGCTGAGAGAAAGACTGATATGCTAGAATATGCTTTGGGAAGTAAGGCTCGGTAGCACAACACTACCCAATAGCCATAAGCTTTGCTGAAAAACACCATGAGCAAGATCTCACAATAAAAGCTGCAGGGCTTACAGAGAAAGTGGGGTTAGGGGCATAACACTCAAAAACTTTGCCAGTAACACACATAAAAGGTAGAAACCTATTAAAAACAGTAGCCCGCTTTTGCATATATTACATGATTGAGAATATGTAAATCCTATAATAAATATTGCACTTAACCTTGTAAAAGTCCTGACATTTACTTGCCAGTGGATTGCTGCTTATGAGCTTCTGTGAAGTGGAGGGAGGAGGCGCATCTGAGATGGGACAGACGCTGTGGCCCCAGATGTGGGTGGTGCGGTGCGTAATTCCTAGGGGGCAGGAGTAACTGCTAGATGTATGAGGTCTACGCTGTCTGAACATTTCGTGTGTTCCCCCACAGCTCAGTGTGGGTGGGTGTCCTTTTCTGGTTCACCTAGTGTTCCCTGCAGACATAAGCAGACACAAACCGTTCCTCAGTGTATCAACCACACTGGAACAAATTCACATTTTTAAATCAAGCGTTATAATATAACTGAATGTACAAGTGAAGCCACAACTGGAGCCATATATATAACTTTTAGTTTCCCAAGAACCATATTTTAAAAAGCAAAAAGAAACAGATGAAATTCATATTAGTTATATATTTTACATAACTCAAAATATGCAACATATATTAATGTGTAGTCAACATAAAATCATCATGAGATGTTGCATTCTGTTTTACACTAAGTCTCTGAAATCAGTTTTGTGTTTTACACTTACAGTGCACCTCAGTTTACACTAGTCCCATTTCCAGGTCTCCAAAGTCATATTGGCTCCTGACCACCACACTGAACAGAAAATGCGCAGAGAATGAAAACAGCAAACAGCAAGCTCTGGAGAGTCCGCGGGATCTGCAGTGTGGAGTGGGCACCTGTGGGGGTGGAGGACCTCCCGCTCTCTGCAGACCAAAGTTCCTGATTAGGCCCACACTCCAGGTCTTTAAAACACTTTAGGTGTATATATTTAGTATTTACATGTGAGGTTGGCAAAAGTAGGTTTGTAGTTGTTCCTATGGAAAAAGACAAATATTACAAAGTAACAATACAAAGATAAACTTTAGTAAACTGACTTTTACTAAACTGTGTGTGTGTGTGTGTGAAAGAGAAAGAGAGAGACTGAGACAATGTTCAGAAACAAACCATCATACTCAGTCCACATTAAAATTCCACTTCATTTGTGCCTCATTTTTAATAATAGTCACGTGCCAAAGCACAGTCTTCAATGGTCATACAAATAATACTTGCCTTTGAGTTTCTCAAGAGCAAGAACCAGGTTTGCAGACCCGTCCACCATGGACACTTAACACATTTGACATATTTTAAGTACTCAAATAAATGTTTTCTGAGCTGAGTTTAGCTCATTTATCAAGTTGTTGTCTGCTATATGGTTTAATTCTATATGGTTTAATTCAAATGGCAATATTAAAGAAAATGTTAGATTAGGATTTTCTTCTTTTTGACTTGTGTTTCTCACCACTCATTTACTTAATAAACCTCACCTTTCATGCCTCATTCTCATTCTCCATGCAATTCTCCCAAAACACCATGCTCTTTCCTCTTTGGCCTTTGCACGTGAACTGCTGTGTTTGGCTAATCTCTCCCCTCCCATCCCAGCCTCAGCCTCAGCCTACACCTCAGCCTCAGCCTACACCTCAGCCTACACCTCAGCCTCAGCCTACACCTCAGCCTACACATTTCTCCCTGAACTTTTCTTGGTCTGAGTTCTGAATCTCTTTGTTGTACCAACAGTCTCTACCATCAATGCACTGTGTTGTCATTATTGCTTACTTTTCTGTCTCTAAAGATTTTATTTATTTATTTTTGTGTGGGGGTTGGGGACAGAGCAAGAAGTATCAACTCATAGTTGCTTCACTTTACTTGTTCATTGGTTGCTTGTCGTATGTGCCTTGATGAGGCAAGCCCAGGGTTTCGAACCGGTGACCTCTGTGTCAATGCTTTCTTTGTCCACTGCGTCACCACAGGCCAGGCACTTTTCTGCGTCTAGATTAGCTTATTAGCTCTGCAAGGGCATAGATCATATTTGTTGTGTTCTGCCTGCAGCTTGCCCACCTTCAAGGAAGAGAGTTGGAGACTCTCATACAACTATGGGATGGTAAGAGTCAAAGTGAACATTGAATGGAAGATGGGTGAGATAATAGATGTGCTAAAGCTGTGGGGTTGTGTGAAGTGGCCCTTGGTTACTGAGCCACGTGGCAGTATCTGCCACACTTGACTATTTCATTCTTCTTGGAGTGGTCTTTAACATGTCCTTCATGACCTTGCTGCATTCTTCTTTCCCTTGTGCCTTTCCAGCTTTTGAAAAATATGAGGGATAGGGTGGGAAAATGGATGAGGAAGAGCAAATGGAAGAATCTGTCCCAGAGGCTGAGAAAAAGGGACTCAGGACACAGATGAGAGTAAGGAAGCAGATATTAGAGCTACAAATGAGAGAAGGACATGATGGATCAGAGCATTGGGCAAATCCAGACTTCAGATTCGGGGTTTCTGTTCAGTCAGTAAATAAATATTTTGTGTTGTGTTTCAATGTGCTTTATGGACTTTGAGAGGCAGAAGGAATGTGTCTTCCCCTAAGACAGGAGCAGGAGAAAGCGGGATCAGTATAGTCATAGATAAATTGTATCAGTAGCTATTGCCAAGTAACAAGTCACTACAAAGTTCCAGTGGCTCTTTTTAAAAGGTGTCTGTTTTGCTCATGTGGCTGTTCACAGGATGGCTTTGGGTTAGAGGGCTGAGGCTGAGGCTGGTGGGTGGGTCAACTCGACTGCCATTTATCCTCCTCGTAGGACTGCTGAGCTAGTCTGGGCAGTGTTAGAAGCACGGGACAACATGCCTGATCTCACAAATGCTTTTTGAGCCTTTGGTTATGCCATACTGCTTACCATCCCACTAGCCAAAGCAAGTTACATTGCCAACCGCAAAGTCAAGTGGTCCCCACTCCACCCATGGAAATGATAGGGTAAAAGTGAATATTTCTGAATTACTTTTTTTAATTTATCGAAAAAGAATAGAGGCCAGAGAGAAAAGAAATCAAGGGAGTCCCCATCTAATTCCTTTCCTGGATTACACAACAGTGTTTTTCTCTTACCCTTCAATTGTCCAAGCCCTAGCTTGGTTGTGGTCACTGGTGTGAGTGCATTAGTCAGAACTGGTAACAAGGTCTGGCTGCTTCCTCTTCAGAAGATTATGACAGGGTCTTCAGGGAACCACTGGGACCCATGTCACAGGTGACATTTACTTTGAGCGTGGAGCCTTACCATGCCAGCATCGTGGGTGTAATTTGAGAAGGCTTCACAACTTCTGCACATCGTCTCACCCTTCACATGGCTGAGGAGTTGAGAGAGAAGTATTAGAAGGTGGAGAAATAGGGAGAATCAACAACTTTGAACAATTGTATCTCCTCCTTTATCACTACGGTTCCCAATTTTGTATTTTCTGAATCTTCAGTGTATTCATTAGCATGAAACAGAGAGATAAAACTGCATTGCTCCAATTACAGGGTATGAGCCAGTGATTATCATTGAGGCTTACAACTGAGAACACATGACAGTGCTTCTCCTGAGCACAGTGGCCGGGGAGCCACAGCCGCCTGTCTGGCTCTGGCGCTGGCTGCTGGAGCCTGGAAGTTCTGTCCCTGGACTCCACCTCCCCAGCACTGCCAGCGATGACTTGATGCATTTTCATGGAATGAATAAACTGTAAAATTGGAACAGAACAGCCCCTGGAGATGTGAAGAATATGAATGAAATGACATTTAAAAGAATCTTGGGTCTTAAAGTTTAAAATTCTGGATTCTCCCCACTTTGAGTAGAGTCTAAATTGAAGAGTGTGTGATTTTGTGCAGTGTAGGGACTGTAAATATCCTCAAATTACATAAATATGCCTTTCCCCCTACAACTTCAGATATAGAATTTTGTGGGCTCTTCAAAATAGAACATGTTTTAGGCACAAAAGCCTTTATTCTCTGTTATCTTTTTTTTTTTTTTTTGACAGCTGGGGTGATGCAGGGCCAATTTCTATGTTAAGAGAGTGTCAATTACTTTGATAATTTTATTTATCACTCAGGATTATTCTCTGTTGATAGCAACTGAGTATTTGAAGTTTCTGTGTGTTACACAGTTATTTCCCTAGCTGCAGTGAATATGGTTTTATATTTATGTGAAACTGTTAATGTGCTGCTCACTAGATCTTGAGCAGTGGGCTTCTGACAGTTCTGTTCATTAGTCAGCTTTGGGGGAAATATAAAGCACATTGATATAGAAACAGACTAGAATCCAGCAGTTACCATCAGAGAGGACAACTGAAGCCATATTTCAGTTAAATATTTATCTTGTGAATTGATACATACAAACAAGATGCTGGGGTTGTTATTTTTTAACTTGTGAATAACTTTGCTGCAAAAATTTGAAGTATAAGATCACTATTTGACTTGAGTTTGAAGTATTCCACATCTTCCTGTACAAAGAGTTAAATAATGTCAAATTATTCACTGTGATGTATCTTTTCTTTTTTTTCTTTTTCTTTTTTTGTATTTTTCTGAAGTGAGAAGTGGGGAGGCAGATAGACTCCCACATGCACCCTACCGGTACCCACCTGGCAAGCCTGATAGGGGGCGATGCTCTGTCCATCTGAGGCATTGTTCCATTGCAACCAGAGCCATTCTAGCACCTGAGGTCAGGTCATGGAGCCATCCTCAGCGCTTGGGCCAACTTTGCTCCAATGGAGCCTTGGCTGCGGGAGGAGAAGAGAGAAAGGAGAAGGGGAAGGGTGGAGAAGCAGATGGGCGCTTCTCCTATATGTCCTGGCCAGGAATCAAACCCAGGACTTCGATACATCGGCTGACGCACTACTGCTGAGCAAACCGGCCTGGGCCTATGATGTATCATTAAGATTGCTACATATGAATGTATAGAAAGATGGTAACACAGTGTAGCTGCAGCTGTTACTTTGGAATCCTAACTTTGCATAGTAAGAAGGGGAAAAAAACCTCATAGATAACTTCTAGTACCTATAACAATAATAAACAGTGCTTACAAATGGGCCACGGTGCTTCTTCATGCATTCTAGGTATTAAGCCTATACAGTGAGTCCTGTTCTTATTTCCATTTTGCAGATGAGAAAATGGAGCCATGAGGAGATGAAAGGTTCTAGCCAAATTCACACCAGAGTGTATAGTTATAACTCACAGGGCAGAACTTCTGTGGGTTCAACTAAAAGCCCTGGCCAGTTCCACTTCTGTTTGACACCTGTGGATGGTGTTTGGCCACTGCAGTTTAAATAACAATGGGGGACAAACCTGGCGGCTGTGTTATGCCAGGACTTCCAGTGATGGCAATTCCAGGAATCTTCCAGATAGGTGACATTCATTTCATAAGCTCATCTAGAAAGTTTGGTCCATATCCATCTCTCTCCTTCCTAAAACAGATCCCCAGTCTATCACCTGACCTCCACTCCTCCAAACCCCTCCCCAACACACAAGGAAATGTCCTCAGCTCACTTCTGACAGCCAGACTGTGGACCAGAGCTCATTCATCAATTGCATTATACAGGATTTGCATTATTGTAGATAGTTGCTGGACTATACTTTTTGTATTGATCCTTTATAATTATCCCTCAAGGTTATTACTGTTTGCCAATATATGCATTGCAAGCATCTTGACCAGACAGATTTGCAAACTTAATCTTACTGCTGTTTTAGGACAAATCCCTGGATGTGTTATTGTTGGGTGGAGGTTTTTTATATACCTTGTATTTATTCTCAAAAAAGTTCAATCCTGTTGAAATTCCACACAGCAAGAATGTGGGTGCCACTCCTGTTGTTCTATGCATTGTGGGGACAGAGGGAGGCAGGATTCATGAATAAATACCTAGGTAAGTGTGTTGAACACAAGTGTTAATGGCAGCAATTAATTTGGAAAACAGAAACCTTTAGAAAGAGATGGTATCAGCTCAGCTAGTGGTGCAGCCAGAAATGTAGTGGAGCAGCAGACGGGGGCACCAAGCACAACTTGGGGGAACGCTTGGACCCATGGAGACAGACTTGGAGCAAAACATTACAAAAAAAGGGCTTAGGAAAGAGACCATGAAAAGGAGCACTGACTGTGGACATTCTGTATGTCACAGGAGCTGGAGGAAATGCCTGATGTCACTAAATGAAGTTATAAATATGAGAAGAAGGGAAAGGTCACCTTTCTGTTGCACATGTTGGAAGGAGGTCTACGGACCAGCTGGGCTTAACTGTTTAAAGAAGTCCTGCCTAGCCTGACCTGTGGTGGCGCAGTGGATAAAGCGTCGACCTGGAAATGCTGAGGTCGCCGGTTCGAAATCCTGGGCTTGCCTGGTCAAGGCACATATGGGAGTTGATGCTTCCAGCTCCTTCCCCCTTCTCTCTCTCTCTGTCTCTCTCTCCTCTCTGTCTCTTTCTCTCCCTCTCTCTCTCTCCTCTCTAAAAATGAATAAATTAAAAAAAGAAGTCCTGCCTAAAATTAGTGGGGTATGGGTGTGACATCACTTCATTCCAGGGACTGGTTTGGGCATTCATTTTGTAAGTATACCCAGATGTATTAAAACCTGGACATTGACTCATGGGAACTACACTCATGACAGCTTGCTGTATACAGCTGAGCTACAGTTCATTCCCAGTGCTATCAATAGGTACGGAAAGGACCACATTCTTATGCTCACCGAGCTCTACATTGTCTCCCTGAGGAGAGAGCTTCATGAAAAACCATTTTAGGGTTAGAAGTTGCTTCATAAGTGTGGTCAAAGGATGAAAATGTGTTTTGTGACCTTGGAGGACGGTATGTTAGTTGAGACTATCTCAGAGACAAATGATTAGAAATCAAACTTAAATTGGTGTATGCAAAGACAGACCTTATTTACTCATGTGTCTAGAAAGTCAAAGGGTCATGTCACAACTGGATCCAGGAGTTTGAACAATGTCTTCTAGACACTGCGTCTCTGCCACTCAGGGCATTATGGGGCTGTAATCTCTGTGTTGATAAGGAAACATGTCTCTTATAGTCACTTGCCCTGGGCCAGTGTTCAGTGAGGGTTTGTTGACTGTTTAGAGCAGGGGTCGGGAAACCTATGGGTCGCGAGTCAGATGTGGATCTTTTGATGGCTGCATCTGGCTCGCAGACAAATCTTTAATAAAAAAATAATAATGATAAAAATATAAAATATTCTCATGTATTACAATCCATTCATTTCCTACCGCTCATGTTCATGGTTGCGGGTGGCTGGAGCCAATCACAGCTGTCCTCTGGTACAACACCAAATTTTTATTAGATAATTTGTAATGTACACGGGTCGTTGTATGACTCTCACAGAATTACATTTTAAAATATGTGGCATTCATGGCTCTATCAGACAAAAAGGTTCCCAACCCCTGGTTTAGATAATAAGTTCTTGAGCCAAGACACTCTCATGCCAGGCAATTCTAGAAAGTAACTGCTACATTTTGCCTTTAGTAAAAACACTGCACAGTTCCCCAAACTTCTTGATCATAAGAATCACTTTAAATACCAATTCCTAGTTCTTTCTCCTGCAGAGTTGATGTAACAGGTTTGGTGGGACCCAATAATCTGTGTTTTTAAACAAAGGGGCAGGGACTCTTATGTGTAGGAGAGGAGGGGAGACCACTGATATAGATAATTGCTTATGCAATTTTAATGTGCCTATGAATCATGTGGGGATCTTGTTAAAATCAGGTTCAGATTCAGTAGGTCTGGGAAGGGGCCCAGATTCTGAATTTCTAATAAGCTCTTGGGTGATGATGCTGCTGCTACTCTGGGGAAAAGAGACCAGTGGTTTTCAACTGCAGTCAATTTTGTACACCAGAGGACACAGACAATATGGAGGCATGTCTGATGATTCAACTGAAGGAGGCATACTACTGGCATCTGCTGGATTGAGGCCAGCAGTGGGGCTGTGCACCCACATGCATGCACCACAGTCCCCCAAATATAGATTACCCAGGTCTGAATGCAGCACTGCTGCTGAGAAGCCCTGTGGGAACACTTCCTCCAGGCAGCAGAGGACACGAGGCCCGGTCCACACTGCACTGCCTGTCTTACAGTCTCAGCTGGCTGCCCAGGATTCCAGGCAGGATTCCTTGTTTGCATTTTAACTATTGCTGAAGCACTTTAACTGTGTACTAGCCACAGATGCAGTAGACGGGGGATCACTCCTTTAGATCTTCACTCTGTCAGGCACTATTCAAAGCACACCATGCCCTCTTGTCAAAGGTGGTCATTGCCATTATTCCACTTTCTGGATGTCAACTCTGAGAAGCGCACTTGGGTTATTTTTGAACTGACTCAAGCTGTAAAAAAAAATCACAATAATGATAAAATTGTTGATTTTTTAAAATGAATAGCATGTGGAGGATTCCAAAATGATGACAGAGTAGGTGGATGGTCTAACTGCCACCTCCCAGGACCAAATTGGGTTACAACTTAATTTAAGAACAATCATCTTGAAAAACCAACTTTGGACTAAATGAAGAGGAGTCTATAACTAAGCATCACAGGCGAAGCCACACTGAGGATGGTAGGAAGAGGGGAGACGTGGAAAGGGCTGCCCCACTCCCAGGAGCGAGTATGCTGAGGGTCCGGAGGGACTCTCACTGTGGGGAGGGTCACCATGAGAGGTGTGAGTGCTCAACCCCAGGCCCGGAGCCCCAGACTAGAGCCCCAGAGCCTAGAAGAGGCGCCCACACAGCATTTGGCAGTGAAAAGAGCCAAGGTTCTGTCTGCGAGAAAGAGACAGCTCTCAGAAACACAGGCTCTATCTTAAAGGGCCAGCACAGAAAATCTCGTTCACAGCCACTTACTTGGGGCCCTGGTGGAAGGAAGGCTGAGAGGACTGAAGTCATGTGAGGAGAGTGTAAAGTTGGAGACCCAAGGGGAGACACGGTGGGGAATGGCCACTGAAAACCCTGTGCTGAGTCATTCTCCAATACTGCAATCTCCATCTTTCTTGGGTGGAGTAGTCCCCTCTGAGCTGCATCAGCCTGGGGAAAAGCAACTGCCTTGCCCTCGGAAGTCACTGCAGACTCACCCCATGGAGACTGGGTCATTCTGAGAAGCCAGGAAACAGGTGGCCAATCAGTGACTCAGTTTTCTGGTATGTATTGAGGCTGGAGCTTATGCCCACACACTTTTTTAATTATTATTAATTTTACTGGGGTAACATCAATAAATCAGAGTACATATGTTCAAAGAAAACATGTGCAGGTTATCTTGTCAATCAATTATGTTGCATACCCATCACTCAAAGTCAGATTGTCCTCCGTCACCTTCTATCTAGTTTTCTTTTTTTTCTTTTTTTTTGTATTTTTTTGAAGTTGGAAATGGGGAGGCAGTCAAACAGACTCCCTCATGCACCCGACCGGGATCCACCTGGCATGCCCACCAGAGGGCGATGCTCTGCCCATCTGGGGCATTGCTCTGTTGCAACCAGGGCCATTCTAGCTCCTGAGGCAGAGGCCACAGAGCCATCCTCAGTGCCCGGGTCAACTTTGCTCCAATGGAGCCTTGGCTGCAAGAGGGGAAGAGAGAGACAGAGAGGAAAGAGAGGGGGAGGGGTGGAGAAGCAGATTGGCGCTTCTCCTGTGTGCCCTGGCCGGGAATCAAACCCAGGACTCCTACATGCCAGGCCAATGCTCTACCACTAAACCAACTGGCCAGGGCCTCTATCTAGTTTTCTTTGTGCCCCTCCCCCTCCCCCTTTCCCTCTTCCCCCCCCTGTAACCATCACACTCTTGTCAATGTCTCTTAGTCTCGTTTTTATGTCCCACCTACGTATGGAATAATGCAGTTCTTGTTTTTTTCTGATTTACTTGTTTCACTCCATATAACGTTATCAAGATCTCACAATTTTGTTGTAAATGATCCGATGTCATCATTTCTTATGGCTGAGTAGTATTCCATAGTGTATATGTGCCACATCTTCTTTATTCAGTCATCTATTGAAGGGCTTTTTTAGTTGTTTTTTGGTCTTGGCCACTGTGAACAATGCTGCAATGTACATGGGGCTGCACATATCTTTATGTATCAATGTCTTTGAGTTTTTGGGGTATATACCCAGTAGAGCAGGGGTCCCCAAACTACGGCCCGCAGGCCGCATGCGGCCCCCTGAGGCCATTTATCTGGCCCCCGCCGCACTTCCAGAAGGAGCACTTCTTTCATTGGTGGTCAGTGAGAGGAGCATAGTTCCCATTGAAATACTGGTCAGTTTGTTGATTTAAATTTACTTGTTCTTTATTTTAAATATTGTATTTGTTCCCGTTTTGTTTTTTTACTTTAAAATAAGATATGTGCAGTGTTCATAGGGATTTGATCATAGTTTTTTTTTATAGTCTGGCCCTCCAACAGTCTGAGGGACAGTGAACTGGCCCCCTGTGTAAAAAGTTTGGGGACCCCTGCAGTAGAGGGATTGCTGGGTCATAAGGTAGTTCTATTTTCAGTTTTTTGAGGAACCACCATACTTTCTTCCATAATAGTTGTACTACTTTACATTCCCACCAACAGTGAATGAGGATTCCTTTTTCTCCACAGCCTCTCCTACACTTGCTATTACTTGTCTTGTTAATAATAGCTAATCTAACAGGTGTGAGGTGGTATCTCATTGTAGTTTTGATTTGCATTTCTCTAATAACTAACGAAGATGAGCATCTTTTCATATATCTGTTGGCCATTTGTATTTCTTCCTGGGAGAAGTATCTGTTCATGTCCTCTTCCCATTTTTTTTATTGGATTGTTTGTTTGTTTGTTGTTGAGTTTTATGAGTTCTTTATATATTTTGGATATTAGGCCCTTATCTGAGCTGTTGTTTGAAAATATCATTTCCCATTTAGTTGGCTGTCTGTTTATTTTGTTGTCAGTTTCTCTTGCTGAGCAAAAACTTCTTAGTCTGATGTGGTCCCATTCATTTATTTTTGCCTTCACTTCCCTTACCTTCGGAGTCAAATTCATAAAATGCTCTTTAAAACCCAGGTCCATGAGTTTAGAACCTATGTCCTCTTCTATGTACTTTTTTGTTTCAGGTCTTATATTTATGTCTTTGATCCATTTTGAATTAATTTTAGTACAAGGGGACAAACTGTAGTCCAGTTTCATTCTTTTGCATGTGGCTTTCCAGTTTTCCCAGCACCATTTGTTGAAGAGGCTTTCTTTTCTCCATTGTGTGTTGTTGGCCCCTTTATCAAAAATTATTTGACCATATATATGTGGTTTTATTTCTGGATTTTCTATTCTATTCCATTGGTCTGAGTGTCTATTTTTCTTCCAATACCATGCTGTTTTGATTGTCGTGGCCCTATAATAGAGTTTGAAGTCACGTATTGTAATGCCCCCAGCTTCGTTCCTTTTCCCTAAGATTGCTTTGGCTATTCGGGGTTTTTTAAAGTTCCATATAAATCTGGTGATTTTTTTGTTCCATTTCTTTACCCACACACTCTTGAATCTATGACTGGAGCTTCCCCCTCATTGGAAACCCAGTAGAAACTGCCCAGAGTGCAGGCACACCACACTTCTGTGTCTCAGAGGCCACACCCACCAGACTCCTGGGGCCATACCCTACTGAGGTTTGTGAAAAAACCTCAGACTGACACCTGGGGATGAGGGGTGGAGCCACACCCACCACCCTTCCTAATCCCTGAATTGCCAGAGGCTCTAGACTCTACCAGAGGTTTTCTCAGTGGCTGAGCCCAACAAGCAGCCAGCAGACAGAGGCTGCAGGAGGCGGGACTCAGGGAACCTTGACCTTTTCAGCAGAACTTCCCCCAGGTCCAGTGTGGGTAAAAACCAGCCTAGGTGTGCAGCTTACTATTTCGATGATCACCTGGGCCCAGCAGAGGCAGCCACAAACTCTGGATTGCTTGTAGCTCCAAGAAGATTGCTGAGAGCCAGTCATGAGCAGTGTCTTCCACTGGTCTGCACCAGCTTCCCTCCAGGGAGGCCCAAGGCTGGTACAGCCAGTGGACAGCTGCAGAAAGCATCAATTCAGGACCTAACAACCCTTGCTAGAGTGGTATCCTAAGTAAGGGCTCCTCACACTTAGCGTAGCTGAGGAGGGGTTCAGCTCTCTGTGATCAGCACCTGCACAACAAGTCATGTACATTGGATAGGGTGGAGCTTCACAGTTAGCCAGCCTTGGTGCTGGATACCTTGCCCCTCTGGGCTACACTCCACAGGGGGAAGGGAGAGAGGCTTGGAGCATGAACATTTAAAGAGTGGGTCCCTCTGAGCCTATTATTAGGTCTAGTCAAGGGGCCTAGCCACTTTCTGGGGATACAGTCAGCCCCAGGAGAGGACTCTCTCAGTCTTCCTCCCTGAGACCAGGGTCGTACTGGCTTACTTCTGCAGAGGGGCCTGTTGGTCCCATTCAATCTGAACCTATTGCTCACCTTGTTGGGGAAAAATAAAATTTGAGTATCCAGCAGTGGCTGTGGGATTAAGCTCTATAGTAGGGGCCATTTTCTCCTTACTGAGCTCCTGACCAAGAGACCCCTGAAGTAGGGAGTCCCACTCACATTGTATTCCCAACCGCAGCTGCCCTAACCCACCAAGCTTGCAACCTGTAGAGGGGTTGTTGGGTGGGGCCAGTCTGACCCCACACTAGTCTTTCTACAGAAGACTCTGTGGGAAGACCAGGCAAGAGAATGTGGAGCAGCTGAAAAGTGAAGGCAAATATTACAGAACTTGGGGATTTTATGTAGCTGCTGTCATCTCTAAGCAGGAGGAAGCTGATCCTTATACACAGGTTGGCCCCTTTCATACTACCCAGGCATAGGAAATGCAGACTCAAACAGAACAGAAAAGTAGCTTTAGACAGGTAGCCCATGGCATAGTACAAACAATGGCTAACACCAACCCAAGAAGACCTAGAACCAACACAACCAGTCAGTGGGTGGCAGACAGCACCAACCCTAGGCTCAGCTAACTACACAAGCAATACACCCAAAGGAGGAGGCCAGCAGGCACCAGACACTGTGAAGAATAAATACGCCCAACAGGAGAGACACTGCACAGTGTCTAGTACACATGATCAAGGTTGACCCTCAGAGCCAGCCAGACTGGAGAGATAACCGCACCCATAAAAGGACCAACTGCATTCAATGCTCACATACAACAGGAAGGAAAATACTACCCTCAAGAAGCATTCCTAGAGCAAGGAAAACAGGTGACCTGGAAGTCACTACTACTGAGCCCATCTTCCTCATAAAGACATCACAACAAATTTCAAAGTCAGACTGCACTACCTAATACACAGAGAAAATAGGCAAAGAAATACGATCCAAATGAATCAACAAGAGAAATCCCCAGAAAAAAAGAGCTAAATGAAATAGAAGTAACCAAACTACCAAATGCAGAGTGTAAAATAATGATTTTTAGGATGTTCAAGGATCTTAGAGCAGCAATGGATGGTCATAATAAGTACCTAAATAAAGAGATAGCAGGCATCAAAAAGGACATTGAAATTATAAAAAAGAACGAGTCATAAATGATAAATACAATATCAAAAATGAAGACTGCATTAGAAGGAATCAACAGCAGGCTGGAGGAAGCAAAGGATCATATCAGCAATTTTGAGGACAAGATAAATGAAAACACAGAAGCAGAGAAGCAAAAGGAAAAGAGGCTCAAAAACACTGAGAAAACTCTAAGAGAGGTTTGTGACTACATGAAGAAAAACAACAGCCACATTATAGTGGTTCTTGAAGGAGAAGAATAGAGAACAAGGGATAGAGAACATGTTTGAAGAGATCATAGCTGAAATTTTTCCTAAATTGATAAAGGAAAAAGTCACATAAGTTCTGGAATCACAGAGAGTCACATTAAAGAGGAACCCAATGAGGCCTGGCCCAAGACACATCATAATTAAAGTGCCAAAGTTAAGAGACAAAAAAAGGAATACTAAAAGCTGCAAGAGATAAGCAGTTAATTACCTATAGAGGAGCCCCCATAAGGATGACATCTGACTTCTCAACAGAAACATTTGGGGCCAGAAGGGATTGGCAAAGAATAGTCAAAGTGATGCAAAACAAGAACCTACAAGCAAGACTACTTTATCTAGCAAGGCTATTGTTTAAAATTGAAAAAGAAATAAAAAGCTTCCCAGACAAAAAAGGACTCAAGGATTCATTACAACCAAACCAGTACTGCAAGAACTCTTAAGGGGCCTGCTATAAAAAGAGCAAAGGAAAAAAGAAAGTGAGAGAAAGAGGATTATAGATTTAAAGAATAAAATGGCAATAAATAAGTACATATCAATAATAACCTTAAATGTATATGGATTAAATGCTCCAATCAAAGACATGGTAGCTGCATGGATAAGAAAACAGGACCCGTACATATCTGTCTGCAAGAGACCCACCTCAGAACAAAAGATACACATAGACTGAAAGTTAAAGAAAGAAAAAACATATTTTATGCAAATGGAAATGAAAAAAAAAAGCTGGTGTAGCAATAATTATATCCTACAAAATAGCCTTTAAAACAAATGCTATAGTAAGGGATAAAAAAGGTCACTACATAATGATAAAGCGAGAAATCCAAAAGGAGGATATAACCATTGTAAATATTTACGCACCTAATATAAAAGCACCTAAATATAAGGTCTAGCAGAAAGTTCTGTCCGTTTCTATCACAAGTTTCAACACATAAGCACATGTTTATTTGGCGCATGTGTGCCTCTCTATTTTTATCACTTAATGTATACATACTGACGTAGCAAATTAACTAAAACAAAGTTGATAGGCCCTGGCCGGTTGGCTCAGTGGTAGAGTGTCGGCCTGGCGTGCAGGGGACCCGGGTTCAATTCCCGGCCAGGGCACATAGGAGAAGCGCCCATTTGCTTCTCCACCCCCCCTCCTTCCTCTCTGTCTCTCTCTTCCCCTCCCGCAGCCAAGGCTCCATTGGAGCAAAGATGGCCCGGGCGCTGGGGATGGCTCCTTGGCCTCTGCTCCAGGCGCTAGAGTGGCTCTGGTCACGGCAGAGCGATGCCCCGCAGGGGCAGAGCATCGCCCCCTGGTGGGCAGAGCGTCGCCCCTGGTGGGGGTGCCGGGTGGATCGCGGTCGGGCGCATGCGGGAGTCTGTCTGACTGTCTCTCCCCATTTCCAGCTTCAGAAAAAAAAAAAAAAAGTTGATTCACGTTAGTCCTATGTGTGAAGCAATAGTGTACCCATGGCTACTGATAAAGTTTATTTACGCCACTGTAATTTTTACAAATTTCAACAAGGAAGAAATACTACAGAAGCATGTAGAAATTTATTGAAAGTGTT
Source organism: Saccopteryx leptura (assembly GCF_036850995.1). Classification (NCBI taxonomy): domain Eukaryota; kingdom Metazoa; phylum Chordata; class Mammalia; order Chiroptera; family Emballonuridae; genus Saccopteryx; species Saccopteryx leptura. Next base: position 65,318,292 of record NC_089512.1, read on the forward strand.
TGGTGAAGGAATAATACCGACTATCACTTGTTTTTGTCCTTACAAAATTTTTTGAAGGGCAAAAAATTCAAAAATGAAGAAGATATCAAACAAGCACTGGTTCAATTTTTTGCATCAAAAGATAAAACATTTTTCAAAAATGGGATATACAAATTGCCCTCACGCTGGCAAGAAATCATTAATAATAATGGCAATTATATTATTTAATAAAGTTTATTGACGGTAAGTAAAATTTGTATTTTGTTTTATTCCAAAAACGGACAGAACTTTCCGCTAGACCTTATATATAAAGCAGATTTTGATGGACATAAAGGGAGAGATCAACAGCATACTATAAGAGTAGGTAGGAGATTTAATACCCCACTAACATCAATGGATAGATCCTCAGACAGAAAATTAATAAGAAAACAGTGGCCTTAAATGACACTCTAGATCAATTGGATTTAGTTGATATAATCAGAACCTTTCATCCTAAAGCAGCAGGATATATATTCTTTTCAAGTGCTCATGGTACATTCTCTAGGATAGACTACATGTTGGGACACAAAAGAAGTCTCAATAATTTTAAGAAAATTGAAATCATACCAAGCATCTTCTCTGATCACAATGGCTTGAAACTAAATCAATTACAATAGAAAAACTTTCAAATACTTGGAGGCTAAATAGCATGTTATTAAATAAAAATGAGTTAACAATGAGATCAAAGAAGAAATAAAAAAATTTCCTTGAAACAAATAAAAATGAACATACAACAACTCAAAATTTATGGGACACAGCAAAAGCAGTCCTGAGAGGGAAGTTCATAGCATTACATGTATACTTTAAAAAGCAAGAAAAAGCTCAAGTAACAACTTAACCCTTCACCGACAAGAACTAGAAAAAGAACAACAAATAAAGCCCAGAGGAAGTATAAGAAAGGAAATAATAAAGATCAAAGTGGAAATAAATGACATAGAGGCTAAAAAGTAAACCAATAAAAAGGATCAGTGAAACCAAGAAGTAGTTCCCTGGAAAGGTAAAGAGGATTGACAAACTTTTAACCAGACTTATCAAGAAAAAAGAGAGAACTTAAATAAATAAAATTAAAAATGGAAGTGGAGAAGTAAGAACTAACACTGCAGAAATACAAAGGATTGTAAGAAAATACTATGAAGATCTATATGCAAAAAAAAAAAAAATTGGACAAACTAGGTGAAACAGATAAATTCCTAGAAACATACAATCTTCCAAAACTCAATCTAGAAGAATGAGAAAACCTGAGCAGACCAATCAAAACAAATGATAGGAAACGTTATCAAAAAACTCCCAGCAAACAAAAGTCCTGGACTGGATGGCTTCGCAGTCGAATTTTACCAAACATTCAAAGAAGAACTAACACCTATACTTCTCAAGCTATTTCAGATATTCAAGAGGAGGGAAGACTTCCAAGCTCCTTTTATGAGGCAACCATGATCTGCATTCCAAAACCACATAAAGACACTACACAGAAAGAAAACTACCAGCCAATATTTCTGATGAATATAGATGCTAAAATTCTCAGCAAAATATTAGCAAACTGGATCCAGCAATATATAAAAAAGATCATACACCATGATCAAGTGGGATTTATTCTGAGGAGGCAAGGCTGGTACAATATTCACAAATCAATCAATGTGACACATCACATAACCAAAAGGAATGATAAAAATCACATGATTAACTCAATAGATGAAGAAAAAGCATTTGATAAAATCCGGCACCCATTTATGATCAAAACTCTCAGCAAAGTGGGAATACAGGGAACATACCTCAACATGATGAAGGCCATCTATGACAAACCCACAGCCAACACATACTCAATGGGCAAAACTTAAAAGCAATCCCCTTAAGATCAGGAACAAGACAGGGTGCCCCCTTTCACCACTCTTATTCAACATAGTTCTGGAAGTCCTTGCCACAGCAATCAGACAAGAAGAAGAAATAAAAGGCATCCAAGTTGGAAAAGAAGAAGTAAAACTGTCATTATTTGCTGATGACATGATACTGTACATAGAAAACCCTAAAGTCTCAGTCAAAAAACTACTAGACCTGATAAATTAATTCAGCAAGGTGGCAGGATATAAAATGAATATTCAGAAATTAGTGGCATTTTTATATACTGACAATAAACTGTCTGAAAGAGAAATTAATGAAACAACCCCTTCACTATTGCAACAAAGAAAATAAAGTACCTAGGAGTAAATTTAACCAATGAGATTAAAGACTTGTACTTAGAAATATATAAGACATTGAAAAAAGTAATCAAGGAAGATAAAAACAAGTGGAAGCATATACCGTGTTCATGAATAGGAAGAATAAACATCATTAAAATGTTTATACTACCCAAAGCAGTCTATAAATTCAATGCAATTCCTACTAAAATACCAATGACATACTTCAAGGATATAGAACAAATATTCCAAAATTGTATATGGAACCAAAAAAGAATACAAATAACCTCAACAATCTTGAAAATGAAGAATAAAGTAGGAGGTATCACACTTCCTGACACCAAGTTATACTACAAGATCACTGTAATCAAAACAGCTTGGTACTGGCATAAAAACAGGCATGCAGATCAATGGAACAGAACAGAGAACCCAGAAAGAAACCCACACCTTTATGGTCAATTGATATTTGACAAAGGCGGTCAGAGGGTACAGTGGTACAGACAGTCTCTTGGATAAACGGTGTTGGGAGAACTGGAGAGGTACATGAAAAAAAATGAAACAAGACCATCAACTTACAACATTCATAAAAATTAACTCAAAATGGATAAAAGACTTAAATGTAAGTCGCAAAACCATAAACATTTTGAAAGAAAACACAGAGAATAAACTCTCCGATATCTCTCATAACAATATTTTTGCCGATTTATCTCCACATGCAAGTGAAATAAAGGACAAAATAAACAAATGGATTATATCGAACTAAAGAGCTTTTGCACAGCAAAAGACACCATTAACAAAATAAAAAGACAACCCACACAATGGGAGAACATATTTGCCAATACATCTGATAAAGGGTTAATAACCAAAATTTATAAAGAATTTCTGAAACTCAACACTGGGAAGGTAAGTAAACCAATTAAAAAATGAGCAAAGGAACTGAATAGTCACTTCTCCAAAGAGGGCATACAGATGGTCAATAGGCATATGGGAAAATGTTCAACATCACTAATCATCAGAAAAATGCAAATTAAAACCACAATCAGATACTACCTCACACTTGTCAGAACAGCACTCATTAACAAAACAACACTTAGCCTGACCTGTGGTGGCGCAGTGGATAAAGCGTCGACCTGGAAATGCTGAGGTCGCCGGTTCGAAACCCTGGGTTTGCAAGGTCAAGGCACATATGGGAGTTGATGCTTCCTGCTCCTCCCCCCTTCTCTCTCTCTCTCTTCTTTCTAAAATGAATAAAAAACTAAAAAATAAAAAAAAAAACACAATAAGTGCTGGCGAGGATGTGGAGAAAAGGGAACCCTCCTGTACTGCTGGTGGGAATGCAGACTTGTGAAATCACTGTGGAAAACAGTGTGGCATTTCCTCAAAAAATTAAAAATGGAAACGCCTTTAGACCCAGCTAACCCACTTTTAGGAATATATCCTAAGAAATCCAAATCACTGATTCAAAAGAAGATATGCACCCCATGTTTATTGCAGCATTGTTTACAATAGCCAAGATCTGGAAACAGCTCAAGTGTCCATCAGTGGACGAGTGGATTAAGTAGCTGTGGTACATATGCACAATGGAATACTATGTGGCTGTGAAAAGGAAGGAAATCTTACCTTTTGTGATGGCATGGATAGGCTTGGAGATCATTACGCTAAGTGAGGTAAGCCAGGCAGAGAAAGACAAATATCATATGATCTCACTTATATGTGGAATCTAATGAACAAAGTGAACTGAGGAACGTAATAGAGGCAGAGGCAGGGTTGCAGGGAGCAGAGGGATAGCTGTCAGAGGAAAGGGGGATGAGGGGATGGGATCAGAGAAGGTAAAGGGATTAATAAAATTATAAATACATAACACATAGATACAGATAACAGGACAGCAAATCCCATAGTGACGTAGGGAGGGCGTTAGGGGAATGGGGGCCAAAAGGGTTGTAATAGGGGACACGGGGGTGGGTGGGGAAGGTGTTATATTGAATGGAACACTTGAATCTATGTTAACACAACAAATAAAATTAATAAAAAATTTAAAATTGAATAGCATGTGAATATAGCACAAAAGTTAAAAAGTACAAAAGGGTGTGCGGTGGAAAATAAATATCTGTTCCCTTGCTCCCAGCCAATTCCCTCTCTTTTCCAGAGGCTGCATTTGTGTTTAGTGTCTTGGATATTCTTTCAGAGTCCCTGTATTAACAAGTAGATAGATGATAGATATGAGAGAGAGAGAGAGAGAGAGAGGACAGTTTCCCACGACATGGTAGTCCACTACATATTTTCCTAGGGCAGACATAACAAATTGCCACAAATTGGTGGCTTGAAACAACAGAAATGTGTTGTTTCAGCTGGAGGCTAGATCCAGATCCAGTTGTTGGCAGTATCGTTTTTTTTCTAGAGGTTCTGAGGGAACATCTGTTCCTGCCTCTCTGCTAGCCTCTGTGTTGCCATCAGGCCTCAGCATTTCTCTGCTTGTAGATGCCCAGTACAATTTCTGCCTCTGTCTTCATGTTGCTCTGTGTCTGTGTCCAAACTTCTTTCATCACAGGATACCTGTGGGCCCAGGGCTCATTCTAACTCTATAGGACCTCATCTTAACTTATTCTCCAAATAAGGTCACAGTCAAAGTTACCATGGGTAAGGACTTCAACATGTCATTTTTGGGAACACAGTTCAACCCACAACAGCCACCCAACTTTGCTTCCTGCCTTCCTTCTTTCACTTCTTATGTCTTTGTGATTGGTCTACATCTGTATATAGAGAGTTGCCCATTCAGAGGCTGTATAGGGTCCCAGTACACGGCCATACCCTATTTAACCAGTCCTCTGTTAATGGACTTTAACCAACCTTCTGCAATTTCATACTCATTTTGACTTGTCCCCCTTTCTTCATTTATAGAGAATAACCAAGCAACATGGGAAAATAAATTACTCTTCATATATTCATATATCTAGATTGCTCAGAGTCAGGAATGACCTCTAAGAACCTATCTCAGATAGTTCAGAAATCTCTTCTGCTTCCCACCGTGGATGAGTGCAGTCTCACAGCGGTTTTTGCGTGATGACTGCAATGGATCTTCACATGAGCACCACTAGTGGAGCTGCATAAATGTACAGATTGTGCGGCCCTGCCCCAAACCATCTGTGGCTCTGGAGGGTTCTTTTTAAGAAACTTTTTAGTGGTTCTAGTAGATAATTAGGATTGAGAGCCCCCAGATTGTGTGCCTTGAACTGTGCCAAGTGTTTGGAAGATGGCAGTAAATCTAGTTCATTCCTTGCCCTCAAAGAGCCCATGGTTTCTTAAGAACAGAGACCCTTGAATCCTCACAAGCGGCCATCAGCACAGTCCGAGTGCAGAAGCTGGACAGTGGTAGGGAGGGAGCTAAGGGCCCTATTTTGAGAGGTACAAGGTGAGTAGCAGGTAGCTGAGCCCTGAAGTAGGAGAAGGGCCTGTAGGCAGAAGGCACAGCATCAGCAAGGGCACAGAGTGGAGCAGAGTGGGATGTGTGGGAGAGCCTCCAGCCCAGGCATCATGGGGAGCCAGTGATGGAGGTGGAAGGAAGAATGAGTCTAGGGAAGGCAGCCAATGTGACCTCACAGTGGTCGTTTGTATCACTCTTGGTCCTCTAATGCCTATAATTAAGTTGTAAGATGATAAGTACTTTGTCTCCAAGGTCTCCTAAGGCAAAGTTGCTCACCCAGCAAGGCCAGAGTGATGAAGTGTCTCTCCTGGCAACTTGAGAGCTGGGACCGAGATAGTGACACAGAAGCCCTGAGGACCCAGAGCCAAGGCATGTTGGTGCAGAAACAACTTGGTTGCCACCAAGAAGAGAAAAACAAGCGTGGGAACAGCGTCCCTTACAATCCCATCCTTGTATTTTAAGAAAATTGATGATGCAAAACTTGGGAAGGACTGAGGGAAGGTGAGAAGGAACGTGACCATGGTGATGTGCAGGCCGGCCATCTGGAGTCGAGTCTGCCTCATCAAACAATCCCTAATTGTCTGTAATAAAGTGCGTAAGTTATGTTTGGCTCCCTCCACTCTGTGCAGTCTCCCTGTTAAGAGTGTTTTTTATTTTCTTATGAAACAATAAGGCCAATATAATTACAAAGCAGTGAATATATTCACCTCCCAGTAACTGGGCAAGTAATTACGAGCTCCTTCTTGGAGGAAGGGTTGTTGTTTTTCTTTTTTATATTGCAATTTGAATAAAGAAGGAAATGGGAAGGAAGGAGGTGGGGTGCACACCCAGTCTTCTAATGGCATAGAAGGAGCTGCTGCAGACTCCAAGGGGGTGAGTGAGCCTGTTCACTGGGAACCCCCTTGCCCGCACAGTCCTGCTACTTAGAAGGCACTCAGTAAACATTTCTGACTGACCCATAAAAAGAGAGGGGAGGGCACAAATATTCTCAGATTGCCAATTTGGCACCAAGCACCATGGAAGGATTATCACAAATGTTGTCACATTAAACTTTCTCCAAAATCCAGTAGGTGGATTTTTTTTTTTTTTTAAATGACTAAGATTGGCAAGTGGGAATGAAACAGAGGAGAGTTGGGCACCCAGCATAGCATGCTCAGAATAGACCTCGGGCACAAATGGAGAAAGAATTTTAAATATTAATTTTCTGGTTGTAGCTATCAAGACTAGGCAAGCTGGAGGAGTGGGAAGGGCAAGAGGCACCGATGTCTGTCTTGGCCGCTGCATCCAGGACACACACTCCAGGTCAGCCAGTGAGAGAAGTGCTTCACATCTGCTATAATAGTTACACCTCGTGGGAATGCTGGGAAATGCATTCTAAAAACCCCATTTCAGCAATGAGGGAACAGATTTGGTAGGCTGAGACACTGGCCCAATCCCACAGCAGTGGCCAAGCCACAGGACCGGAACCGAGGCCGGGTTGTCTCCGAAGCCGGGACCCTGAGTCAGGCACACACTCCGCTCCGCTCCGCCCGGGATCCTGAGTCAGGCACACACTCCGCTCCGCTCCGCCCGGGACCCTGAGTCAGGCACACACTCCGCTCCGCCCCGCCCGGGACCCTGAGTCAGGCACACACTCCGCTCCGCCCCGCCCCGCCCGGGACCCTGAGTCAGGCACACACTCCGCCCCGCTCCGCCCGGGACCCTGAGTCAGGCACACACTCCGCTCCGCCCGGGACCCTGAGTCAGGCACACACTCCGCTCCGCCCCGCCCCGCCCGGGACCCTGAGTCAGGCACACACTCCGCCCCGCTCCGCCCGGGACCCTGAGTCAGGCACACACTCCGCTCCGCCCCGCCCGGGACCCTGAGTCAGGCACACACTCCGCTCCGCCCCGCCCGGGACCCTGAGTCAGGCACACACTCCGCTCCGCCCCGCCCGGGACCCTGAGTCAGGCACACACTCCGCTCCGCCCCGCCCCGCCCGGGACCCTGAGTCAGGCACACACTCCGCTCCGCCCCGCCCCGCCCGGGACCCTGAGTCAGGCACACACTCCGCTCCGCTCCGCCCGGGATCCTGAGTCAGGCACACACTCCGCTCCGCTCCGCCCGGGATCCTGAGTCAGGCACACACTCCGCTCCGCCCCGCCCGGGACCCTGAGTCAGGCACACGCTCCGCTCCGCCCGGGATCCTGAGTCAGGCACACACTCCGCTCCGCTCTGCCCGGGACCCTGAGTCAGGCACACACTCCGCTCCGCTCTGCCCGGGATCCTGAGTCAGGCACACACTCCGCTCCGCTCCGCCCGGGACCCTGAGTCAGGCACACACTCCGCTCCGCCCCGCCCGGGACCCTGAGTCAGGCACACACTCCGCTCCGCTCTGCCCACACATCCACTTCATCTTAGTTGCATTCGAGGTGCTTCCTTGTAAATGACTCTGAGCCTCCATCTCAATATTTCCCTATTGGCAATATAAAAACTGATCTCATTTTTGATAAGGTAATAGCAAAATATCCACACAGGTATGTATTCATTCAATAATATCTTTTCAGTGTTACAAAGAAAATAGAGAATGATGGGGCATGAACTCTCAAGAGACTTATAGTCAGAGGTGAATTTAATGGCGGGCGCACCAGGCATGCGCCCTGGGCCCTGACTTCTGAAATGGCCCCACAAAACCCCAACTTGGCACTTTTTTCTAATGTAAGGGGCCCAATATTTTCTTCTACATCCAAGACCTCAACCGACCTTAATTCGCCTCTGCTTATAGTTTAGTAGCTGGACTAAGGAGATGGGCATGCAGAGGCCAGTCATGTGTCACCTGAACAGACAGGATGCTCCTGAATGCCTGCTGTGGACCTCCACAGTGTGGCCCTCTTCCCTGGGCAGACAAGAAGCTGCTGGATTTTAGATGAGGAAGCCACAGCTCTGAGCCAGTGGTGTCACAGAAGGCTTGATGGAAGGGGTGACTTCTAAGCAGAGACTGGAAAGCTCGTGAGGCCCTGGGACGGAGAAGCAGATGGATACGGCTATAGCGGGGGAGGGGAGATATGAAGAGAGGTAGGTACCAAAAGGGCGAGATTGGAGAACATGTTGGCCAAGGTGATTTACACCAAGTCACTGCAAGCTTGAAATGTCAGGCTAAGGAGATTTGTATTTAACAGGTGGCCAGCTATGGAAATTTTAAGCTACCTTCTTTAGGAACCCAAAGGAAAGGACATTTGGAAATAGGCAGTGAATTTGATGAACTGCAAATGGCTGATTACCAGAGGAAGTCCTGTATGCCCTACATTTGTCAGGACTACTGTACATCAGTTGCCAGAGACGAGAGCTTACCCCAGACTGGTGTAAGCATAAATGAATTAACTGGTTATGGTATATCAGGAGGCCGGGATAAGCTTTGGGGCTTGAGTTGAAATTAGATTGAAAGCTCAAGCCAGGCTGTGGGCCCTAGGTCACTCTCTCTCCACTGTTTGGTTCTTCTTTCCCTTCTGCAGGCTTCTTATGTATCTCTCCCACCCAGCCTCAGCCCTGTCCTTTCAGCAACATCCCTTGTAACAGTTAGTCTCTTTCAACAAAAATGCCAACCTGCCTGGAACCCATCTCTTGGCCCTGATGGGCTCATGAGCCCATCTTTGAACCAATCTCTGAGGCCAAGGGCACAGAGTTCTCTTGGGCCAAGCCTGAATCCTAATTCTACCCGTGGGGTTAGAGGTGGAGCCAACCCCACCTGGATCTTGAGGACTGAAAGTGAGGAGCCGCTCCTGCAGGGGTGGGTGGGGTGAACAAAGGTGTTGTTACAGGAGGAAGAGGAATGTGGGCCTGTGGGCCTAGCAGACAGAACAACAGATGTCCGCATGACACCTTGGAGAAGCCAGCAGAAGGATGATTGGGAATGCACAGTGATGGTGCAAGTTCTCTAAGGCACAAGGATCAGAGGCGTCCTCCATGGTACCTTACCTTTTACTTGCTGTGCCCTGGTAGCAGGGCCCACAATGAGTTTTGCTAAGAGGAGTCCTCAGAGAGAGGGAATGCAGGGTGCTGAGTGGGTTGGAGGAGTAAAGAGTGATTGCAGGAAGTAGGAATACTGGTTTGTCTCAGTGCTTCAGAGCTGAAAGTTAGAGAGAGCCATTGATGTAGTATTAGCATTTTGTAGTAGCATTTCTGTAGTACTAGGCTTGTAATTGCCAAATCAGGGTTAAATTTGCATGCCCAGTTTACCATGCAGAATGTTGTTTTCATGCAAATAAAATTGCTACAAACACACATGTACCCAATGTATGCATGAGTCCTGTGCTGTGGTCAGTCTGCTGCTATGAGACCTTTCTCTGCAGAGTGCGCCAATGGCAGAAGGATGGGGTTATTTGCTTGACCCACAGTTTCTTTGAGAGCTGGGGGCTTAACACTGTGGTGACAATCTCCTCTTTCACCTTTGAGGGGAAAGGAAGATGGGTCATGGGCTGCCATACAGGCTCTGGAGCCACCAGTGGGTCTTCAGAAGCTCTCGTCTGGAGAGCAATTGCTTCTAGATCTGTCTCTAACACAAAACTTGCTGCTTATACACAGTACCAAAGCCCAAGCCTCCTCTCCAGGGTTCTGATTCAGTCTATCTGACGTGAAGCCCAGGCTTGAGTTTTGTTTTTTCTTTTAAAGCTTCTCAAGTGATTCTAAAATGCAGGTAGGCTGAGAGTACCTGCTGGCTCTGGAATTTGTCCTGAACCATATCTCAGTACAGCTGTGCTTCCAGCAAGTGTCAGGCAGTCCCTCTATCGTGGGCATCAGTATCCTAACCTATGGAATTGATAGGCCTGGGCTACATAATTCCCTTGGTCTTCTCTGATTGTAAGTTTCCTGAGATTTCAATTTCTAAAATGTAGCCAACCCATCATCAGGATCAGAAGCCTATGAGGTTCAAACATCACTTGAGCATCATGTGTACTCCAAAGTCATCCATAGGTTGGAAATTCTTACCTGGGAGTGATTCAGCCCCCACGGGACACTTAGCACAGTTTTGGTTATCACAGATTTGGTGCTATAGTCATCTAATGGGTAGAGGCCAGAGGTTCTGCTAAGAATCCTACAACACATAGTCCAGTCCTCTACACAAAGGATTCTCTGGCTCAAAATGTCAATACTGTTGAGTACCTTGTCTTTGGGTGTCCAAGTTTTACCTGCATTCTAAACCCCAACAGCTTACATGTTCTCCTCTGAGGCTCACACCTACTTCGTTTCTATGGGGAACTGCAAGAAGCTGTTTTCCATGATGTTCCTGAACTTGCTACGTATTTTCTGGCTTTTTATTGACTTTCCCTGAATACATACACCACTTTCTACACTGTGACACATGGTTACCAAAGCTTTTCTCTTTCCTTCTTCCCTCTTGTGTTTCTTCATGCCACACCAGTTTGAAGTGGAGGCGAGAAGGACATCTGTTAGAACCTGAGCCTCTGGAGGAGGCCGTAAAAATGTCTTGAGAAGAGCTAAGTTGGAGACCAAAAAAGGCAGCTTTGTGTGACAGCCCTGGGCAGCCCCCTCAACCCCAGAAGAATGAAGCTACAAGAAGTGTAACGCACTCCCAACTTGTGTTTATATTATTCTTATTTTATAAAAAGAGAAAAATAAAACAGGTTCTTATCCTGTTTTATTTTTAAGAGGTAGAGGTCTCTATGTAATTTTTAGAGTCAAGTGGCCAACTAGAGGGCTACGTCACTTACAAGATAAGTGCACTATATATGTGGAACAATGGTGTGTGAATTACCAAACTGAAGTTTCCCCGATTCCCCCCAAATGATTAAGTGCCCAGGCATAACTTATCTTGAATTTGTGTTACTAGAAAAGGAAGGAAGGAGAAAACCAGTCAATGATATAGAGGGCTGGATCTTCAGATGACCCATTGCCCAGCCTTTGGTTTTAGAGGATTACATCTGTAAAAAGAAGAGGTGATACCACAACTATGATTTAAATGCACTTTAAAGAGATTATATGAACGAAAGAGATTTTTCTCCAATGGGCAAATGAAAGCACCTTTGAATTTTGCCTCTGTGACTATTCAGGGAAAAAAAATTAAGCTTGGCTAAGAATAAGCATGTATGCTAAATCAAGCTCTCTGTAGAGAGCGTGTTAGATAAAATAACTGTAAAAATTTGAAGAACTCTAGAAGGGATATAATTGCTGTGAACCATTTTAAAATCAAGACATACAAATGAGAATTAGTTTTATGGTTTTTAGGGTAAGGAACAATCTTTGCATCAAAAGATACTTTTGTGTAACTTTATTTAGCTGTTATTGGAGGAGGGAAGAGGGAGTTTGTTCTAGATGAATGAGTGGTGATTCTAACTTATTCATTTACCAGAAACAACCAACATCACAAACTTTTCTGCTCTCCTCCCTAACAAACCACCAAAGCAACAAGTCCAGCCAGCCCATCTCAGGAGGCACTGGTCTTCCACGAGCCTTCTTAACCAACATTTTCTCATAGAACTCCAATTTTGAAAGGATCTGATCCAAAACCCACATGATTTCCAAGTCAAATGTCTTAAAAGGGACATCTGTCTTGATCAGTTTGCATAAGTAAATGACTTGTCCAGACTGGTAATAGTATTTTCTTAAGTACTTGGGATGGCTTTCTCCAAAGAAATCTAATAGAAAGTAGAAAATTTTCTTTTAAAACAAAATGAAAGAAGTGAAAGAGATGAAGTAAGTAGATAATTAAATTTATCCAGTTGGTGGGTGAGCAACTACATCAATTAAAATGTTGGGTGTGTTAAAGATGTGGAAAGGTGTTTAAGAAATCAGAGATAGGAAAATAGTTGGGAGGTATTGAAGTTGATCTTTAGGTTGACCTGGATTCAAGTTCTCACTTTGGCAACTATCACAACTTCTCAGAACTATAGTTTCTTCACTTTCAGAATAGGAATAAGAGTATGAACCTCATGGTGTTAGGAGGGTCAAAGGAGTAATGCACAGGAAACCTCTAGCATGTGCTTGGCACATAGTAGCTGCTCAGAGAGTGAGAGCTGCTGCTACCATAAATTTTAATGAAGAATACTAATGCTGGTGATATCATGCATTAGTGTTTTTAATAATGTTTGTGAGAGGAAAAAGAATGCCCCCTCCCAAAGATGTCTACACACTAACTTTAGGACCTGTGATTATATTACCTCACCCTGCCTAAAGGACTTCACAGATGTGATGAAGGCTATGGATCTTGACATAGAAATATTATCCTGAATTCTCAGTGTGTGCCCAAGCTAATCACATGGGTCTTTAAGATGAGAGAACTTTACCTAGATGAGATGAATAAGAAATGTGATGACAGAGAAAAGATCAGACAGGTTTGAGGTTGCTGGCTTTGCAGATAGAGGAAGAGGGGCAGAGCCAGGAAATGCAGGTGGACTTTGCAAGCAAGAAAAGAGGTTCACCTAGAGCGTGCAGGTGTTCACAACACAAATTAGCCCAGGAAAACCTGTGTTAAAAACCTTCCAGCCTACAGAACCGTAAGATAATAAGTTCATGTTGTTGTTGTTAGATTTTATTTATTCATTTTTACTAGAGAGAGAGGAGAGAAAGGAGAGAGAGAGGAGAGAGGGAAGAAATAGAACAGGGGGAGGAGCAGGAAGCATCAACTCCCATATGCACCTTGACTAGACAAGCCTGGGTTTTCAAACCGGCGACCTCAGCATACCAGGTCGACGTTTTATCCACTGCACCACCACAGCTCAGGCCAAGTTCATGTTGTTTTAAGCCACTGAGGTTGTGAAATTTGTTCCAGCAGCAATAACAAACGTGAACTGACACTTATGCTATTAGTAATGTTACTTTTGTTTGTTTGTTTATTACTAAAATGCCTAAAGTTCAATAGAAAAGGTGACTTTACTTCTCTTGAGAGATGAAAGGGCAACCTAGCCCAAGAAACAATTTCCAAATATAATTAATATACTCCAGCATCCTTAAGAACTTAGGAATGTGATAATATTTATTGGTTTGTTTTTACATTATATTATGTGAAATCACAAAGTTACAAACATCAGAAATGTAGAGACTAGTATACTCATCACCTCAATTTAACAGTTGTTAACTTCTCATATTTGTTATTTTTTTTCTCATTGTTTACTTGTTTCCTTTTTATTTTTTGTTTAAGTGTTTTAAAATAAACTATAGTCATTATAACTTCTCAACCCTAAACATTTTGTTATATATATCCCTAAAAAAGACATAACCACAATATTATGTTCAAAGTGAACAAATTAATATTAATACTCTAATATTATCTAAAGCCCAGTTCACATTTAAAATTTTCCATTGTTCCCAAAAGTTCTTTTATAGCTAATTTGTTTAAACCAGAACCCAGTCAACGATAGTGCACTGCATTAGGTGATTGAATTTCCCAAATCTCTCTGAGAAAGAACACTCACTCACACGCCCACCCCACTGCTTTATCATTGCACTGACTGTTGAAGGTGGTCACTCTGCTTTTCTCACAGTCAGGATTTCTGTAATTTAATTGTTCTTGATGACAATTTTCAGGGGAAAATTGTTCAGGAGAAACAATGCAGAAGAAAGATATGACAAACCACTTCAGGATTTTTTTTTGTAGCTTTACATTATTTCTGATACTTTCAACCGTATACTTGTTCATTAAAACAAATTGACCAACACTATTGAATCACTCGCTCTGCTCATTCCTGAGTGCCTACATTGAAGAGACTCACTCTCCAGCCCAGGTAATAAGTAACTGGCCCTCAAAGGAGGGAATTATCTGTTTCTCCTGAAATTTTTTGAAACATCAAGAATCCTAGAATCATTTTCCTTATCAAAGAAAATCTAAGAGACAGAAAATGTATTAAGCAGCAGCAAAGTTTGAATCTACATGGTACTGTTATGAAGACCACTGGCTGTATCTTTATAGAGCTTCTATTAAGTACCAGATGCTTGATGCCCATGACTTCTGAGCCTCACCATTAAACCTGCAGGGTAGGCATCATTATTAACTCAATAATGTTACCATTTTATAGGTGATGTAACTGCTGCTCATAACAGTCAAGTACTCAGCCTAGTGCGTCACAGGTAGTGGTGGCAGAGGTGAGATTCTAACACAGGTGTGTCTGCTTCCAATGCCCAAAGGCTCTTTACAAAACCACTTTTCTGCTATTTTGTGGCTTGTTTAGTACTCAGATTGATTATTCTGTTTGTGATGGCAAAACAGCCCATTTGAACGGGGGTTATGCACATTATGTGTACAGAGGAGCCAAAGAAAGCTGTCTCAGTCTCCCTTTCTCACTCATTTAATAAGGGTGACCAGCTGACCTGTTGGCAAAGATCCAAGATCCTGGGAAAGTCTATTAATTATAGGACTCTAAAGAAAGGGATTAGTAAACTTTGGTAAAGGACCAGACAGCAAATATTTAAGACTTCTTGGGTTACATGGTCTTTGACACAGCTATTCTCAACTCTTCTGTTACTAGCAGGAAAGCAGCAGAAGGCAATACAAACAGTCATCCCTCTCCATATTGTGGCTCACTTTTTGCAGTCTCACTGTATAGCGGATTTTTAAATTGTTTATATTTAATTTTGTATCTCAGATTTTTTGCTATAAAATGGGATTTTGCGGTATATAGGTATTTTTACATATTTATTATTTTAATTATTTTTGTGGTAAAATGAGCATTTTCCAGCCTAGAAAATTGAAAACTATAAAAATTAAAAAATATTAATTGAACCATATTAAAAGAATATTAAATTGAAATAAAATACATATCGTACCCATATAGAATTCTATATGTTGTTAAAATTACATAGGTTTAAGACTGTAGAAAGTGTTAAAGAGCATGGGAAGTGTTTATAAGTGTGGGAAAGGTTAATAACAACGTGGGAAAAGTTTATAAGAATGTGGGGAGGGTTTATAAAGCCTTAATATATAGCCCAGCCGGCCCATGTGACCTTCCGTCTGCCAGGGCACTCTCCAGTCTCTCGCTGATGCCACTGCAGGATCAACAGCGCCGACTTCCAGCTTCTGCCCCTTGCTGCAAAACAGCAAGAAAAAGAAATCAAGGAGCCACTCCTGTAATTTACCACATAAGCACAGCAGGGTCAATAGAGTGCCCAGGAAAAAGCTGCAGAATCTGAAGATAAACTACTTTGAACAGCTTTTACCTTAAAGCTGACCTGGAAGAAGGACTCCCAGTGACAATTTCGACAACTGAAGATCGGAGGCAGACAACACCAAGCCTAGACTCTATCAGCTCTACAAACAATACACCCAAACACACAGACATAATGAGAAGACAGAGAAGTGCAATCCAAATAAAACCACAAGAGAAACCTCCAGGTAATGAACTGAGTGATATGGAAATAACCAAACTTCTGGATGCAGAGTTTAAATAGTGATTGTTAGGATGCTTAGGGATCTTAGAACAACAATGGATGGTCATTATGAACACATAAATAAAGAAATAGCAAGTATAAAAAAGGACATTGAAATATTAAAAAAGAATCAGTCGGAGATGACAAATACAATATCAGAAATCAAGACCACAATGGAAAGAATTAAAAGCAGGATGGATGAAGCTGAGGATCAAATTAGCGAGTTGGAGGACAAGTTGAATGAAGGCATGGAAGCAGAGCAGAAAAAAGAAAAGAGACTCAAAAAGTCTGAGGAAACTCTTAGAGAGCTCTATGACAACAAGAAGAGAAATAACATCTGCATCATAGGGGTTCCTGAAGAAGAGAAAGAACAAGAGACTTTGTTCAATCATATTATAGCTGACTTCCCTAAATTAATGCAGGAAAACATCTCACAAGTTCAAGAAGCACAGAAAACTTCATTAAAGAGAAACCCAAAGAAATATACACCAAGACAAATCATAATTAAAATACCAAAGCTAAGTGATAAAGAGAAAATATTAAAAGTTTCTAGAGAAAAAAAGGCTATCACCTACAAAGGAGCCCCCATAAGGATGACATCTGACATCTCAACAGAAACACTTGAGGCCAGAAGGGAATGGCAAGAAATATTCAAAGTAATGCAGAACAAGAACCTACAACCAAGACTACTTTTTCCAGCAAGGCTATCATTTAAAATTGAAGGAGAAATAAAAAGCTTCCCAGACAAAAAAAAAAAAAAAAACCTCAAAGAATTCATTACAACCAAACCAATGCTGCAGGAAAAGTTAAGGGGCCTGTTGTAAACAGATCAAAGTGGAAAAAGAATATAGCAAAAAAGGAATTCAGCTTTAAAGAATAAAATGGCAATAAACAACTACATATCAATAATAACCTTAAATGTAAATGAATTAAATGATCCAATCAAAAGACATAGGGTAGCTCCATGGATAAGAAAACAGGACCCATACATATGTTGTCTACAAGAGACACACCTTAAAACAAAAGATGCACATAGACTGAAGGTAAAAGGATGGAAAAAATATTTCATGCAAATGGAAATGAAAAATAAGTTGGGGTAGCAATACTTATATCAGACAAATTGGACTTTAAAACAAAGGCTATAGTAATAGATAAAGAAGGCCACTACATAATGATAAAGGGAGCAATTCAAAAGGAAGAAGTAACCATTATAAATATCTATGCATCTAATATAGGAGCACCTAAATATATAAAGCAGACTTTGATGGACATAAAGGGGGAGATCAATAGCAATACTAGAAGAGTAGGGGATTTCTATACCCCACTAACATTACTGGATAGATCCTCAAGAAAGAAAATTAGCAAAGAAACATCAGACTTAAGGGACACACTAGATCAACTGAATTTAATAGATATCTTCAGAACCTTTCACCCTAAAGCAGCAGAATATACATTCTTCAAGTGCTCATGGTACATTCTCTAGGATAGACCACATATTAGGGCACAAAAGCAGTCTCAACAAATTTAAGAAGATTGAAATCATATTAAGCATCTTCTCTGATCACAATGGCATGAAACTAGAAATGAACCACAACAAAAAAACAAAAATTCTCAAACATATGGAAACTAAATAGCAGGTAGTTAAATAACAAATGGATTAACAATGATATCAAAGAAGAAATAAAAAAATTCCTGGAAATGATGATAATTAGCATACAACAACTCAAAATTGATGGGACACAGCAAAAGCAGTACTGAGAGGGAAGTTCATAGCACTACAGGTATACTTTAAGAAGCTAGAAAAAGCTCAAATAAACATCTTGACCCTGTATCTAAAAGAACTAGAAAATGAACAGCAAGTAAAGTCCAGATGTAGTAGAAGGAAGAAAATAATAAAGATCAAAGCAGAAATAAATGACATAGAGGCTAAAGAAACAATACAGAGGATCAATGAAACGAGGAGCTGGTTCTTTCAAAAGATAAACAAGATTGATGAACCTTTAACTAGACTCACCAAGAAAAAAAGAGAGAGGACTCAAATAAATAAAATTAGAAACGAGAGTGAGAAATAACAACTGACACAAAAGAAATACAAAATATTTTAAGAAAATACTATGAAGAACTGTATGCCAAAAAACTAGACAACCTAGATGAAGTGGACAAATTCCTTGAAACATACAATCTTCCAAAAATCAATCTGGAATGCCAGAAAACCTAAACAGACCGATTACAACAAATGAGATAGAAACAGTTATCAAAAAACGCCCAACAAAAAAAAAGTCCTGGGCCTGGCGGCTTCACAGGTGAATTCTACCAAATATTCAAAGAAGAACTAACTCCTATCCTTCTCAAGCTATTTCAAAAAATTCAAGAGGAAGGAAGACTTCCAAGCTCCTTTTATGAGGTGAGCATAATTCTGATTCCAAAACCAGGCAAAGACAACACAAAGAAAGAAAATTATAGGCCAATATCCCTGATAAATATAGATGCTAAAATCCTCAACAAAATATTAGCAAACCAGATCTAGCATATATGAAAAAAATCATACACCATGATCAAGTGGATTTATTTGGGGGAGGCAAGACTGGTACAATATTCTCAAATCAATCAATGTGATTCATCACATAAACAAAAGGAAGGAGAAAAACCACATGATAATTTCAATAGATGCAGAAAAAGCATTTGATAAAATCCAGCACCGATTCATGATCAAAACTCTCAGCAAAGTGGGAATACAGGGAACATACCTCAACATGATAAAAGCCATCTATGACAAACCCACAGCCAACATCATACTCAATGGGCAAAAATTAAAAGCAATTCCCTTAAGCTCAGGAATAAGGCATTGGTGCCCCTTTTCACCACTCTTATTCAACATAGTCCTGGAAGTCCTAGCCACAGCAATCAGACAAGAAGAAGAAATAAGAAGCATCCAAATTGGAAAAGAAGAAGTAAAACTATCATTATTTGCAGATGATATGATATTGTATCTAGAAAACCCTAAAGTCTCAGTCAAAAAACTACTGGACATGATAAATGATTTCAGCAAAGTGGCAGGATATAAAATTAATACTCAGAAATCAGAGGCATTTTTATACATCTACAATGTACTGTCAGAAAGAGAATTTAAGGAAACAATCCCCTTCACCATTGCAACCAAAAAATAAAGTATCTAGGAGTAAATTTAACCAAGGAGATTAAAGACTTTTACTCAGAAAATTATAAAACATTGATAAAAGAAATCAGGGAAGATAAAAACAAGTGGAAGCATATACCATGTTCGTGGATAGGAAGATAAACATAATTAAAATGTCTATATTACCCAAAGCAATTTATAAATTCAATGCAATACCAATTAAAATACCAATTACATACTTCAAAGATATAGAGCACATATCCAAAAAATTTATATGGAACCAAAAAAGAACACGAATAGCCTCAGCAATCTTGAAAAGGATGAATAAAGCAGGAGGTATCACATTTCCCCATATCAAGTTATGCTACAAGGCCATTGTACTCAAAACAGCCTGGTACTGGCATAAGAACAGGCATCTAGATCAATGGAACAGCACAGAGAACCCAGAAATAAACCCACAGCTTTATGGACAACTGATATTTGACAAAGGAGGTAAGAGCATACATTGGAGTAAAGACAGCCTCTTCAACAAATGGTGTTGGAAATATTGAAATAATGAAATTAGACCACCAACTTACACCATTCACAAAAATAAACTCAAAATGGATAAAAAACTTAAATGTAAGCCATAAAACGATAAGCATCTTAGAAGAATACATAGGCAGTAAGCTCTCCGATGTCTCTTGCAGCAATATATTTGCCAATTTATCTCCAAGGGCAAGTGAAATAAAAGACAGGATAAACAAATGGGACTATATCAAACTAAAAAGCTTTTGCACAACTAAAGACAATAAGAACAGAATAAAGAGACAAACTACACAATGGGAGAACATATTTGACAATTCATCTGATAAGAGGTTAATAACCAAAATTTATAAAGAACTTGTAAAACTCAACACCAGGAAGACAAACAATCCAATAAAAAAAATGGGCAAAAGAAATGAATAGACACTTCTCCAAAGAGGACGTACAGTTGGCCAATAGGGATATAAACAAAAGCTCAACATCACTAATCATTAGAGAAATGCAAATTAAAACCACAATGAGATATCACCTCACACCAGTCAGAATGGCGCTCATCAACAAAACAACACAGAATAAGTGCTGGCGAGGATGTGGAGAAAAGGGAACCCTCCTGCACTGCTGGTGGGAATGCAGACTCATGCAGCCACTGTGGAAAACAGTATGGAGATTCCTCAAAAAATTAAAAATCGAACTGCCTTTTGACCCAGCTATCCCACTTTTAGGAATATACCCTAAGAACACCATAGCATTGTTCCGAAAGGAGAAATGCACCCCCATGTTTATGGCAGCATTGTTCACAATAGCAAAGATTTGGAAACAGCCCAAGTGTCTGTCAGTGGACGAGTGTATTAGAAAGCTTTGGTACATATATACTATGGAATACTATTCAGCCATAAGAAATGATGACATCGGCGCATTTACAACAACATGGATGGACCTTGATAACATTATACTGAGTGAAATAAGTAAATCAGAAAAAACTAAGAACTATATGATTCCGTACATAGATGGGACATAAAAATGAGACTCAGAGACATGGACAAGAGTGTGATGGTTACTAGGGGTGGGGGTGGGGGTGGAAGGAGACAGAAGGTGTGGGGGGAGGGGAGGAACACAAAGAAAACGAGATAGAAGGTGACGGAAGACAATTTGACTTTGTGTGAGGGGTATGCAACATAATCAAATGTCAAAATAACCTGGAGATGTTTTCTCTGAACATATGTACCCTGATTTATCATTGTCACCCCATTAAAGTTAATAATAATAAAAAAGCTTTAAAATACATATAAATAATAAAATAAATATAAAGTCGCTACTTCGCGGATTTTTGCCTATCACAGGGGGTTCTGGAACCTAACCCCGGCGATAGATGAAGGACCACTTACATGAATGCATGTGAGTAGGTATGTTCCATGAAAGCTTTGTGTACCTGAAATGACAGAGGCTGGCTTTGGTTTGAAGGCTATCTTATTCCAACTAATGCCTTAAAGCAGAGACATCAAAGTGGACACCAATAAGCCATACTTGGCTAAAAATGCTCACACGATGTTTAGCTCTTAAAAAGTTAAATGTCAACATTTTAAAATCAAGATATTTCATGCAAGGAGGTAGATGTTTCTGGCTCTGTTGAGAAGTTGGAAGGCCTGGTATTCAAGCCCTCTTTCTCATGATGTGAAAGAGTTATGCAGCCGCAGTCATGGTCCTTCTAGCATGCCACAATCTTCACCCTTCTCTATCACCTCCCTCATGCCAGGTGTCTGTTGTCCTTGATCTTTAACCTGGCCCTGTTTTCTTCCTGTGCTCATCTGCCTGGTATCCTTGAATGCCTGCATTTTCATCCCCACTATAATAGAAAAAGATACAAAAAGATGTTTAATGGATGATAAGAGGATCTTTGCATAAACAGTCTTGGAAACTTAAGGCTGAATGATAAAATCTGGCTTTGATTTATGCTTGTTGTTTTTGTTCTTTTTTAAGTACAATGACTGGTCTATCATCAGACAGTGAAGGATAATTTGTATCTAGCATAGCTTTTATTTGAAAATGCAAATCACTTAGCCATTTGATACTGAAAAGATGCGAACAGGACTGGCTCTCAGCCAAAATGCAGCATGTGTCAAGGTGGCTTCTCCTCGCATCCCTCCTTCCCACCTTAACAGCTCAGTGTCCTTACTGCTCAAAACTGTTCAACCTTGTTCACCCACCTTGGGTGTAACTGGGTGTTTTTGTTTTTGCTCTTTTTCTAAATTTAAATGATACCATTAAAGAATTTTTTTACAGGAAGGTCTTTGATAACATCATACATTAAGAGAGACAAGATGTAAATCATTTTCTGTTGCCTCTACCCAAGGATATGAATATCTTAATTCAAAGGAGAAACTTGCAGTTTATTAAATATGTAATTGAAGAATCTGGATATTGATGAGAGGTTCAGGACCCTTTGGCAGAGGTGTTGGAACTTTTCAAATATGTGAAATCATACTGGTAGCCACCCATTTTTAAAGTTGGCCCTAAGTGTAGCTTGAGCCAAAACCTGGAACTATATTTGACCAGTGTATATTAATTACAATGCATCTATACTGAGGTCTTTGTCAAGGTTTCCCTTGACCAAATGAGGACAGTAAAAGCTTTGGCTCAGTGATCTGCAAAGCAGAGAGGCTGGTACTTGTGTTGCTCCATCCATCATGTGCTCATCTGCCAGATTTCCTTGCAAATCCCACCAGCTTTTTATCATAGTCCTCCGGGCACTCAATACTAACTCGTGAGAGTTGGCAATAAAACCAATATTGCATTCCTATGAGATAAACAAAAAGGTTTGCTCTTACATTCCATGAGTACAAGGACCATATGTGGGTCAAGTTGAATACCTACTAGGCAAAAAATAGATTCAGTGGGAGTTGGGAAAACAAGTGTATTAGGCTTGCGCACTGGTTTACCAGCTGCAAGCAATTTGCTTGATTAGTACATGAGCAGGTGACAGCACTATATGTGTATTGTCTACTCTATGTAATGCTACAGGTACTTGGGCTCAGGGTGGATTGTGGATTGCCTGCCTGCCACTGTGAGGGGCTGTTTTTGCTGTTTGTTTGACTGAGAAGTGGTTTCCCCTTTCTGTTTGCTTGTCTACCATTGTGATAATCTATTACAGGGTCCCCAAACTATTACACAGGGGGCCAGTTCACTGTCCCTCAGACCATTGGAGGGCTGGACTATAAAAAAAACTATGAACAAATCCCTATGCACACTGCACATATATTATTTTAAAGTAAAAAAACAAAAGGAACAAATACAATATTTAAAATAAAGAACAAGTAAATTTAAATCAACAAACTGACCAATATTTCAGTGGGAACTATGCTCCTCTCACTGACCACCAATGAAAGAGGTGCCCCTTCTGGAAACGCGGCGGGGGCCGGATAAATGGCCTCGGGGGCCATAGTTTGGGGACCCCTGATCTATTATAAGGGAATGGCCCAAGGCTTTCTGGCTCCGCAGTTTCTCTACCATTTCCCTGAATCCAGTGTAGACCTGCCTAGCCTCTGCCTCTGGCATTGCAGTGGATACTGGGCCCCTTTTGGACTAGTAAAGTTTAAGCCATGCTTTTCCTCAAAGACAGAAGAGGGTCTTCTCATCTCGGGTAAGCTCATGCCAGAATGACGTGGTCATGTCCTTTGGATGGGGTTGTGCTCACAGGTAGGCACCTTTTTTCTTTTTCTTTTTTTAAATGTTTATTTTATTGATTTTAGTGAGAGGAAGGGGGAGAGAAAGAGAGAGAGAGAGAGAGAGAGAGATTGAGAGAGAGGAACATCGATCTGCTCCTGTTTCTGTCCTGACTGGGCATTAAACCAGCAATTTCTGTGCTTCAGGATGATGCTCTAACCCAGTGGTAGTCAACCTGGTCCCTACCGCCCACTAGGGGGTGTTCTAGTTTTCATGGTGGGCAGTAGCGGAGCAACCAAAGTATAACTAAAGAGATAGATTTAACTATAGTAAGTTGTTTTATAAAGATTTATTCTGCCAAACTTAGCAAAAATCCAATATAAAATACTTGGTAAGTAATTATTATTATATGCTTTAACTTGCTGTAACTCTACTTTATAAATTTTATAAAGTAAAGTTACTTTCCTACTTTATAAGTCACCATTACTGTGGAACCAGTGGGCGGTTAGAAAATTTTACTGCTAACAGAGATACAAAAGTGGGTGGTAGGTATAAAAAAGTTGACTAGCCCTGCTCTAACCAACTGAGCTATCCAGCCAGGGCCAGGTAGGCACCTTTAAGACTGGATCATTCTTACAACACAACATAGCAATTTTGAAACCTGGGCAGAAACAGCTCCAAAGATCTGGTTCATGTTTGGGTTCTTTTTAAGGCTAACGTGATTGGCGGCGGGGGGCGGGGGGACAGCAAATGCCTCAAGAGACACCAGAGAGGTCAAGTCTTCAGGTGCTGGTGGTGGTTGATGCTTGAGAATCATTATCGCCTATGGATGTCAGGGTGAAGAATGTGGAGGGGTCTGTGACAGAGTAAACGTCAGTCACACTGGGCTGAATTCTGACAACTGACAAGCTCCATGCCTGTGTTACCTGTCCAGACACGTCTGCTTAGCACCAGGGAATGGCCCTGCATAAACAGGCTTTTCAGATATTGCAGCCCTACAGGGCCCTCTTGAGAGCATTTTAAGATTGACATTCCCAGCTCTGTCCAGATTGCTCCTCTAATATATTTGCAAACTGCTAGACCATTTCATTTGTTGCTCAAAACTCTGCAGAAGTTTCCGTCTCAATCAGAGTAAAGCCAGACACCCCCAGGCTCACAGGCACTGTAGGATCTGCCCTGGCACCTCTCACTGTCCTTCCTTGTTTCTTCCCCTGCAGCCATGCCAGCCTCCTGCAGGCCTGCTTTGGGGCTGCTGTACTTGCTGTCCTCCCTGCCAGAACATTCTCCCCCAGCGGTTTTCATCTGTGGTCCCTTGACTTCAGAGAGGCTGTCTCTGGCTACCTCAGCCAAATATGGTGGGTTCTCAAGTACCATCATTTCCTTCAATGATTCATTGTAACATTGATTAAAAATAGAAAAGCCAATTCCTGGGGGAAAAAGATAAAGGTCGATTCTGGGCGGGGCCGCTCTGTGTGGACTTTGCGTGTTCCCCCATGTCTGCATGGCTTTCCCCGGGGACTCCGGTTTCCTCCCACATCCCAAAGCAGTGTATGTTAGGTTAGTTGGCGTGTCTCCATTGTCCCCGTCTGAGTGAGCATGAGTGTGTGAGAATGGCCCTGCACTGGAAGGCCTCCTGTCCAGGGTGGGGCCTCCTTGTGCTCAGAGCTGCCAGGACAGGCTCTGGCCCCGGCAACCCTATACAGGAATAATCAGGTTGAAAAATAATTACCATACTTAACATTTATTCATCTTTCTTAAATGTGTGTATAGCTCACATTTATTTCAATGTTGAATATTAGAAGTACTTAGGGTCCTTATTTAGAAGTCTGTATGTTTTTGTGACCAGAAATATGTCATAAGAACTTAACATTTGAGTATATAATATATGTATAAGTAAATATAAAGACATAAATTTGAGTGGGCTCAAAATATTTTAGTGTTGGGTATATATGATCACAAAAACTTTGGTCACTGTTCAATATGATACCTTTTTTTAACGGAGCCAAAAATAATAGTATCTTTCTTAAAAACTATAGCTTAAAAAATATAAAGCTCCAGCGCTCCCTCAGGCAGCACATGCGCTAAACGCAGAACAACACGGAGAAGACCAGCAACCCCTGCACAAGGGTGACACACAAATTCGTGAAGCATCCCATATTTTGTGCCAGGCCCCCGGTGGGCATTCTCACACCCTTTCATTAGCTCAGAAGAAATATGAGCCAAAGTACAGTGTGAGGGACTCAATAGCAAAGTCATGACACTTCACTATAAAAAGAAAGTAAAAAGCCCCATCTTAAAAAAAATAATTTCAGGGAATTTTATCTGCAAATACTTTTGAAATGCTCTTGAATCCCTGCAGTAACATGCTGTCCAAACACCTGCCACCCCAGTGGGCGTGGGGCACAGGCTGTCTTCCGTTCAGGCTCTGAGGGAGGACACTTTCCTTTCGTGGCTTTTCTCAGTCAGAATGGCATCATCACAAACTAATTCTCTTCAGATTAAGTAGTGCATCTCAGATCTTTGAAATCCAAAAATATTATTTTCAAAAACAAATAAAATAAAATAGCGAAAGAAAAATTGTGGGTGAGATGAAAAAAGGACAACTAATGAAGGCCCGAAGCAGAAAGCAAGAAATCACTCCAGAGAGACTGCAAATGTGGTTAGTGAACTAACCCTATTCAAGTCAGGAATACATTCTGAATTACTGACATATGAATGACTCTCATATTCTATTAAAGAAGGAAAGAGGTATTAGAATAAATATTAAAAGCAGTCCAGATCAATCTGGAGAGCATTAATCTTGCCTATTACTACCTGGTGCTTTTCAGAGAGTAAACTCCCAATAAGGATTCTTAAAAGACTGGTAAAAACACTCATGACTGACGCTGTCACTATAGCACACTATGACTATGGAATGAAAAGTGGAAGTTAAGCTGATGTTTTAAGTTGATATCAGTTATTCTAATTTCATTCCAACAGATGTGATTACAACTCTACTGAACATGCCAACCAAGCACAGGAAATGAATAGGCCAGACCCAGTCCTTACCCTCAAGCAGCTGACCATTTTGTGGTGAAATGAGCTGGGGAAACAGGCTGAGTTTACTCCCATAAGAATGAAAAATATATCAAGGGAACATGGGGAAGGAGTAGGTCAGAGAAAACAGTGCTAGTTTGATACTGCACTTAATTTTTGAGGAACGTCAGTTACTGTTTTCCACAGGGGCACATTTTCCACCGATTTCCTTTTCCACCCGCAGTGTAAAGGTTTCCCTTAACATCCTCACCAGCACTGGTCAGTTCTTGTCTTTTTTATAATAACCATTCTAATTCTATCTCCTTGGGGTTTTGATTTGTATTTCCCTGATGAATATCTTCTCATGTACCT
This sequence comes from Saccopteryx leptura, assembly GCF_036850995.1. Lineage (NCBI taxonomy): Eukaryota > Metazoa > Chordata > Mammalia > Chiroptera > Emballonuridae > Saccopteryx > Saccopteryx leptura. Next base: position 65,344,967 of record NC_089512.1, read on the forward strand.
GTTAGCCAGGTTATTTCTCACTTTCTGAGCTGAATGTTTTTTCTTTCTGCCTCTTGCTTTATTACTCTATCTAGACCTTTCAGTATGATGTTGAAAAGAAATGATAAAACTAGACATCTTTGTCTTGTTCCTAACCATAGGAGTAATGTGTTCAGTTTTTTATCATTAAACATGATACCCTTTATCAGGTTGATCAAGTTTCCTTCTATTTCTAGTTTGTTGAGTGCTTTTTATCATGAATTAGTATTAAATTTTATTGAATTTTTTGCATCAAGTATGTGATCATGTGGTGTTTACATGGATTATTTTTGGATCTTAAACAGGCTTATATTTCTTGTGTAAATCACATTTGGTTGTAATGTGTTTTCCTTTTTATTTTTGCTGGATTTGCTAGTATTTTGTTGAGAAGTTTTGCAGTTATGTTCATGAAGAATATTGCTCTGCAGCTTTCTTGTACTGTTTTTCTGCTTTGCTAGAAGGGTAATAATAGTTTCATATAACAAGTTGGAAAGCATTTCCTTCTCTTTTGTTTTCTGGAAAGGATTCTTTAGAATTGATTTCATTTTATCTTCAAATGTTTGATAGAATTTGCCAGTGAAATCATCTAACTGGAAGATGCTTTTTGTTTGTTTGTTTTTAACTATAAATTTGATTTCTTGACATTGATTTTTCACTATGAATTCAATTTCTGGAAATAAATATAAGATTATTCAGATTATATTTTTCTTCTTAAGTGAATCTAGATAGTTTTTTGCTTTGAAAATAATTGGTCTGTTACATCTATGTTTTTGAATTTATGTTATTAGAATTGTTCATAACATTTCTTATTTCAGTGTCGATGAAGTTTGTAGTAGTGATATTTCTCCTTCATTGTTAATGTTTTTAATTGGTGTCTTCTTCCTGTTCTGTTTTGTTTTTTAATTTTTTTTACGGTTTTTTTTTTTGTATTTTTTCTGAAGCTGGAAACAGGGAGAGACAGTCAGACAGACTCCCGCATGCGCCCAACTGGGATCCACCTGGCACGCCCACCAGGGGGCAATGCTCTGCCCACCAGGGGGCGATGCTCTGCCCCTCCGGGGCGTCGCTCTGTCGCAACCAGAGCCACTCTAGCACCTGGGGCAGAGTGGGCGCCTTTTTTACATTTTTAAAAAATTTTATTTAGAAAATTAAATTTGGCCTTGGCCGGTTGGCTCAGTGGTAGAGCGTCGGCCTGGCGTGCGGAAGTCCCAGGTTCAATTCCCGGCCAGAGCACAAAGGAGAGGCGCCCATTTGCTTCTCCACCCCTCCCCCTCTCCTTCCTCTCTGTCTCTCTCTTCCCCTCCTGCAGCGAGGCTCCATTGGAGCAAAAGATGGCCCGGGCGCTGGGGATGGCTCCTTGGCCTCTGCCCCAGGCGCTAGAGTGGCTCTGGTCACCACAGAGCGACGCCCCAGAGGGGCAGAGCATCGCCCCCTGGTGGGCATGCCGGGTGGATCCCGGTTGGGCGCATGCGGGAGTCTGTCTGACTGCCTCCCTGTTTCCAGCTTCAGAAAAATACAAAAAAAAAAAAATTAAATTTAAAAGTGTGACATTGATCAATAAGAGTATATAAGATTCAGGTAAACATTTCTATAGCATTTGAACTATTGATTATATTGTGTATTCATCACCCAACATCACAAAACTCAAATCATTTTCCATCATCATATATTTGTCCCTTTACTCCCTTCCCCCCAACCTCTTTCCCACATTCTCCTCCCCTTGGTAACCACTTCAATTTTAACTATGTCCATAAGTCTCAGTTTTATATCCCACCTATGGGTAAAATCATACAGTTCTTAGCCTTTTCTGATTTATTTATTTCATTCAGTATAATGTTCTCAAGGTCCATCCATGTTGTCATAAATGGCAATATGTCATTATTTCTTATGGCTGAGTAGTATTCTATAGTATATATGTACCACATCTTCTTTACCCAATCCTCTACCAAGGGACACTTTGGTTGCTTCCATGTCTTGGCCACTGTGAATAATGCTGCAATGAACATGGGGGTGCATGTGTCTTTATGTACTATTGTTTTCAAGTTTTGAGGGTAGATCCCCAGTAGAGGCATTGCTGGGTCATACGGTAATTCTATTCTTAATTTTTGGAAGAACCACCGTACTTTCTTTCATAATGGTTGTACTAGTTTACATTCACACCAGCAGTAAATGAGGGTTCCTTTTTCTCCACAGCCTCTCCAACACTTGTTATTACCTGTCATGTTGATAATAGCTAATCTAACAGGTGTGAGGTGGTATCTCATTGTAGTTTTGATTTGCATTTCTCTAGTAGCTAGTGAAGATGAGCATTTTTTCATATATCTGTTGGCCATTTGTATTTCTTCTTGGGAGAAGTGTCTGTTCAGGTCCTCTCCCCATATTTAATTGGATTGTCTGCTTATTTGTTGCTGAGCTCTGTGAGTTCTTTATATATTGTGAATATTAACCCCTTATCAGAGCTATTGTTTGCAAATATCTCCCATTTGGTTGGCTACCTATTTGTTTTGTTGTCAGTTTACTTTGCTGTGCAGAAAATTTTTAGTTTGATATAGTCTCATTCATTTATTTTTGCCTTGATTTCCCTTGCCTTTGGAGTCAAATTTATAAATTATTCTCTAACTCAAAGGTCCATGAGTATTTTAGTACCTATGTTTTCTTCTATGTAATTTATTGTTTCAGATCTTATATTTAAGTCTTTGATCCATTTTGAACTAATTTTTGTGCAAGGAGACAAACTGTAGTCAAGTTTCATTCTTTTGCATGTGGCTTTCCAATTTTCCCAGACCATTTATTAAAGGGTCTTTCTTTTCTCCATTGTGTGTTTTTGGCTTCTTTATCAAAGATTATTTGTGTATATATATATTTTTTTTCTGGAATCTCAATTCTGTTCCGTTGGCCTATAAGTCTGCTTTTTCTGCCAATACCATGCTGTTTTGATTATCATGGCTCTATAGTATAATTTGAACTCCAAAGACTCCACCAAAAACCATCAGAAACAGTAAACCAAGACAGCAAAGTCATAGGACACAAAATCAACACACAAAAGTCCATTGCCTTCCTATATGCCAACAACTAAAACCTCAAAAAACGAACTAAATAAAAACAAACCAATTCCTTTTATAATTGGAACAAAAAATAAAATATCTAGGAATAAACCCAACAAAGGATATGAAGAACCCATATACTGAAACCACAAAGCATTATTAAAAGAAACCAAAAAAGACACAATAAAATGGAAAAATACTCCACGTTCAAGGATTGGAAGAATCAACACAATTACCCAAAAGCCATATTACCCAAAGCAATACACAAACCTAATGCAGTCCCCATCAAAATTCCAATGTTACCCTCCAAAGAGAGAACCAAAAAGATCACCAGGTTTGCATGGAACCACAAAAACCCCAAGTAGAGAAAGCAATTCGGAGAAAAAAAGAACGAAGCCAAATTTACTATTTTTAAATCTAGCACAAATTATGATTTAATATTTTTTTATTAATTTTAATCAGGTGACATTAATAAATCAGGGTACATATGTTCAGATAAAACATCTCCAGGTTATTTTGACATTTAATTATGTTGCATACCCATCACCCAAACTCAAATTGTCTTCCATCACTTCTATCTGGTTTCCTTTGTGCCCCTCTCTTCCCTCCCCCTACCCCCCAGGAACCACCACACTCTTGTCCATGTCTCTCAGTCTAGTTTTCATGTCCCACCTATGTATGGAATCATGCAGTTCTTAGTTTTTTCTGATTTACTTATTTCACTCTGTATAATGTTATCAAGATCCATCAATGTTGTTGTAAATGATCCGATGTCATCATTTCTTATGACTGAGTAGTATTCCATAGTATATATGTACCACATCTTCTTTATCCAGTCATCTATTGAAGGGCTTTTTGGTTGTTTCCATGTCTTGGCCTCTGTGAACAATGCTGCAATGAACATGGGGCTGCATGTATCTTTACATACCAATGTTTTTGAGTTTTGGGGGTATATACTCAATAGAGGGATTGCTGGGTCATATGGTAGTTCTATTTTCAGTTTTTTGAGGTACCAATGGTTGTATTACTTTACATTCCCACCAACAGTGGATGAGGGTTCCTTTTTCTCCACAGTCTCTCCAACACTTGCTTTTACCTGTCTTGTTGATAATAGCTAATCTAACAAGTGTGAGGTGGTATCTCATTGTAGTTTTGATTTGCATTTCTCTAATAACTAATGAAGATGAGCATCTTTTCATATATCTGTTGGCCATTTGTATTTCTTCCTGGGAGAAGTGTCAGTTCATGTCCTCTTCCCATTTTTTTATTGGATTGTTTGTTGTTGAGTTTTATGAGTTCTTTATGTATTTTGGATATTAGGCCCTTATCTGAGCTGTTGTTTGAAAATATCATCTCCCATTTAGTTGGCTGTTTGTTTTGTTGTCAGTTTCTCTTGCTGAGCAAAAACTTCTTAGTCTGATGTAGTCCCATTCATTTATCTTTGCCTTTACTTCCCTTGCCTTTGGAGTCAAATGCATAAAATGCTCTTTATAACCAAGGTCGTCCATGAGTTTAGTACCTATGTTTTCTTCTATGTACTTTATTGTTTCAGGTCTTATATTTATGTCTTTGATCCATTTTGAATTAATTTTAGTACAAGGGGAGAAAATGTAGTCGGGTTTCATTCTTTTGGATGTGGCTTTCCAGTTTTCCCAGCACCATTTGTTGAAGAGGCTTTCTTTTCTCCATTGTGTGTTGTTGGCCTCTTTATCGAAAATTATTTGACCATATATATATGGTTTTATTTCTGTGCTTTCTATTCCATTCCATTGGTCTGAGTGTCTATTTTTCTTCCAATACCATGCTGTTTTGATTGTCATGGCTGTATAATATAGTTTGAAGTCAGGTATTGTAATGCCCCCAGCTTCGTTCCTTTTCCCTAGGATTGCTTTGGCTATTTGGGGCCCTTTATAGTTCCGTACAGACCTGATGATCTTCTGTTCTACCTCTTCAAAAAATGCCATTGGAATTTTGATGGGAACTGCACCAAACCTGTATTTTGCTTTGGGTAATATGGTCATTTTGACTATATTTATTCTTCCCATCCAAGAACAAGGAATATTCCTCCATTTCACTGTATCCCCTTTGACCTCCCCCAACAGTGCCCTGCAGTTTTCATCACATAGGTCCCCTACATTCTCTGTTATGTTCACTCCCAGGTACTTTATTCTTTTTGTTGTAACCATGAAGGGGATTATTTTTTTTAGTTCGTTTTCTGATGCTTCATTGTTGGCACATAGGAAGGCAACGGACCCCTGTACATTAATTTTGCATCCTGCGACCTCACTGCATTGGCCTACTGCTTCCAGTAATCTTTTCGTGGAGTCCATGGGGTTTTCGATGTATAGGATCATATCATCTGCAAAAAGTGAAACTTTTATTTCTTCTTTTCCACTGTGAATGCCTTTTATTTCTTTATCTTGTCTGATTGCTCGGTCTAGAATTTCTAGCATCACGTTAAATAAGAGTGGATAGAGTGGACAACCCTGTCTTGTTCCCGATTTAAGGGGAAAAGTCCTCAGTTTTACGCCATTTAATATGATGTTACCTGATGGTTTATCATAAATGGCCTTTATCATGTTGAGATATTTTCCTTCTATACCCATTTTGTTGAGTGTTTTAAACATGAAATTGTGTTGTATTTTCTCGAATGCCTTTTCTGCATCTATTGATAAGATCATGTAGTTTTTGTTCTTTGTTTTGTTGATATGGTGTATTATGTTAACCATTTTACGTATGTTAAACCATCCTTGTGATTCTGGGATGAATCCCACTTGATCATGATGTATTATTTTTTTAATATGTTGTTGTATTCGATTTGCTAGTATTTTGTTTAGTATTTTAGCATCTGTATTCATTAGAGATATTGGTCTGTAGTTTTCTTTTTTTGTGCCATCCTTGCCTGGTTTTGGTATGAGGGTTATGTTGGCCTCATAAAATGTGTTTGGAAGTATTGCTTCTTCAATTTTTTGGAGGACTTTGAGTAGAATAGGAACCAGGTCTTCTTTGAATGTTTGATAGAATTCACTAGTATAACCGTCTGGGCCTGGACTTTTATTTTTGGGGAGGTTTTTAATAGTTTTTTCTATTTCCTCCCTGCTTATTGGTCTGTTTAGGCTTTCTGCTTCTTCATGACTCAGTCTAGGAAGGTTGTATTGTTCTAGGAATTTATCCATTTCTTCTAGATTGTTGAATTTGGTGGCATATTGTTTTTCATAGTATTCTACAATAATTCTTTGTATATCTATGATGTCTGTGGTGATTTCTCCTCTTTCATTTTGGGTTTTGTTTATATGAGTCCTTTCTCTTTTTTTGTTGGTGAGTCTTGCCAAGAGTTTGTCAATTTTGTTGATCTTTTCAAAGAACCAGCTCCTTGTTCTATTAATTTTTTCTATAGTTTTTCTGTTCTTGATTTCATTTATTTCTGCTCTATTTTTTATTATTTCCTTTCTTCTGCTGGTTTTGGGTTGTCTTTGTTCTTCTTTTTCTAGTTCCTAAAGATGTAAAGTTAAGTGGTTTACTTGGGCTCTATCTTGTTTGTTCATATAGGCCTATAGTGATATGAACTTCCCTCTTATTACTGCTTTTCCTGCATCCCAGAGATTCTGATATGTCGTTATTTTCATTTGTCTGTATGTATCTTTTTTTTTTTTAATAATTTTATTTTTTTAATGGGGTGACATCAATAAATCAGGATACATATATTCAAAGATAACAAGTCCAGGTTATCTTGTCGTTCAATTATATTGCATACCCATCACCCAAAGTCAGATTGTCCTCTGTCACCTTCTATCTAGTTTTCTTTGTGCCCCTCCCCCTCCCCCTCCCCCTTTCCCTCTCCCTTTCCCCCCTCCCCCCCGTAACCACCACACTCTTATCAATGTCTCTTAGTTTCACTTTTATGTCTCACCTACGTATGGAATAATGCAGTTCCTGGTTTTTTCTGATTTACTTATTTCGCTTCGTATCATATTATCAAGATCCCACCATTTTGCTGTAAATGATCCGATGTCATCATTTCTTATGGCTGAGTAGTATTCCGTAGTGTATATGTGCCACATCTTCTTTATCCAGTCATCTATTGATGGGCTTTTTGGTTGTTTCCATGTCCTGGCCACTGTGAACAATGCTGCAATAAACATGGGGCTGCATGTGTCTTTACGTATCAATGTTTCTGAGTTTTTGGGGTATATACCCAGTAAAGGGATTGCTGGGTCATAAGATAGTTCTATTTTCAGTTTTTTGAGGAACCACCATACTTTCTTCCATAATGGTTGTACTACTTTACATTCCCACCAACAGTGGATGAGGGTTCCTTTTTCTCCACAGCCTCTCCAACATTTGCTATTGCCTGTCTTGCTAATAATAGCTAATCGAACAGGTGTGAGGTGGTATCTCATTGCCGTTTTGATTTGCATTTCTCTAATAGCTAAAGAAGATGAGCATCTTTTCATATATCTGTTGGCCATTTGTATTTCTTCCTGGGAGAAGTGTCTGTTCATATCCTCTTCCCATTTTTTTATTGGATTGTTTGTTTGTTTGTTGTTGAGTTTTATGAGTTCTTTGTATATTTTGGATATTAGGCCCTTATCTGAGCTGTTGTTTGAAAATATCATTTCCCATTTAGTTGGCTTTCTGTTTATTTTGTTATCAATTTCTCTTGCTGAGCAAAAACTTCTTAGTCTGATGTAGTCCCATTCATTAATTTTTGCCTTCAATTCTCTTGCCTGTGGAGTCAAATTCATAAAATGCTCTTTAAAACCCAGGTCCATGAGTTGAGTACCTATGTCTTCTTCTATGTACTTAATTGTTTCAGGTCTTATGTTTAGATCTTTGATCCATTTTGAGTTAATTTTTGTACAGGGGGACAAACTGTAGTCCAGTTTCATTCTTTTGCATGTGGCTTTCCAGTTTTCCCAGCACCATTTATTGAAGAGGCTTTCTTTTCTCCATTGTGTGTTGTTGGCCCCTTTATCAAAAATTATTTGACTATATATATGTGGTTTTATTTCTGGACTTTCTATTCTGTTCCATTGGTCTGAGTGTCTATTTTTCTGCCAATACCATGCTGTTTTGATTGTTGTGGCCCTATAATATAGTTTGAAGTCAGGTATTGTAATGCCCCCAGCTTCATTCTTTTTCTTTAGGATTGCTTTGGCTATTCGAGGGTTTTTATAGTTCCATATAAATCTGATGATTTTTTGCTCTATTTCTTTAAAAAACGTCATTGGAAGTTTGATGGGAATTGCATTAAATTTGTATATTGCTTTGGGTAATATAGCCATCTTGATTATATTTATTCTTCCTAGCCAAGAACAAGGTATATTCTTCCATCTCATTATATCTTTTTCGATTTCCCTTAACAATGGTTTATAGTTTTCATTATATAAGTCCTTTACATTCTTTGTTATGTTTATTACTAAGTATTTTATTTTTTTTGTTGCAATCGTGAAGGGGATTATTCTTTTGAGTTCGTTCTCAATTGTTTCATTGTTGGCATATAGAAAGGCTATTGACTTCTGTATGTTAATTTTGTATCCTGCGACCTTACTGTATTGGCTTATTGTTTCTAGTAGTCTTTTTGTGGATTCTTTGGGGTTTTCGATGTAAAGGATCATATCATCTGCAAAAAGTGATACCTTTACTTCTTCTTTTCCGATATGGATGCCTTTTATTTCTTTGTCTTGTCTGATTGCTCTGGCTAGAACCTCTAGTACCACATTACATAAGAGTGGAGAGAGTGGACAACCCTGTCTTGTTCCTGATTTAAGGGGGAAAGCCTTCAGTTTAGTGCCATTTAATATGATGTTAGCTGATGGTTTATCATATATGGCCTTTATCATGTTGAGATATTTTCCTTCTATACCCATTTTGTTGAGAGTCTTAAACATAAAATTGTGTTGTATTTTATCGAAAGCCTTTTCTGCATCTATTGATAAGATCATGTGGTTTTTGTTCTTTGTTTTGTTGATATGGTGTATTATGTTAACCTTTTTACGTATGTTGAACCATCCTTGAGATTCTGGGATGAATCCCACTTGATCATGATGTATTATTTTTTTAATATGTTGTTGTATTTGATTTGCTAGTATTTTGTTTAGTATTTTAGCATCTGTATTCATTAGAGATATTGGTCTGTAGTTTTCTTTTTTTGTGCCATCCTTGCCTGGTTTTGGTATGAGGGTTATGTTGGCCTCATAAAATGTGTTTGGAAGTATTGCTTCTTCTTCAATTTTTTGGAAGACTTTGAGTAGAATAGGAACCAAGTCTTCTTTGAATGTTTGGTAAAATTCGCGGGTATAGCCGTCAGGGCCTGGACTTTTATTTTTGGGGAGGTTTTTAATGTTTTTTTCTATTTCTTCTCTACTAATAGGCCTGTTTAGGCTTTCTGCTTCTTCTTGACTCAGTCTAGGAAGGTTGTATTGTTCTAGGAATTTATCCATTTCTTCTAGGTTGTTGAATTTAGTGGCATAAAGTTTTTCATAGTATTCTACAATAATTCTTTGTATATCTACGGTGTCCGTGGTGATTTCTCCTCTTTCATTTTGGATTTTGTTTATATGAGTTCTTTCTCTTTTTTTTTTGGTAAGTCTTGCCAAGGGTTTGTCAATTTTGTTGATCTTTTCAAAGAACCAGCTCCTTGTTCTATTAATTTTTTCTATAGTTTTTCTGTTCTCTAATTCATTTATTTCTGCTGATTTTTATTATCTCCTTTCTTCGGCTGGTTTTGGGTTTTCTTTGTTCTTCTTTTTCTAGTTCCTTAAGGTGGGAAGTTAAGTGGTTCACTTGAGCTCTCTCTTGTTTGTTCATATATGCCTGAAGTGATATGAACTTCCCTCTTATCACTGCTTTTGCTGCATCCCATAGATTCTGATATGTTGTATTGTCATTTTCATTAGTCTGTATATATCTTTTGATCTCTGCACTTATTTCTTCTTTGACCCATTCATTTTTTAAAAGTATGTTGTTTAGTTTCCACATTTTTGTGGGATTTTTTTCCTCTTCTTTGCAGTTGAATTCTAGTTTCAAGGCTTTATGATCAGAAAATATGCTTGGTACAACTTCAATTTTTCTGAATTTGCTGATGTTGTTTTTGTGGCCCAACATATGGTCAATTCTTGAGAATGATCCATGTACACTGGAGAAAAATGTATACTCAGTCACTTTGGGATGAAATGTCCTGTAGATGTCTATCATATCCAGGTGCTCTAGTGTTTTGTTTAAGGCCACTATGTCTTTGTTGATTCTCTGTTTGGATGACCGATCTAGAGCCGTCAGCGGTGTATTGAGGTCTCCAAGTATGATTGTATTTTTGTCAGTTTTTGTTTTAAGATCAATAAGTAGCTGTCTTATATATTTTGGTGCTCCTTGGTTTGGTGCATATATATTAAGAATTGTTAAGTCTTCTTGATTCAGTGTCTCCTTAGCCATTATGGAATGGCCATTTTTGTCTCTGAGTACTTTTCCTGTCTTGTAGTCAGCATTATCCGATATGAGTATTGCTACACCTGCTTTTTTTTGGATGTTATTTGCTTGGAGTATTGTTTTCCAGCCTTTCACTTTGAATTTGTTTTTATCCTTGTTACTTAGATGAGTTTCCTGTAGGCAGCATACAGTCGGATTTTCTTTTTTAATCCATTCTGCTACTCTGTGCCTTTTTATTGGTGAGTTTAATCCATTTACATTTAGTGTAATTATTGACACTTGTGAGTTCCCTATTGCCATTTTATAGATTGCTTTCTGTTAGTTTTGTGTCTTGTTTGATCGTTCTCTTTCGTTTTTCTATCTTTTGTTTTTATTTGGTTGTATTCCATACATCTTTCCTCTGTTGCTATCTTTTTTATCTCAAGTGCTTCTGTGGTGGTTTTTTCAATGGTGGTTACCTTTAAGTAATGAAAAGGGTCCCTACCCTGTTCATTGTAGTGAACTATTTTGTGAGTACTTTTGCACTCCATCGTCCTTTGCTACTGTTAATCTCCATCTTCTCCCCCTCTTTCTTTTTGTTGTTGTCACAGTTTAAATTTGGTTTTATTGTGTTCTTCTTGGAGCTTTTACTTGTGGCTCTGTTTTTTTTTGTTGTTCTTTGTATCTGATTGGAGAACCCCCTTTAGTAATTCCTGGAGTGGGGGTTTTCTGATGATATATTCCCTCATCTTTTCTGTATCTGTGAATGTTTTTATTTCTCCTTCATATTTGAAGGATAGCTTTGATGGGTATAGTATTCGTGGCTGAAAGTTCCTCTCTTTCAGGACTTTAAATATTGGGGTCCACTCTCTTCTAGCTTGTAGAGTTTCTGCTGAGAAATCTGATGATAATCTAATGGGCCTTCCTTTATATGTTGTATTCTTCTTTTCCCTGGCTGCCTTGAAATTTTTTCTTTGCTGTTGGTTTGTGTCAATTTCATTATGATATGCCTTGGAGTAGGTTTGTTGGGGTTAAGAAAATCGGAGTTCTGTTTGCTTCTTGAACTTGAGGCTTTAGTTCTTTCCACAGGCTTGGGAAGTTCTCATCTATTATTTGTTTGAGTATGTTCTCCATTCCATTTTCTCTCTCTTCTCCCTCTGATATACCTATTATTCTTATGTTATTCTTTTTGATGGAGTCAGATAATTCTTGTAGGGCTATCTCATTTTTTTAAATTTTTGAGTCTCTTTCTTCTTCTCTCTCTTGTGCCTCAAGTTGCTTGTCTCCTATTTCACTAATCCTCTCTTCTATCTGACCTGTTCTATTAGCTAAGCTTGTTACTTCGTTTTTCAGCTCGTGAATTGAGTTTTTCATCTCTGTTTAATTTGTTTTTATAGTTTCAATTTCCTTGGACATATATTCTTTGTGTTCATTGAGTTGTTTTCTGAGCTCCCTAAATTGCCTTTCTGTGTTTTCTTGTATATCTCGGAGGATTTTTAGGATTTCTATCTTGAATTCTCTGTCATTTAGCTCCAAGGTTTCCAATATATTAAATTTTTTCTCCATAGATTTTTCCTCATCTAGCTGTGTTACCTCTCTTTCTTTTGTATCCATGATATTCGATTTTCTCTTCCTTAATGGCATCTGAGGGTGGTTTTGTTGATAGTATTAATGAGATTTAATAAAGAATAAAAAGTTAAAAAAAATAAAAAAGATAATAAAAAAATAAAAAATAAAAGAGTTTTTTTTTTTAAATTAATAATGAAATAAAGAAAAATAAAATAAAAATTTTAAAAAAAGGAAATTATTCCCCCATCCTTTTTTCCTCTCCTCTCCTCTCCCCTCTTTCTTGAGAAAATCTTGTGGTGAACTGTGAATTATAACAAACAATGCCTGTGATGGAGGGCCTGAATTGGTGAAAAGTAATAAAGGGGCAAAAAAAAAAAAAAAGAATAAAAAAGGAAAAAGAAAAAAAAAGAGGGTATGGACCCACAAAGAGCAAATAAGGAAAAAATTTGGGTCAAGAATAAAATGATTTGCTTTTAGGTGTTGGTTGTCTAAGAGTTATGATGAGAGGAATAAGAGGAAAACAGAAAAATGGGGGGACAAATTAAAGAATTACTATTGTATTTAGTGGAACAAGAACTAGATAAAATGGAGAGCCAGGGATGGGAGCACTGCTAGTGAGTTAAAAAGGTGAAGTAAAAAACCCCCAAAATGCCACAAACGTAAGTTTTGAGTCCCAGGTAAGATACTTTGTTTGTTATTGAGGTTTGAATGAGAGGAGATGTAAAGGAGAAAGGAAGAAACTAATATAGAGGGAGAAAAGAAAGAGAGAGAGAGAAAAAAAGAGGGAACCACTAAAAGAAGAAAAAAGAAAGGAGAGAGAGAGAGAGAGAGTTAAGGGTTTTGGAGTGCAACCCTCATAGAGAGAAACGAAGAGGAAAGAAAAGATAATGGGAGATGTAACACTTATGGGTAGTGTAGTTCAAGGAGAGGAGAGAGTAAGACCAGCAGAGAGTTAATCGGCCAAATTGGAGGAGGAAAAAAAGAATCAAGAATGAAGATAAGAGAAACAAACGAACAAATATAATAAAATGGGATAGGTTATAAAGTCTGCAGATTATTCTTGATTTTGAGAGGTTATCTTCTTGCTTTTTCTTTTCTCTCCCTCTTTCTGGTCGGTGACTCTGTACCCTGGGTTCTGCCCCTTTGGCACTCTCAGGTAGAGGTTTGCAATTGATAAGTCTCTATGGCAATGTCATGTATTGTGCTTTAGTCTCGTTGGCAGTTGAGGCTCATTAGCATTTATAGGCTCTGACAGTGAGAGAGTCCGTGTTCCTGGAGCCTTTCTCCTAGTCTTTCCTTCCTCAATTAGTAGCCTGATAATCCAGCTATGGGGTTGCTGCTGCCTCTGCCTGGATAGTAAGAGGCTCAAAGAGCTGGCAACTCCCCACTCTATTTCCACTCAGCACAGGGCTCTGGGTAAGGCTCAGTCAGTCAGAGCTGCTAGCATCTGTATGTATCTTTTGATCTCTGTGCTTATTTCTTCTTTGACCCACTCATTTTTTAAAAGTATGTTGTTTAGTTTTCACATTTTTGTGGGGGTTTTTTTTACCTCTTTTTTGCAGTTGAATTCTAGTTTCAAGGCTTTATGATCAGAAAATATGCTTGGTATCATTTCAATTTTTCTGAATTTGCTGATGTTATTTTTGTGGCCTAACATATGGTCAATTCTTGAGAATGTTCCATGTTCACTAGAGAAAAATGTATACTCAGTCACTTTGGGATGAAGTGTCCTGTAGATGTCTATTATATCCAATTGTTCTAGTGTTTTGTTTCAGGCCAGTATTTCTTTATTGATTTTCTTTTTGGATGAATGATCTAGAACCGTCAGCGGTGTATTGAGGTCTCCAAGTATGATTGTATTTTTGTCAGTTTTTGTTTTTAGGTTGGTCAGTAGCTGTCCTATATATTTTGGTGCTCCTTGGTTTGGTGCATATATATTAAGAAGTGTTATGTCTTCTTGATTCAGTGTCCCCTTAATCATTATGAAATGACCTTTATTGTCTCTGATTACTTTTGCTGTCTTGTAGTCAACATTGTTAGATATGAGTATTGCTACACCTGCTTTTTTGGTTATTTGCTTGGAGTATTGTTTTCCAGCCTCTCACTTTGAATTTGTTTTTATCCTTGTTGCTTAGATGTGTTTCTTGTGGGCAGCATACAGTTGGATTTTCTTTTTTAATCCACTCTGCTACTCTGTGTCTTTTTATTGGTGAGTTTAATCTGTTTACATTTAGTGTAGTTATTGACACTTGAGGGTTTCCTATTGCCATTTTATATATTGCTTTCTGATAGTTTTGTATCTTGTTTGATTCTTTTGTTTTTCTATCATTTGTTTTTGTTTGGTTGTAATCCATATTTCTTTCCTCTGTTACTTCTTTTTTCAAGCCATGTGCTTCTGTGGTGGTTTTTCCAGGGTTGGTTATGATTAAGTAATGGAAAGGGTACCTACCATGTTCATTGTAGTACACTATCTCATGAATACTTCTGAACTCCATCCTCCTTTGCTGTTGTTAATCTTTGTCCTCTCCCCTTTTTTGTTTTTGTTGTCACAGTTTAAATTTGATTTTATTGTGTTCTTGGTGGAGCTTTTAATTTTGGTTCTGTTTTGTTTTATTCTTTGTATCTGGTTGGAAAACCCCCTTTAGTATTTCTTGAAGTGGGGGGTTTTCTGGTGATAAATTCCCTCATCTTTTCTGTAACTGTGAATCTTTTTATTTCTCCTTCGTATTTGAAGGCTAGCTTTGATGGGTATAATATTCTTGGCTGGAAGTTTCTCTCTTTCAGAACTTTAAATATTGGGGTCCATCTCTTCTAGCTTTAGAGTTTTTGCTGAGAAATCTGATGATAATCTAATAGGCCTTCCTTTATATGTTGTATTCTTTCCCTGGCTGCCTTGAGAATTTTTTTCTTTGTTGTTGTTTTATGCCAATTTCATTATGATGTGCCTTGGAGTAGGTTTGTTGGGGTTAAGATAATTTGGTGTTCTGTTTGCCTCTTGAATTCAAGGCTTTAGTTCTTTCTACAGGCTTGGGAAGTTCTCGTCTATTATTTGTTTGATAATGATCTCCATTCCATTTTCTCTCTCTCCTCCTTCTGATATACTTATTATTCTTATGTTGCTCTTTTGGATGGAGTCAGACAATTCCTGTAGGGCTTTCTAATTTTTTTTAATTTACTAGTCTCTCTCTTCTTCTCTCTTGTGCCTCTAGTTGCCTGTCTTCTGTGTCACTAATTCTCTCTTCTTTCTGACCTGTTCTATTAGCTAAGCTTATTACCTTGTTTTTCAGTTCATAAATTGAGTTTCTATCTCTGTTTGATTTGTTTTCATAGTTTCAATTTCTTTGGTAATATATTCTTTCTCTTTAGTGAGTTGTTTTTTGAGTTCCCTAAATTGCCTTTCTGTGTTTTCTTGTATATCTCTGAATATTTTTAGGACTTCTATTTTAAATTCTCTGTCATTTAACTCCAAGGTCCCCAATCTATTATAATTTTTTCTATACATTTTTCCTCATTGATCTGTACTATATCTCTGTCTTTTGTATCCATGATATTTGATTTCCTTTTCCTTAATGGCATCTGAGGGTGGTTTTTTTAATAACACTTTGTTCAGTGTGTGTGTGTTTCAGATGCTCTTGGGATCGTTTTTCCATCTCTAGTTGTAGAACTTGTTGAAATTTTGGGGAGAGGTATTGGGAGCCCTCCTCACAGTGCCATTTCTCTGACATCACTCCATGGTTTAATATTTGTCTTCAATAATGGAAGGAGTGACTTGATGTATAGGTAACACACCTTCTAGCTGCCGAGGACTACACTCTCCGCTCCGCCCTCTCGTCTCATCCTCCGGCTGCAGGAAAGGGCGAGCGAGCTCTGCTTTTGTTCCCTAGGGCTGGCATGTCCATGTAGGGCCAGAATGCACTGGAGATACTGCAGAGCAGCGTATCCCAAACAGGGAATGCTCACTCCATGCAGCTCTGCCAGCAGCAGTAGCAGTGATGACAATGGCAGCAGCAGCAGTAGAGATAGTTGTTTGTGTGTGTGTGTGTGTGTTTTTTTTATCAGTGTGGCTAGAAGTCTATCAATTTTATTGATCTTTTCAAAGAAACAGCTTTTCATTTCATTAATTTTTTTTGTTTTCAATTTATTAATTATCACATTTATTAGGTCTTCTTTCTGCTTGCTTTGGGATTATTTTATCTCTTTTTTTGTTGTGTCTTAAATTAGAGGCTTTACTTATTGATTAAACACTTTTCTTTCTAATCAACATTTTAATGCTGTGAATGTCCATCTAAGCACTGCTTTAGCTGCATTTAGCACATTCTAATGTACTTTATTTTATACAATTAACAATATTTTCTAATTTCCCTTGAAACAGTTATAATAACTTTTTATGTCATGTCTTTGCCTGATTATACTAATATATCAGGGGGTGTTGGTTTTGATTGCTTTTCCTCATTATGGTTCCTATTTTTTTTTTTTTTTTTTTTTGCTTCTTTACATGCCTAATTTGTGATAGGATGCCAGGAATTTTGAATTTTACCTTGTTGAGTGCTGGTATTTTTTTATTCCTATAAACATTCTTATACTGTGTTCTGGGACAGAGTTAAGTTACTTGGAAGCAGTTTGCTTTTTGTGGGTCTTGCTTTTAAGCTTTGTTGGATGAGACCAGCTCATCATTTAGTGAGGGTTAATTATTCCTCTTGTGGAAAGACCCTTCTGAGTCCTCCGTCTAATACCCTGTAAATTAGAATGTTTTCCACTGTGGCTATCAGATTATTTGCTATTTCTGGTAGCATGTGAGCTCTAAGAATTGTTTCTTTTTATTTGCTTGAGTGTTTTTTTTTCAGGTTTTGGGTCATTTCTTCACATGCATGTAAAGTCAGTTTTTAGCTTAATAATCAAGAAGACTGAAAAAGTACCCTTTCCATGGAGCTCTCTCCTCTGGTTCTCTGCTCTGCAAACTTTAGCCACTTGTGCCTTTGGACGTCTACCTCTACCCTCAACTCAGGGAGTTGGTCAGGTCTGTTCAATTCCTTCTTCCTCCATCAGTAGCTTGTCATATTTTCCCAGAGAGTAAGCTGAGGTGATTATAAGGCTTATTTTGATTTTGGAGGGTGATGATAAAATATAAGTTATTGCCCAGTAGATGTTTTTGGAAGTATTTGGAAGAGAAGATCAACTGAGTACAGAAGAACAAGGATACAAGGATATACTAGGTTAGCTTCCCAATAAAAATTTCTCTGCCTCAGAGCATGATGGCAGCACACGAGTGAATAAAAGTCATGAGTCAGATTCCAAGAACCTCAGCAAAATGTGAAGAGTGATATCGTCATCATTTTTTAATTTTTTTTCAGTGAGAGAGAGAGAGAGAGAGAGAGAGGGACAGAAAGACAAGAAGGGGGAGAGATGAGAAGCATCAATTCTTTGTTGCCGCACCTTTGTTGTTCATTGATTACTTTCTCATATTACCTTGACTGGGGGTTCCAGCTGAGCCAATGACCCTGGTCTCAAGCCCGTGACCTTGGGCTTCAAGCCAATGACCTTTGGGCTCAAGCCAGCAACCACGGGGTCATGTCTATGATCCCACGCTCAAGCCAGTGACTCTGTGGTTCAGGCTGGTGAGCCCACGCTCAAGCCTGATAAGCCTCCACTCAAATTGATGAACTTGGAGTTTCGAACTTGGGTCCTCTGCATCCCAGGCCAATGCTCTATCTACTATGCCACTGCCTGGTTAGGCTCATCATTATTTTTTTTTACCACTGCTACTTTATAGAGCTCTTACTCTGAGATGGGATAGGAGATCCATGGGCACTATCAACTTAATCCTGGTGGTGACCATAGAGGAGCTCTTTTCAGACCCATGACAGAGGGAAGCATAATTGACCAATGGTCCCACTGCGGTCCTTTGATACACCATATGTTCATACATGTCCCACAGCCTCTCCCCAACCAGTGACTGAGTGAGCAGGGACAGAGCGGATGCCTATTGCTGTGAAACACAAGGCATTTTGGTTCCAGGGCTCTTCAGTGGCCTCGCTGAATCTTCCTTAGAACTGGACCTAATTGGAGTCTTTCCCTGTCACCTGCATCAGCCAGGCCTGCTGTTTGTCCCATACCTCTGTTAGTCTCCTTCAGCTCCCCAGTTTCCCTCAGGTATTTTCAACAGGAAGTCTCTTGCATGTATCATCTGTTTTGATATCTGCTTCTCAGATGCCCTGAATTAGTACATTCCTCAAATCCTTCAGGGAGGCAGGGATACTATTTGTTACAGACAATACTGTCTCCCTGAGGTTTGTATGTTGAAGTCCTAACCTCTAATGTGACTAAATTTGGCCTATTGGGTGGTAATTAAGGTTAAAGGGTGTGATAAAGCTGAGTAGAGCTGGTGTCCTTATAAAAGGAAAGACACCAGGGATCTCCCTCTCACTAAGTACGTAGAGGCAAGGCCTGTGAGGACACAGCCAGAAGGTTAGCCATCTGCGAGTCAGGAAGAGCTCTCACAGAAACCAACCCTGCTGGTCCCTATCCCTTAGACATCTAGCCTCAAAACTGAGAGAAAACAAGTCTTTTGATTAAGCCTCACAGTTTTGTTACTGCAGCCTGAACAGATGAATGTGAAAACTGCAGTTTGGAGAGGGTCACACAAGTCATGGTTGGCTAAATCAGTATTAAATCCCAGGCCAGTGTGACTATAAATATAGCTTGTTTTAACCATGATGTCACACTCTGGGCCATAGACAATGGGGAGAAGGAGGCTTTACTGTGGGTAGAAACTTCAAATGAGGATAAATTATTGAAGAATAGCTTGAGAAGAGGTGGAAAGTACTTGGGAGAACTCTCACTCTGCCTGCTGGCTGTTTAAGATGTGGACTTGGGAGAGAGGCAGCCTTGACTTACCAGAAAAGCCATTTCTCTAGGTTGCAGTGGGAGAGGCATTTAAAGGAATTATCATGGCAGAGTCAAAGTCTTTGAACAGACAACGTATTTCAAAATTAAGAAAATTCCCATGGACAAGAATTTGGTTTTATCTAGATTCACCATTAACTGACACAATAAAAGGCTAGGAACAGCCCAATGGAAGTAAGTTACCACATGTGGCTGTGTGGCCACCAGCGGAGTGCAAGGAGGCTCAGGGGCAAGTGGGGTGAGTGATGGCAAGAAGCACTGGAAAGCCCTGAGCAAACTTCCCAGAATGCTCAGTGGGAGAGTGCCCTTCCCGAGGACTGACTGCTGGGGCCTGGACAGAATATCTTAGCAATTACAGGCCTTTTCCTATCATCACAATGTTTTGGTGCCTTGTAGACCCAGCTAAGATGTCATGGATGGAAATAATTTAGTACTGCATTGGCATTTCTTGCTGAGTTGCCATAAGCTCAAGGAAAATTCATCACGTGAGTAAACTTTTCAATACTTTTTGCTTTTGTGTTATAGAGATGGATTATTTTGCTTGTGAGACAGTTTGACTACAAATAGTCTTATAATGATGTATTAAATATTGCTTTTACCTCAGACGTCTTAGAATCTTTTAGGTAGCTAGAAATGGGATCTCTTAGAATCCATTTCCCACTCCTGTAGAGAGTGGCAGCTCCTCCCTCCTCGAGAGGTGATTTAGAATAAAAGGGTCCTCCTGCTTTACTAAAGCAGTCCCAATGTTGTTTAATTTGAATAACTTCCTATAAAGTTGGATATGGTGTGTTTGTGTATGTGTGGTATTCTTATTGTTAGTAAACAGAAAGCCCTTCAAAGGGTGTGCTAGAAGGATGTAAATACAGGTCTTGTAGTTTCTTTCTGGGTGGGTTTCTTTCCTTTTCTTTTCCCCTTCATTGCAGAGTCCTATACTAACTACCCAGCTTATTTTTGAGGGGTAAGATATTCTTAAGTGGTGTCCCAGAGGCATAATGTTATGAATTTCAGTTTTTTGGTTGACTGCTTGCAGAGGTTTTGGGTGGACCTGAATGCAGAACATTGGATTTTTTGTTAACAGAATTTAACTTTCTATCATTTTTAAAGAAATTGCTGGTGGGAAAATAGTTCAGCATATCTTATTAATGTATTTTGCCCTTGAATTTTTGTTTATTTCTTACCCCATCCCTCATATCTTTGTAACTAAAAACAAGCTTCAGTTCCTCATCTTGGTTACACAGTGGCTTAAATGTTTGTTCATATGTGGATTTGTTTATTAAAGTTTATGATTCTTTTTCTTGCTTCTCCTTCACTCCACCCAGTGATCTATTTTCTAAATATTGCATAAGTTTAAAAAAATATTTGGCTTCCCTTAACTTTGTAGTCCTTACTGTTTCTTACTTTAGTCAGTCAGATTCTTTTACAAAATCAGTCCAGCCCCCAAAGTTGCATGCTGTTTGACTTTCATGAACTTCAATGTTTTCTGTCATAGGGAGGGTAGAACCAGAGTTTTCAGCACTTTCCCTGTAGCCAGAGAAAGCTCTTGTGCTGTTCACGGTGGAGAACGAAAACATAGGAGTGTAGGTGGTTGGCTCCTGGAAAGACCTTAAATAATATCATCTAGTCCAAAGATATCAAACATGTGGCATGAATACAACTGTTCTTCCTGGCCATGCACATCGTAGATGTCAATAATTGATCATGACTCACAATCTTTCTCGGCATGGTACGCAGGCTTCCGTTACAACGCCAAAGGAGCTGCACAGAGGGTGGAGTCTCTATCAGATCATAACATGTCTTTATAAACATCTGGATATTTGAGGAAGTTCACAGAGAGGCAAAAGAGTGTTTAAATTAAGAATTTAGACTCAAAAGTGAAATGACCTCACCTCAAACTAAAGCTATACTGCTGTGGGATTTGGGGCCAAATTCTTAATCCTGTAGGCCTGCTTCCTGACAATCAAAGTATGAGTGATGATGGAGGCCACATCATAACACTGTTGGGAAGGTAAAACCAGAATAACCCACATAAAGCACATACCAAGGTGCTTGGCAGCAGGGCTCAGGGACTGTGAACTGTTACCACCGCCATCATCATCATTAGAGAAAGTGAATTGTTGGAGATTCTGAAGCTAGTTAGGAGAAAGGGGGTTTCTCAACTTCAGTACTACTGACAATTAAATAGCCAGCTACTTCTCGCTATGGGACTGTCCTGTGCCTTTGTGGGATGTTCAGCAGGATCTTAGTCCTGTACTCATTAGATGCTAGTAGCCACATCCCCAAAATTATGACAAATGTTTCCCTATGTTGGCAAATGCCCTTTGGGAGCAAATTTCCCGCAGTTAAGAACCACGGGACTATACCCAACTTTATGTATAGATTTAAAAAAAATGTTAATCTATTTGTGCCAAACCCGCTGTCAGGGATGCTAATTCTGTTAGTTTTGTTGCTGAACTCCAAGGAATCTTTATTTTTTCATTTTAATTTGTATTGGCTTTGACATCTCTGTCTTCATATCAGACAACAACTTTTTATTTTTCTTTTTTTATTATTGAGAGGTGGGGGGGGGCAAAGAGACAGACTCCCACATACACCCTGACTGGGATCTACCCAGCAAGCCCCCTAACGGGTGATCTTCTGCCCATCTGGGGACACTGCTCTGTTGCTCAGCAACCGAGCTATTTTGGCACCTGAGGCAGAAGGCATGGTGCCATCCTCAGTGCTTGGGGCCAACTTGCTTGAACATTTGAACTATTGCTGCAGGAGGAGAAGAGAGAGAGATAGAGAGAAGGGGGAAAGGAAATGGAGGGATGGGTAGAGAAGCAGATGGTGGCTTCTTCTGTGTGCCTTGAATGGGAATTGAACCTGGCACTTCCACACACCGGGCTGACACTCTACTGAGCCAAGTGGCCAGGGCCACAACTTTTTCTATTTACCACCTGGGGACAGTTTTGAATAATAGTTTAATAGCTACAGGTTCTGACTGTGCTTTTGTAAATGAATTTAAAATAATGTCAAGGAAAATGCTAACAATAAAATTTTCAGTAGAACAGCTATATTTCAAATTGAATAATAATAATAATGATGCAAGTATAATTAATTTGAATATTTATTGTGTTAGATACTAGGCTATGAACTTAATGTTCCTGATACCATTTAAATGTCATGCACAAGGCAAGCATTATTATTACATTTGACAGATGATGGAACAGAATACTTGCCCAAAGTCCCACAGCTCCTATGTGGCAGAGCAGGCCGTCCACCCAAGACCTGTCTGCAGCACACACAGACATACACATGCTAGAGAAAGATTTGGAAGGATTTATAACCAGATGTTTAGCTTAGTTACTTATCGATGATGGGATTATGGATATTTGTTACTTATAGTTACTGTTTTTCAAATTTTATGCTTTGAGCAAGCATTATTTTTAAAAAAAGTATTAAAAAATAAAGTTATACTTATGCAGTACTGTGACTTTTATAAAACAAGCGATTAATTACAGTTAAACAGTCTACCGCCTCTTTATGATTGATTGAAAAGCAACAGGAATTATATTTTAATTTCTCATGTAAGATAACCAGAATGGAAACATATAGCCCTTTCATGTAACACAGAGATATTTAGAAGTGGGGTTGTATACATTTGTAAACTTTTTTTCCCAGATAAGGTTGTGCCTGACCAGGCGGTGGTGCAGTGGATAGAGCATCAGACTGGGTTGCAGAGGACTCAGGTTGGAGGCCCCGAGGTCACCAGGCTCATTCGGCTTGAGCAAGGCTCACCAGCTTGAGCCCAAGGTTGCTGGCTTGAGCAAGGGATCATTCGCTCTGCTCTAGCCCCCGGTCAAGGCACATTTGGGAGGGCAATCAATGAAATAATTCAAAAATAAATAAATAAATAAATAATTTTATTCAAAAATGAATGAATGAATAAACCAAATAAGGTGGTTCTGTAAGTAATCACATGGAAATTTAAAATAAACATATTACATATTATAGAACCAGAAGAATGTTTGTTATCTTCCAAGATTTCCTACCTGGGAAATTATATGCTTGCTTCAGTGATACTACCAGTGATTACTGCCTTTAAAGCTACTCTCTGAACCAGACAAGAAACCCAGGCTTCATTATTTTAGGAGAACACTAGGAATCACCTACTTGATTGCCTGCTCCCCCAGACCCAACATGCTTTGAATTTGTTTGGTCATTTTCACAAATCAAGCAGAGCCATGTGGCTAAATTTAACGTAAAAGGCAATGTTTTAATCAGTGTCTAATTTTCTCTTGGAGATTCTAAAAAGGGAGATTCAAATATGGTTTGATGAATGAAATCATTGTTGGAATAAGAGCAGAGATCTTCAAGGTGACTATTTTTAATGGAAATAGTAGTAGTGCACATATTTGGAACCATAAATTCAGGTGTGTGTATTCATTTGCATTATTTTATAGTTATGCCTATGTGTTTAAAATCTGACGTATTTGCCTGGCTTTATTCTCTATGATATACATTTCTAATTCTAAATGACTTTGAAAGTTCTCTTGTGTGCTTCCTCATATAATTAAAAGGTCTTAGTGATTTGGGGGTCCAGGTGAAACTTTACATCTAGGAGAACATGTGTAAATACATATGTTGAACTAGGAGATACAGATCACCAGAGACCCAAGCTTCTCTTTGTCCTCTAGGTCTGACACACGGGCTTTGGTGTAGTCCCAGGTGAGTGGAAAACCCCAGTGTGGCGCTTGAAGTCCTCCCCAGCTAGCTCACTTCTTTGGACCTCCCTCCTAGCTTTCTCAGCACCTCGAAGGCTCTGTTCAGGACAGCCACACTCTTGTCTTTGGGGTTCCTGTTAACAGGAACTTAATTTCCACTAAAAATATCATTTCTGAGTTAGGTGTTATCACCATTATTTTATAGTGAAGGAAGTAACATCCAAATGAGGCAGGGTCTCCTAATGGCAGGGATCTTATCACTTAGTTAATTCATTTGTTTGTTCATTCACTCACTCAAATATTTACGTACCCACTATATACCTCTGAGGAATTGACAGTGAGAAAAAGTGAACAAGTCTCTGGCCTCATGGAGCTCATTTCTAGAGAAGGAACCAGAAATAAATGAGTAAATAAATCAACAAACAGGTCAGAATTTTAAATACTGATATGGATGAGGTCAGGGAAGTTTTCTCTGAAGAGGTGAATTTTTTTTTTAATCCATTGGTTGATTTTAGAGAGACAGAGAGGGGAAGGGAGAAGAAGAAAAGTATTCATTTGTTGTTCCACTTAGTTGTCCCTTCATTGGTTGCTTCCAGTATGCGCCCTGACCAGGGATCGAATCTGCAATCTTGTTGTTTTGGGATGATGCTCTATCCAATTGAGCTATCCGGCCAAGGCCCGAAGAGTTGACATTTCAACTGAAAAATGAAGGCTAGAAGATCCAGCTCTGCAAAGAGTTTGAAGAAAATAAGCATGCCAGGGAGATGAAACAACCAGGTGGTGACTCTAATGCCCTTAGTACAGCATGAAAGTTGTAGAGAAACTGTATCCTCAACACATAAAATAGGCAGAATAGTACTCTAAAGAAAGACAATCCTGACATAGGTAGATTTTAGACAGAAAAATTTGTAATGACACTAGAGAGGATGGAATTCTAAACTATATTTTCTTTCATTATAAACCAGGAAAGGCAACAATGCCATATAATCAAAGAGCTATTGTAAATTTTTAAACATATTATTCACTACTGAGCATGAGATGAAACTGTGCGAAAAGCTCGACTCTTCCTCTTTATGATTTTTTTTTGCCCCAGAATAAAGCCCTAGAATAATCTGGCTACCCTGGATATTGGAACAGAGCATTTTTGAGAGCACATGTATGTTTTTTCTGTTTGTGTTACTTCTTTTCCCCAGAAGGAGCCCAAACTGTTTATAGGGAAGATAGAAGCAAACAAACCACTGGGTAATATACTTCCAGACATTCAGAAACATGTGACCTTTCAGCCAGCAGAGATCCATGAGGCAAATAGCGGGCCAACCATGCTTGATTTCTTTGGAACATAGATGTTGCTGCTTCCTTAGGGATGAAAAATATAAATTATATAGACCATTATCAGCTCCTCTCCAGAAATCTAACTTCTAAATTCTGACCCACAAAATGCACAATGTTTTCCCATGGAATGTAAGATTCATGTTGCCCCAGCCCCTGCTGGAACAACCAAAGAAGATTTGATTGGCCTCTTCTACCTCCTGCTATTCTGTGTCCTAAGACAAGCAGAATAGGATATTCTCTGTTCCTGGAGGGAAGACTGGTTTTGTTATGCGAATTGGAGTCTTGCATGTATCCCAGAATCACAATCCTCATCCCACCATTTCTCTCTGGGCCCCAGACTCTTTTCAATGGAATGCCATAGCTTACTTGCCACAAAGAGATGTATTCTCTTTCTTCCTCTCCCTCCTTCTCTCTGTTTCTCTCTCTCTCTCTCATCACCTCCTTCCATCCTAAAAACACAAATTTTGGCATCATTTGGTTTTCTGAATTTTTCGAGGATCTATGTACTTCTTCTGGTTAAGTTGGAGGCTCCATGTATTTTCAGAGTGCCTGATCTTTCCACAGTTGGTATAGTAACTGTTGGGTAGATAAAATATATTATGCTTACTTTGTTAAAGATGGCGCTGCCCATGTGGAAGCCCGTCTCCCAGGTGATGAAATTAGTTGCCCTTATGCTTGGAATGGGCGTAATATATTAATGTGTGCTGCGGGTGGGCTGTGGGCAGGCAGGATCCTTGTAGCCTGGGGCTTGGTTTTAGGACTAAGCCTTTCCCACCCTTTTTGATGTGGGGTGGACTTTGTATCGGAGACTTCCTTATTTTGTATATTGGATTAAAGGTTTTGATTTCTGCACTATAAAATGGGCAGCCTGGGAGCTTGCTCTTTCGGTTCCTGAGATTAGCATTAGAGGAGAGAGCAGAGAGGATAGCAGAGAAAGGCCACATGGAGGAGGCCAGGAGAAGCAGCCAAGATGGTGGAGTGCTGAGTGAGAAGCCAGTTTGTGCAGAGTTTGTGTAGGGAGAAGGAAGGAGATGGGGAACTGAGGAGAATAAGTCTGGTGAGCTAGAAACCTTTGATTCTAGGAAACTTGGATAAGTCAGTAGCTTTGTGAGCACTGAATGAGTGGGTTTTGGAGCCCAGTGTGTGTTTTTACTTGCCCGCTGTGTGCAAGCTAGGATTAAAGGTAATGGCCCATCAGCTTTTGGCTTCGTTGTTTCTTTACCGATTTCCAAATCCAATGTGAACCTGCATGGGCCAGGCGGCTGTGATGGTGGCCGAGGATACTGGCTTTACAGTAACCATCAAACGTCTTTGTGGTAGGTTCTTTTGTGTGTGTGTGTGTGTGTATGTGTGTGTGTGTGTGTATTTTTCTGAAGTTGGAAATGGGGAGGCAGTCAGACAGACTCCCGCATGCGCCCAACCAGGATCCACCCGGCATGCCCACCAGGGGGCGATGCTCTGCCCATCTGGGGCATTGCTCTGTTGCAACCAGGGCCATTCTAGCGCCTGAGGCAGAGGCCACAGAGCCATCCTCAGCGCCTGGGCAAACTTTGCTCCAGTGGAGCCTTGGCTGCAGGAGGGGAAGAGAGAGACAGAGAGGAAGGAGAAGGGTAGGGGTGGAGAAGCAGATGGGCACTTCTCCTGTGTGCCCTGGCCAGGAATCGAACCCAGGACTCCTGCACACTAGGCCGACGCTCTACTGAGCCAACTGGCCAGGGCCTTTGTGGTAGGTTCTTAATGATCATTTTACCACAACTCATTAATTTATCCTTTTTTATCCACCTCCTCAATATCTGCAAAGGTTGTCTTATAGTTTAAGTGATAATTCTAACAAAATACATTCTCTCTGCTGATGTGTTCAGTTTATATTGGTGGCTACAGCTTCTAACTTCTTCTAAAAATGTGCTCCATTGAAAAATCATAAGAATGTAAGTGCCCTGAAGGCAAAGATTTTTATCTTTCATTTAATACTCTTTCTTAATGTTTACAACAGCAACTGGTACACAGCAACATGCAATGAATGAACATCTGTCGGAAGAATGATTGAGTGAAGCTGACATCCTGTGTTGTGTGGGGGCCTTGGCAGATGCTCACTTCTGCTTCTCTAAGAGGGTGCCTCCAAAGTTGACCTGAATTCTTAGAATCATGTTAGATTGTAAAACCATCAAAAATGCCAAGGTTAGCAAAGGTCTCAGAAGCAAACTTATTTTCCTCAAATTGTTTCATGCATCTAGTAACCATTCAGACATTTCCATTATTGGCCATTAAAACAGCAACAACATGCTGGATTCCATGATTGTTCAAGAGCCACAGAGAAAAGAATGAGTTGGTATTGAGGTAGAATCTATGATAGGCGCTGACCCTTCCTTTCATATGGTAAACTGGACAGTTGGTTTCATAGCTTCCTACCTGAGATGCAAATGTCCTTGAACTTCTCAGAGGAAGGGGAATTTTAATTAGAACATTCAGATGAAGTTTCTACCAAATTTAAATACCATGTGTCACCTTACAAAAGCAATACCCTAAAATTCTAATTCTATTCATCAGTGTATCCTTTACTGAATGCTTTTAGATTGAGAGCTATGAGTCTGACACTGTTTATGGGGTCATGGTCTCTAACAAGGTCCACTTGATTTTGAAAGAACAAGCATCATTGCAAAGAGCTTTGTCAGCACTGAAAAGGGGGTGGGATGACTAATGATGGCTGTGGAGCCCACCTGAGCTCTGTGGGCTCCAGTTACAAAGAGCATCATCTTAAGCCACGCTGTTTTGAAAAGAAAATTATTTGGTTACTCAGTCATACGTAGAAATGAGACTGATTTCTGTTCTTCCTTATGGGGGAAGTTATCAGATAAATACCAGTGGTGGGGAGAGGAATACTGGTGGTCCAGAGAGAGTCCTGCCTGACTGCTCTGGGGGCACCTTGAATAGTGACCCTCACTTCAGGACAGTTTGTGCTCCCAGAGAACTTCTGGCAACGTCTGGAGACATTTTTGATTGTCACGACTGCGGAGTCGGTAGAGCACCTGGCATCTAGTAGGCAGAGGCCAGGAATGCTGCTAAATGTACGACAGTGCATAGGACGGTCCCCTACAGCAAAGAATGATCCAGTCTCAAATGTCAATAGTGCAAAGCATAAGAAATCTGGATCTGAAGGGAGCCCACGCAGTCTCACAAGAATGTCCCTGCCTGGGAAGGTGACTCTTCTGCTGCTGTTTTCCAGTTCTTACTTGAAAAACATATCTCTATCTTATTTCTTGCATAAAGAATTAGTCAAGCCTGACCAGGCGGTGGCGCAGTGGATAGAGCGTTGGACTGGGATTCTGAGGTCCCAGGTTCGAGACCCCGAGGTCGCCAGCTTGAGCACGGGCTCATCTTGTTTGAGAAAAAGCTCACCAGCTTGGACCCAAGGTCGCTGGCTTGAGCAAGGGGTTACTTGGTCAGCTGAAGGCCCGTGGTCAAGGCACATATGAGAAAGCAATCAATGAACAGCTAAGGTGTCGCAATGCGCAACGAAAAACTAATGATTGATGCTTCTCATCTCTTCGTTCCTGTCTGTCTGTCCCTGTCTATCCCTCTCTCTGACTCTCTCTCTGTCTCTGAAAAAAAAAAAAATTAGTCTACCCGAGGCAGAGCTGATTCCAGAAGTGGATGGGGCAGGCAGCCCAAGTGGAATTATTTGAAAAGCATTGAGAAAACACAGACAAAATTCTACTCCATCCGAGCTCCAAGTCCTAGAATTCCTTCTGTGGATACTGGGAGAAATCCTGAACAGAGAGATAAGTTCCTGGGTTTTGAATCAAGCTCTGCTTCTTCCAAATGCTCTAAAATGTTTTGAACGTCTCCTGTGTGCCAGCCCTGGGCTCAGCGCTGCGCACGCCATCTTTCGCCCTCCCCCCAGCAGCCCGCTGAGAGGCGTGCGGCGATGCCAAACACTGTTAGAGCTAATCAATGAATTCAGTAAGTCTGCAGTATACAAAATTAGTATACAGAAATCAGAGATGTTCCTATACACTAAGAATGAACTATCAGAAAGAGAAATTAAGAAAACAGCATCTTTGCAATTGCTCCCTCCCAAAAAAGTATCTAGGAATAAATTTGACAAAAGAGGCAAAAGGCCTCTACTCTGAAAACTATAAGATACTGATGAAAGAAATTGAAGACACAAGTAAATGGAAGGCTGTATATGCTGTGCTCATAAATTGGAAGAATTAATATCATTAGAATGTTCATACGATTCAAAGCAATGTACAGAATCAATGCAAACCCTATCAAAATATAAAGGGCATTTTCCACAGAATTAGAACAAATAATTCTAAAATTTACATGGAACTAAACAAGATGTCTAATAGTCAAAACAATCCTGAGGAAGAAGAACAAAGGTAGAGGTGTCCTGATATCAAACTATACTACAAGGCCATAGTAATCAAAAGAGCCTGGTACTGGCATAAAAACAGACACATAGGTCAATGGAATGAATAGAGAGCCCAGAAATAAACCCACACCTATAAGGTCAATTAACCTCAGACAAAGGATGTAGGAATATACAATACGGAAAAGACAGTCTCTTCAACAATGATGTTGGGAAAACTAGATAGATCCATGAAAAAACCTGAAGTTGAACCAGTTTCTTACACCATATACAAATATAAACTCAAAATGGATTAATGCATTAAATGTAAGACCCGAGACCATAAAATTCCTGAAAGAAAACATAGGCAGTAAATTTTTTGACATTGCTCTCAGCAATATTTTTTGACACATGTCTCCTCAGACAATGGCAACAAAAGAAAAATAAACAAGTGAGACTACAGCAAACTAAAAAGCTTTTTGGACAGTGAAAGAAACCATCAACAAAAATAAAAACAACCTACTGAATAGGAGAAGGTTTTTGCAAATTATATACCCAATAAGTGATTAATATCCAAACTATATAAAGAACTATAACTGAACATAAAAAATCCAATTAAAAAGTGGGCAGAGGACCTGAATAGACATTTCTTTTTTCTTTCTTTTTTTTTTTTTTTTTTACAGAGACAGAGAGTGAGTCAGAGAGAGGGATAGACAGGGACAGACATACAGGAACGGAGAGAGATGAAAAGCATCAATCATTAGTGTTTCATTGCGCGATGCAACACCTTAGCTGTTCATTGATTGCTTTCTCATATGTGCCTTGACCGCGGGCCTTC
This sequence comes from Saccopteryx leptura, assembly GCF_036850995.1. Classification (NCBI taxonomy): domain Eukaryota; kingdom Metazoa; phylum Chordata; class Mammalia; order Chiroptera; family Emballonuridae; genus Saccopteryx; species Saccopteryx leptura. The sequence goes on from NC_089512.1 coordinate 65,375,129, forward strand.
AGCATACCGAGTAACCCCTTGCTGGAGCCAGCGACCTTGGGTTCAAGCTGGTGGGTTTTTATCTCAAGCCAGATGAGCCCACGCTCAAACTGGCAACCTCGGGATCTCGAACCTGGGTCTTCTGCATCCCAGTCCAACACTCTATCCACTGCGCCACTGCCTGGTCAGACTTGAATAGACATTTCTTCAAGGAGGACATATAGATAGATAGTCAAGACATATGCAAAGATACTCAGTCACTAAACATAAAAAAATGCAAATTAAAACTATGATATCTATCACCTCACAACTGTCAGATGGCTATCATCTATAAATCAACAAACAAGTATTGGAGTGGAGGTGGAGAAACAGGAACCCTCCTGCACTGCTGGTGGGACTGCAAACTGGTACAGCCACTGTGGAGAACAGTATGAGGGTCCTGAAAAAATTTAAAAATAGAACAACCTTATAACCCAGCAATTCCACTTCTGGGTATTTATCAGAAGAAATCCAAAACACTAATTCAAAAAGATATATGCACTCCTATGTTCAACCTAAGTGCCCACAATTTTACATATATGCAATTTTACATATATCTGCACACACCCACTTTCAGGCATGCATACATGCACACACACATACACATGCACAATGAAACAATATTCAGAATAAGAAATGAAATCTTGATATTTGCAACAACATGGGTGACCTAGAAAGGGTATTATACGAAGTAAAATAAGTCAGATATAGAAAGACAAATACCATGTGACCTCACTTATATGTGGAATCTTAAGAACAAAACAAATGAACAAACAAAACAGAAACAGACCCATAGAACAAGTTGATGGTTTCCAGACTGGAAGAAGGCTGGACAGTGGGTGAAAAAGATGAAGGAATTAAGAAAGAAGTACAGATCTCCAATTATTGACTATTTTCCCTATTCTCATAACTTTCAAATAAACAAGTCACAGGGATGTAAAGTACAGTTTAGAGAAAATAATAATATCATGATATCTTTGTATCATGACAGATGGTTACTGCCCTTAGTGCAATGATCACATCATAAGATAGATGTTGAATCACTATGTTATACACCTTGAAACTAATATAATATTAAATGACAACTATACTTCAAGGAAAAAAAAGTATGTACAGTTACTACTGCTCTTTTACCAAGGAGCAGACAGAGACTTGGAAAGGTTCAGGAACTTGCCCCAAGTGACACACTGGTAAGTCTGGTGCTGGGATTTTCAAGCAGGTATATCTGGTGCTCGACTCTGCCAGTAACCAAGACCTTAGCCTGCCTGTCTAGCTCTGAGGCATTTCAGCTAACTTTTTTTTTCTGCCATTGATTTGAGAGGGAGAGAGAAAGAGAGAAAAGGGAAGGAAGAGAGAGGGAAGCATCAATTTGTCCCATTTAGTTGTTCTATTTGGTTGTGTACTCATTGGTTACTTCTCATATGTGCCCTGACCGGGAACTGAACTTCAGACCATGACACATTGGTTGACACTTTATCCACTGAGCCATCCAGCCAGGGCCTCTCTGTGACTGTTTTCACATGTGGAAAACAAGTAAGTTAAACTCTATGGCTTCTAGGAGCCCTTTGCAATGTTACAATGCCCTGATTTCTTCCTTTATGTCTTGTCCTCTTTATTTTTTCCCTGGATATATCTGACATATAACACTGTATAAATTGAAGGTATACATCCTCTTAATTTGATATGTTTATATAGTGTAATATGATTGCCTTTGTAGCTATATTACATTACATAATTATAGTACAATATTGTTGTCTATATTCACTATACTACTGTTCACCCTGCTCTCTTTCAATTTAAAATGGAAATAGTCCCAGGATAGAAAACAATTGAAAAGCCCTGCAGAAGGATTCCAAATCTACATATACATCATAACCAGCTGGTGAACTTCTAAGAATACTTATTTCCACAGTCCCCCCCACCAACTGAGGACTATATGGATAAAAAACAGATTTCTTGCCTCTCTTGAAAATTCAAAAGTTCTTCCTGCCCTGGGCTTGCTTTCTTGGTGTGGACGATCAGCATGTGCCCCTTTTAGTTGAGGCTTGTGTGCTCAAATTCCCCAATTACATACAAATAATGATAAGTTGTGTGGTTGAGATCTCTAAGCTGTGACATCAGTATCACTGGGGAAAACATGTTAAAACAGATCGCTGGACCCCACTAATTTTCTGTAAGAGTTGTCAGTTTCCCATTTATCTATGTATGTGTACATATACACATACAAATGTATGTGATATAATTCAATGCTACTATTATTTCTTTCCTTGTTAAAGACATCTCAACTTGGACATTGGGGAACTCGTTCAGGTTGGCTACTATGCCTTGTCAGTAAGTCCTTCTCCACACTACCACCATTTTTTGTTTGTTTGTTTATTTGTACTTTCAGAACCACAAGATGCTCCAAGCTTATTTTTTCTCTCCCTGCCCCCACCCCATCCCAGTCTGAAATTAACTCGTTCTCCAAGAATCATCCCTGGTTTCTTTTTTAGGAGAAAGGTATTTAGAAACCAAGATCTGGATGTTAGGTGTGCTCATTGCTATTGGGGTATATGTGTTGCTTCTATCAATCGCTCCTTTCAATGGATAGAGTTAGAAAATATGTATATACACACACCTACAGATTTCTGTACCCAGTTATCTGTAAATAGATGTATATAAATTGTTCATATGATTACTTTCAACTCCAATTCATTACCACGGGATTCACAGTAGCCTTGGGGTATCAGATTTTTAACCGTTGTATGGCTTTCTTATTTCAACAGTGGCTCAAGAACATTATGAAGGAGAGGAAGCTTCTCTTGAAAGCTACTTTATAGATGTTACTTTTTAAAAAATCCTAAGTTTAGCATAACAAAAATATCAGCATATCCCCATGCTTAGTATCAGCCTCTTCTGAAATCTTCTGTAATTTGGAACATACAGAATCACTGTGCCTGAAGGTGGGAAGACCTGCCTCATTTCTCTTCTGGTACAAACACAGTTTGTCTCCAGCATATGGAACAATGCCTATTGTAACAGTGAGCTGGTACTTGTAGGTTCTAAATATAAGCCAAAACTCTTTTCAGAGATCATAATCAAACTTTGCTTTACATGTGAAATCTTATTTTGAATTCAGATACACAATTACCCACTCAGAGACTTAATAATTACTGCCTTAGGATAGCATTATAACAATAGTTTTAATTATTTTGGGGGGGAGGTTACAAAAGTAACCTGTGATCTTATTAGGAAGGTAAAGTAACTAACTGTAGTCTTGAAGACTTCACAGAAACAAATTAACCATCAGCTGTGAGGTTTTTGTGATTCCTTCATGTTTATTCAGGAAGTAGCCATACTTGGATAGGTTCCTCTTTCCTTTCATTATACTTAATATAAAACTAGTGGTGGTTAGATGTGTCTTTATAAACTGTGTAGAGAACTGGAAAGAGAACCCAGCTGGGGGACAGCTTATGGACTGTGGGAGGAGTGGCCCCTCAGTGGTTTGGAAAACACTCTGGGGCTTACACAGCAACACCTATAATTATGGAGGCGTCATCCCTTCCATAAGAAAGAAAACAAAACAAAGCAAGCAAAGCCCTTTTACTAACGAGGTATAGTCATAGCATGTATTCAGCCTTCCCAAAACCTGTCTGGCATTTGTTTCTGGCCTGGTGGAGAGCATCTTCCATCTTTCACTGAACACTCGTAAAACAATTCAAAGGTAAACAACCAGAAGACAATTAGCAGTGTTTTGGGGGTAACAGGAGAGAAAGGTTACCCTGCTATTAATGTCAAAGGAATTATCATGGTTTACATAGGTGATTTAGTGGCTTAACTTTGCAAGTGGTTGAAAACAAGGAACCAACAAATTTTTAAAGAGGCACCAGTTTGGAGAACCAGGTATGGCAGACAGAATGTAGGACTACCTGCCCAACAGTTTAAACTTGACAGTCTTAAGTCTATGAAGATCATCGAGACAGTGCCTGTTTATGAGAGGTTAGGTGCATTGTAGATCTATTTCTCAAACTCTTATGTGTGAGACTCAGCTCGGTAATTTTGTTAAAATACAGATTTCAATTCAGTAGGTTTAGGAATTAGACTGAGCCTGCGTTTCTAAGGTACTCAGGTGGTACCCATACTTCAGGTCAGCAGGCCTAATTTGCATAGCAAGGCTCTAGATTGCTCTAGTGTCTCTGGCAGGTAGGATAGAGCTGTTCACATTCCCTTTATGTATCTCCAAATTACCAACAGGTTGCATTGCAAATGTTCAGGGGTTAGGGGACTAAAATAGCTTTTGGAGTGGAGGTATTCGCCAAGTACTTTTTTGTAGTTTAGAGATTATAATCCATTGGGACAGTTATCAACAACCTCTTATCACCGGGACTAATTAGAAAAAAAATATTAATATTTACAAGCCATGTTTGTTTATAGAATTGTCCCCTTAAAAGGAGAAAAGCAGAAAATGCAATCTCTGTAACTGTGATTAAAAGCTCAGAAAATGTACTAATCTCTCTAGTTTTAATACTGAACCTTTGAATGAGTTTTGTTGTTGAGGATAACCCTTTTTTATAACTAGGGCCTTTCACTATGACTAGCTTTTCAAGACACTCAGTTATCAAATGTGATGTGTCTAAGTGCCTAATGATCTTGCACACTTTATTTTTATTTTTATTTTTATTTTTTTGGTATTTTTCTGAAGTGAGAAGTGGGGGGAGGCAGAGAGACAGATTCCCACATGTGCCCGACTGGGAGCCACCTGGCATGTCCACTAGGGGGCGATGCTCTGCCCATCTGGGGCATTGCTCTGTTGCAACCAGAGCCATTCTAGTGACTGAGGCCGAGGCCATGGAGCCATCCTCAGGGCCTGGGACCAACTTTGCTCCAATGGAGCCTTGGCTGCAGGAGGGGAAGAGAGAGACAGAGAGGAAGGAGAGGGGGAAGGGTGGAGAAGCAGATGAGCACTTCTCCTGTGTGTCCTGGAGGAGAATTGAACCCAAGACTTCCACATGCAGGGCCGACACTCTACTGCTGAGCCAACTGACCCAGGCTATCTTGAGTACTTTAAAACAAGAGATCCTGTGTTGATTTCTGGTGTGGACATATAGCAACAGCAGGATGCAGAGGACACACTTATTTTAAAACACAACTTCCATCAGCCACTTTTCTCTTCTAGGAAAGAAACAGGAGTGGTAATCTTTCAGTGAAACCCTTCCCTTCTCTCTAGTTCTCATCCTCCCCTCCTTTTCTCTCCTTGTTTGTCCCCACCTGAGGGAGAGGAGAGAGTAAGTAAAGGATTGAACTTGATCCGGACTCTCTGTGACTTGTTTCTTCTCCATCTATAAAGTGACATGAAGGTTGGCTGTTTCTGAGAAACCAGGCAGGCCTCATAATGTGTGAGGATGCAGGAACATAACTTTTGTTAAGTGGAAAGTGTGAGATGGAAATATGCATAAACACTGTGCCAGGGCACCTGGGTTCTAATTCTTGTCCAGCCACTAACCAATTATTTGGCCTTGGAGGGCAACTTAACCTCCCTGAGCCTCAGCTTTCTACTCTGTAATTTAACATACTTGGTGAAGCTCATTTCACAGTGTAGGAGCTTGGCCCCTGGGATGGCACTAGATACCATGGGGTCACAGACTGAGGAAGACACTCCTTCTGCAGTCGCTTTCAGTCCTTCTGGCTGTTCACAGAAAACAGAGAAAACAGGATTCTCCATTGACACTCTCGCCATTAACACTTCTTCTCAGCACTTGCCATTTTTTATAAAAAAATATTTTTAATTTTTAAATTTTTTTCCAGTCTCCCTAACAAAGAGAAATCAATGACTTTGCACTGTGATTGTTTTACATTTATGGAGAGTGATACTGATTTCTCATTTAAAGTAGTAATATAAAAATAAATAACAAGTAGGTTGAATTAAAGGAAAATATTCAGTACAATTACCATAACTATACTCCAATGAATTCAGCATATTAATTATTCAGAAACTATTATGTTATGTAGATATGGTGAAAATTAGGAAGATGGTAATTATAGTTTAAGAAACACTGAATTAGGTGATTTTCATGTTTCTGTTTACTCTAAACTTACAGGAACTCTGAGGTATCTCATCAAGGGGCAAATATCCACGCGAGTTTTTGTTCCCTAAAACATGTATGTATATTAATATGACACAGTATTTGCACAACAGAGTTGCTGTTTGACTTAGAGTTAATAGTATATGACAGGACACATGTGCTCATACCTTTGGGGAAATTTTGGCTGCAGTTAACTATAATTTGCTAATTTTCCATCTACAATGTTTTTTCCCTGTTACTTAAAATATAACAAAATGGGGACAAACACCTTTGCCTTGGTGTAATTAAAAATGAAATGTGAGGAACATCTGTTTAAAAAGAAATTTCTATTTGTTTCACTACCAAAAGGTGGCGTCCTACCCCATGCCTTTTATTTAAAACCCTTCTTGCTTTAATTTAACAAAAAGAAACTTCTAGTTGACTACTGATAAAAAGAAATTAAAATGTGCTCCCTATGAATGTAAAACTAAGTGTTGAAAATGATCAAGATGTTAAGCCGCTGTTAAGTTTCCCTCTAATGGAGTTTTTAAAAATAAGGTGGCACATCATATAGTATTATACACAAAATTGATTATCATGGGATTTACAAACAGGATTTCCTTTTGTCTGCAAAACTTGTTGCCAATCTGACTTGGGCCCACCCTACTTACAAGTGAATGTAGATTTTATGGCAGTTCAAATGCAGAATAAAATTAATGGCAATCTAAAGATCATTTAAGTGTGGCAATATTAGTAATTTTTTTAAAACTCACTGTTCAATCTGAAAAACAAGATAAGAGCATGACTTCGTCTCTACAGACCAGGAATAAATTTCTATTCCCCTGAGTTATAACTCAGCAACCCATCATATACCATAAACATGTTGTATGTGGTAAAAACATTTTAGAAACAAAAAACAATCCCTGCCCCCAGTAGACCGACTACCTAGTAGATTTCCATTTAATTGCATGTATATACAGCATATGGAATTTCCAGTCATGTTAAAATGTTGTTGAAGCATTAACTGAGTTGAAATCCAGCTTTTACACTAGTGCCTAAATCAGAGTACACATTCAATATCAGCTGTTATTACTGATGACAGCCGTAGACTGTGAGCTCCCCAAGGGCAACAATTTTATTTATGCTTTGTATTCTTCGGTGCCTACAGTATGGTCTAGAACACAGTAGGTGTGTCATTAAAGTTTTAATGTCTTGATTTAAAGACAACATGAACCTCTAGGAAGTTAGGAAATTCTACTCAAACCAAAACACATTTTCTTTATCTAGATTCTAGTTTAAAAGATTTGGTGGATGGTGTCGTCTGGACAAAATGGAATCTTGTGCAGAACGCTTTTGATATGAATCTATTATACTGGATTTACCTTAGCGCACTTTCCCTTGTCTTTCTTCTGTAGCACCAGTGAATGACTTTGTTACTTTACTTGCAAAAGAGATACAGTTTGAAACCTATATGATTGTTAGCCATAATTAATCAATTTTAAAAAGTAATTAGATGAAATAAGAGTATCCAGAAGCAAAGTAGATTTTATAAACATTTAGATTTTAAGCCATAGCAATTTTCCAAAGTTTATCCATATAAAGATAAAAGATACAGAAAAAGTATTATGTAATCAATCACTCCAAAAATGGATACTGCAAAGCGAGGTGTGTAAAATAAAGTGGTAGTCTTATGCTTCTGTTGAAACAGATTTCGAATACTTCTGTAAATGAATGATTTACAATATTTTAAAAAAAATTATCCAAAAGAACTTATCCTTTTCAGGATATTTATTATCTACAACTGTGCTGGTCTCAAGACCAATGGGACAGTACTCACCGCCCCCCCCCCCCCCCATCACTACACCTCCTAGTACTTTGTAGGAATCCACAGGGGTGGCTTCAGATCACTTTCATAGAGAGATGGCCTGCTACAACAGCCAGCCAGTAGCTGGAAATATTGGATTGGGTATTTGGCAGCATCCAGGGTGATGGGTCTGAAGAAAATTATTTCCGTTAACAACAAGCTATAGAGCTCTATATCTTTCTAAGTCACATTTGGAAACCAAAAGTCTTCCTTCTCTATCTGTGTTGATAAAAGTTAAAGAAATGCTAGTGTCTTTTGTTTTACACATTTATATGTATATTTCAAAACATTTCATTCAGGCTCCTAATTTACTCTTTCAAATTTCTAAATTCCACCCAAGTTCAAAACTGCATACACAAAAAAAACTCACCTTTTCAAAGAACTGGACAAAGCTTTTAGTGACTAATCTCTTGCAAAGCAGGTACCTGTGTTAAACTGCTGATCTACATGCTAGCCCCTGGGCGGTTTCCTAAAGAAGCCGCGGAAGAACCCAGCTCCTGATCGGGCCAATTTCCTCCAAAGCGCATCTAACCCCATTTTCCTGCGGGGACTACGACGCCGAGGGGGAGGAAATGCGCATCCCACACAGCACTCACCTAACTCTGAATTCTGGGGGAAAACCCCTAGCCAGCGGGTTTCTGCTTTCTTGCAAACGGGGGTTTGTCCTCCTGTTGAACTTTCACCTCCCGAACTCTCCTTCTTTCATTGGACAAAGTGCAGAAAGAGGAGAGACCGAGGGAGGACGGAAGAGGGGGAGGGGGTGAAAAACACCACCCTACCGCCCCTCCTTCAACTGTCACTGCTGGCGAAACACTTTCACTTTTAACTGGAGCAGACTCACATCCTCGCGGATCTCTACCCTTCCTTCTACATTTTTAGCTCGGAAACCAAGCAAATGGCCATCGCATTCCCATCTTCGCCCCATGTTAATACTCTGCCCTGCGTTTTCCCGGCATCTGAATGCCCCCCCAATTTCCCATCTTCCGAGGAATCTCTCCTCCCCAGGCCCCTTATTTTCCAGGTTGTTCCAGGCAGATCTTTCTGCTGCTGGGCTGCTCTGTGTCCCCTCCTTCCTTGGTCTGCAGGGCTCTGCCTCCCGCTTCTCTGCCATCCAGTCTGGACGCTCCCCACGCCCACCTCCTGGGACCCTCTTCCCAGCCCGCCTCTCCCCCGCCCTCCCGCCTCCCGGCTCTGGCAGTTGCTATTTTTTTTTCCTTTTCTTTTTTTTCCTTCTCGCTGCGAGCCTCGTTGTTTACCCAGCAGGTGGATGTGACGTCAGGGACGCACAACAGCAAAAAAAAACAACATCTTCCTCCGCGACGAGCTGGACTCTCTTGCGCGCCTTATTTATTTATTTGTTCCGGGGGGGGGGGGGCAGGGGGCATGGAAATGGGCGCCAGGGCTTGAGTGGCCCAGGGACAGGTAGCGACTTGCATTCTGATGGCGCTGTGGCCTCGGGGGTCCCTAAGGAGGAGAGGCGGCCTTAGCACTGGAGGCCGGGAACGGGTTGGGGAGCGCCCTGGGCCCGGCGCCACCCGTGCTGCCGCTGCCACCGGCGCTGGCTGAGCTTCGAGAAGCTAGTCCCGAGCGGAGGAATCTATTGTTATTTATTGTGTGGCGGTTGCATGCAGTACTCGCAGCGGCCCGTCCCTCTCCTGCGAGTGCGCGCGCACGCGTGTGTGTATGTGTGTGTGTGTGTGTGTGTGTATGTGTGTGTGCGCGCGCGCGTGTATGTGTGCGCAGGGGTGCGCGCGCGGGGAAAGGCCCGAAAACACCTTAGTTTGCATCGAGAGATCATTTGCAGCGGGTGAGTTTGTATTTTTCCATTTCTGCTCCACTTTTTCCCAGCCCGCCTTCTGCCTTGTTTCCGCCACTTTAAACAACCACAACAACAACCAGCACAACAACAACAAAAAGAAAATAAGAAAAGAAAAAAAACTACTTTCCATCTCTAGGCTCCACGTGCATCTCCCCCAGCTCCCCTCTCAGGTTCTGTCCTCCACCCCCGAGTCGGCGCCCAGGCTCTGGGATCAGGGTGGGGGCCGCAGGCCAGCGCGCGGGGTGGAGGGGGCTCAGGAGGCGCCGCACTCGGGTCTATTTGCATAAGTCAAAAGGCGGGGGGGGGGGGGGCGGCGAGGGGCCAGCTCGTCTACCTCTCGGCCCCTTCACGCCTCGGTCTGCGCTCTCCACGATCGCCGCGGGGAGAGAAATCAATAAGCCCAGGCGGCCGAGGACAACTTTCGATGTCTGGCTTCGGGGCGCCTGCAGGGAGCGGGGCGGGCGCGGGTCCATGGGTTCGTTCCGCGGCGGGAGGGGGCGCGCGCCGAGCGCCACTGGAGCCCAAAGTTTGGACTTGAAGTAAACTTTTTCCTTTTCTCTCCCGAAGAGAATGCCCCCTGGATACCCCTGGGCTGGCTGCTCCCTGGGCCGCAGCGGAATGACTGGGGACATCCGTGCCCTGGGCCCCGCGTGGGGGACATCCCCAGTGCCACACACGCCTTGCCCCGAATACTGCGGCGGGGGCATTCCTTCGTCGCCCCCCCCCCCACGGGTACCAGAAAACTCACCAGTACAACCCCAGCTAGACATGTACCCCACGCGCGTTCAGCCCACCGAACCTAGCTTCCCCGCGACCAGGCCAACTCAGCGGTGCGAATGGGAGTTGGGTGCGCTGAGGAGAGTCTCCGTGCCCGGACTTCTCTCTCCACCACATACACTTTTTGGGTTTACTCTCCTCTTAAGCTTGGGGAACGGTGCGCGGGGGGGGGGGGGGGTCCCAAACCCGGATTTGTTCTGAGACGAGCGTGAACTGCTGCGTCCCTCCAGCCCTGTCCGGATGGCCGACGGTTCTCCGTCCCTCGCCCGCGCGCCGCCTATCTCCCGAGAGCTCCCTTCCTATCCAGCGGAGAAGACTCAGCTGAGCCCACGAGCCGAGACGGCGAGCGCTTCGGGTGGAGACGGCCGTGTTCTCCACCGCGTCGCTTGTTGCCCGGGGGTCGCGGTCATTTCGCTGCCTCCGCCTCCCATCGCCCCCTCCTCCCGCGCCCCTCCTTCCCAGATACTTTGGAGATCCAAAACTTTGATTCCTTCTCCTTTTGGCCCTTGGCGAATCTCCCACCCCACCTGTTGTGCTCCGCCTCGGGCCCAGGAGAGTTGAGGTGACACGCGGGAGCGGGGGAGCTCTGCACCCAGAAACAAAGTCGCATGTTCCCGTCTCAAGTGTTTGCTTCTAAATTGCTGCCTGCACCCCGCTCCCCGCCAGTTCCCGCGCAGCTCCCGCCCCCTATGAGAATAAGGACTAAATAAACGGTTGTAACTCCAAACCTTGCGCCTGAGATCGTATCCCTATCCCAACCCTTCCCCCTTTCCTCCCTCCTCCTTTTTTGTTGTTGCAACTTTGTGAGATCCCGGGGAAGGTGTTCAGACTTTGCTTGGGCCGATTTCCTAGTCTTGGGATCCTTGCAGCGATTCCCTGAGCCACATTCTCTCTTTCCTCCACGCGCGCTCGCGGGTCCTCCGAGCCCGCCGCCCTCTGTCTTGGGCCCCCAGCCTCCTTACTCATTTCGCCCACCTTAATCTCCCCAACCTGCACTGGAAAGACTTGCTGAGGGTCGCCCCGATTTCTTTTCGACCGCAGAATCCGAAAGTTTGCAAGAGGAAGAGAGATCGCGGCGAGCCAGCGGGCCAGGGGCAGAGGCAGCGGCACCGGGGACCATGGTACTGCCGGCGCTTCCTCCGCGGGCGTGAAGGCGGCGCTCCCACTCCCTTCCCGGACTCTGCGGGTAAGTTGAGGCGGCGGCGGGCGCGGGGTCCAGGATGCAGGCGAAGGCGCAGGAGCAAGGGATACCCTAAAGCCCCGGGTACCCAGGGCTCTCTGTGCCCAAAGCGCTAGCTAGCTTGGGCGGCGTGAGTATAGCGACAGGCGCTGGAGCCAGGAATGTGCCCATCCTCAAATACTGGACTTCCTCCTCCTCCCCTTTTCCTAAATCCGAAAATCTGGAGATCAAAGTTTAGCGTGGTGTGTAAAGTGCTCGGATAAAATATGGTGACATCTTTAGCTCCCCTTCGCACCCTACTCCCCCCTTATAACTATTAATTATTTCCAAGTCATTGTGTCCAAATACCCTTGCCGAGCTGATTACAAAGTGTATTGATTTAGTCTGGGCTCATCCTACACATCCCTTTTAATTCATTTTCCTTTTGCTCGACCGGAAAACCCAAAATGAAACATTTCTTCGTCTTCCCAGTAACCCCCTCCCCCAGACCTTATCTGGAAGGCTTGGGCAGAGTAATGAAATTAATGTAAACGTTTAATTTGGTTGTAGTTAAGCTTCTCTGGCTCGTGTATGAGAGGTTGGTGTTGCTCTCGTGTCTGGTCACAGGTATTTTTAAAGTTCGATGTCCTTTTTTGTTACTGTTCTTTAAACAAGAATGCTGGAGGGGCATTCTGTATTCCCTTTGAAAGGAGTCTGTATGTACACTGAGAATGTCTACACTTTAATCTTTGGTTGTCCGTAGGCTTCAGGATTTAGGATTTGCATAATAGCTGAGTTGAAAAAACCGGAAGGATATTGAAAAGATTTTTCGACTGCTGCAAATATACTGAAGAATCTCCACAAAATTTTTACCTTCCGTCCCCTCCCCCCGTCGCCCTCGTTTTTTCACTGTGAGAATCGGTTTTGGAGGAAGATGTCTTAACTGGAATTTGAGGAGAAATGGTCAGATTTCAGGTGTTTTCTACCTAGGGTTAATCTGCATAATTGAGACAGGAGTTCCTGTTATTTTCGGTTCCAGAGAGAAATGCATCAAATCTTTTTTAGATTTCCACTGGAGTTTTGATTTTCAAAGTGGAAATACCCATCTCTTTGAATCCAGGAAAAGAAAATTGGGTTCGCAGTTATAGAGATTTGGAATGGGTTTTTTTCCTCTCTGATTTTTCTACTTGAAATGTCTAGTAATTAAAGAGTACTGAAAATATAAAAAGGAACCCAACTAGTTATCATTCAAAAGGTGTCAGCTAAAATTTCACTGCACAAAAGGGGGAAAAAGGTTTAACATCTGACTACTGGCTGCATTCTCTCCCTCCTCGCCCCTTTGACTTTGGGTTAGTGTGTGTGTGTTGGGGGGGGGGGGAGGTCACTGGTGTGTGTGTGTGTGTGTGTGTGTGTGTGTGTGTGTGTGTGTGTGTGTGTGTGTGTGTGTGTGTTTTGGAAAAGTAAAGTAAACAGCCTCCAACTGCTGAACCTTGACAACCCAAATTAAGGAAGCAAGAGAGATCAAACGAAACTGCTGCTGGGTTGTTGTCAGGAGCTCTGCATCAAGAACCCGGGACTATTGGATGGAGCAGCAAAGCTATATACTCAGTAATGCAGAAATGGACCATTGCAAATGCTGATCTTTGTTGTGCAAGCAAAGGCTCACTTGGAAGGGAATACTTAGCCTCTCTCTAGGCAGCATTTGAGTTCCTTGTGGATGCTGACTTGCTAAACAAGTTATTATTATTTTTAATGCATTCTTGTTTATGACAAGAATGCACCCAAAAGATATTAAAAGAATATTAAATTTCCTAGAGGCCGTTTTGCTACCCAGAATTGTTCAGTGTAATTCTTTTTACTAACATTAGACTCCTTCACTAGAGTTAGATAACATTTTCTCACATCAAGTTGAGAAGATTTGCCTTGTCAGGGAAGCCAGTGTTTGTATATGGTTTAAATCTGATATGCAGTTCAAAAAAATAAAAATTAAGGAAAGGAAAGAAAGAAAGAAAAAGAAAAACCCAGTGATGAAGTTTTGGGTCAGCCCACTCATGGAATTTAAAAAGGCGAGAGGGAGTGTTCTGCAGATTAGACATAACCACTTTTTTTAGATTGACATTCAACATGACCACGTTGCTACTTTTATTCAAGTTCTCTGTAACTTGTCCTTGCTTGTTTTCTAGGAAAATTTAACTGCTTTACATTTTTAAAGGGAATAGTAACAGTAATTACTTTAGCATTCGGTTTTTATAAGTTTATCAAGGTATAATGAAACATCAAGTATTCAAATTAACTCTCTGAAATTAAGGGGGTTTATTGTTGAAGATGTCTAGAAGATTTTGTGTTTATATTTAAATTCTGGAGTGTAAACTTTGTAACCCTTTTTTTTCACTATAAACTCTTCCCAAATTAAATGTCATTTTTAATTAAGTAGTATAAGTAGGAAATAGGACAAGTAAACACATACGGAAGAATAAAAATAATTGTCATTTAAGGATTGCATTTTTAATTAGCAAATGTTGATTACATAGTAAGTACTTTGTTTTTTATAAGTCAGAATTTCATAACCGTAGTGCCCAACATGTTTCAAAGTCTGTAGCTTTTATTGGATATACCTTTTATTGTGTAATTAAACAATGGGAGTTAAACATACACATGGATGCTATTAGGCAATTTTCTGCAATATGTAATGTTTTTTTTAAGCTATAAATATTTTCTAGTTAAATCATTTGTACCAACAATAACAAAAGTTAAATGGGTTAATATTGAGTGTAGGCATAATTTTCTGTTACTTTTTTCTTGCTTCTCTAAAGACTCTATCCCTGACCTTGTATTTTTACATTCTCAGGCTCTATTGAAGGATATGTCTGTTTTCAGCAGTTGTTTAAATTAACAGAAGAATTGTGATATTTCCTAAACAAATATATTTATACCACAGCATGCTCAATGCCAACATTAAGAAAGAGAAGGGAGGCCAGAGCAGATGTGACTTCTTTTGAACCTGATCTTATTGTGCTGTGTATTTAATTTTCATGTTTTACTTAAGATTCAAACTCAGTTTTGAAATGTTACCTTGTAAGATTCGACATCACCAAAAAGTATGTGTAGTCAGGTAATGTTAGGATTATAGCACCAATTATAGTTCAGTATGTATGCCAGGAATATTTACAGGGCTTTGCAAGAGTTCTGTCTTTGAAAAATAATTTTAGGCACATGTTAATAAAATTTAAATAGATTGCAGGCTGTCAGAAAATAGTATAAATTTTGTTTATGATTCAGTTACTTTAAGGTACTTACATTAAAGAAACTCATTTAACCCCTGACTGAAGAGCATTAAGTAGGGAAGGAAGCCCTCCAAAGAGCTCCCACTGCCCTTTGCTCTCCCGATAATCTTAAATTACTACAATTTAATTGCAACTTCAAGGCATTGAGCATGAGCTGTTTCTCAATGGCTCAGAAAGGATTTCCAGTGCATAGCTAGATTTGCACAGGTGGTATTTGTGATTTTCAAAAAAAACATTTTTTTTTTTTACTTAGGGCTTTCCCCCCCCCCCATTTTATCCTATTAGGTGTCATACTTCTTTTATAGACTTCAGTCATAGTAAATGCTATTTCAGCTAAGCCATCAGTATTTTTTTTAAGTATGCTTTTTTCAACCTAGAGTTTATAAAGGTCTAAGGCAAGTAGAGGTTTGTTTTCTAAAGAAAATAACCTTGTGAGAGGCATCCACTGAATAGACAAGTGAACTTGCTGCATGAGCCAACATCCACTCTTACTCTTTGCAGGGAATTTTTTATTTCTTTAGTTGATGGTAGTAATCCCACCAGGTGATCAAACACGGAGTTTGTGAGTCAAGCCAGCAAGCCAAGTAAGTTTGCAGTTAGGCATGTGTATTTTCTCAATGATCTTTCTTGTGATGTGTTACACTAGTCTGCAGGGTATTCTGTTACAAGGAGCCATCTTAAACTGATTTTTTAAAAATGTTTCTCTTCCATGGTACTTGGATGAATTAAGGCTAGAGGTGCCAAAAGCTGGAACATCAGCAGGCGTTGAGATGAGACGGATCCCTGAAATGGGAGAACCTGACCAAATACGGGTACCTTATGCATGACAGCTTTTCTTTTTCTTTTCCCCTGGGATCTACATAGTTTATTTCAATGTGCATGTGACGATGTGGTTGATGGAAATTAAGCAGATTTGGCTTGTGCCACCAATCTAAAAATAACTGTTGTGAGGAACGTTTGATTTCAGGAAGTGCTTTGGTTTTGCATCCCATAGATAATGTTCTTGCAATTATGGGTACAAGGCTGGCATTCTGGAAGGAGGAAGTACAGTGGGGTAAATTGCATGACAGTGAGGAAAGACGATTAGACAGTGTTCTTTGTTTCTTTAATGAATTATTCTTATTAATTACAGTCAGTTTGTACTGAAGCATTTTTCAGGCTTATTTAGAAGTCAACTCCTAGTCACCAGGAGGTTGTGCTAGAAGCTGTATGTATCCTTGTCCTGTTTTACCCAGTCACGAAGTCTATTGACCAGTTTAGCTGTGGATGTCTCTGCAAGGTTTGTTTTCCTATGTGAAATCACTTGACATCAATTGTTAATATATGTCCTGCTTTGTGCACAACAGGTGTTTGGTAGCTATGTTACGGGATTTAAAGTGAGAAAAGCATTTTCTACCTAACCAGCCACTGAGAGAATGAGGTGCTTAAAAGAAAGAACTTGTACTTTGGACAAGTGTAAATGGGTTTTTCCTTATGACCCTCCCCAACCTATTTTGTTTAAAAAAGGGGGGCAGGAGGGGCTTAGTTTTGTGCCTTGGTATATTCAGTTGAGCTGTAGCAATATAAGATCATTGGGAGAGCACAGGGCACTGCGAGCTCTGCAGTGTCTCACCTTGATGCTGAAAGCACCTCCGTCATGGCCTTAAATTAATTCCTTCAATTTGAGTACTTAAAGTAACTAAATCATAAACAAATTTATATTAGCTCCTGACAACTAATAATCTATTTAAATTACATTAAAGTATCTGGGGAAAAATTTATTTAAAGACAGAAGTACTGTCAAGCCCTGTAAATATCTTGACAGGTCTACTCAAATGGAACTGATACCACAAAATATTTACATACGTCTGGTGTGTTTGGGAACATCTCGGCAGTGCCTCTGCGAAGCTAATTGCGCTCTCTTTCCAAATCACATTTTTAATAGTTTTCTTTGTAAATGGAATGTGGATACGTACACAGTTGTGTTCAGGTGTTTGGTTTACTGTTTAGTTCTCTCTATTCAGGATGCTCGGATGGGTTTATTTTTTCCTGCTGCTGCTAATTCAGATAAACAACTGACGTGGAGGGATCACTGACAGGAAAGCACATGTCATTCTCTTGTATTTCACGAGTTTGAAGATACCAGAGGCTAGCGTGCTATAGGACAAGTTACTGAGGGAAAATGGATCTGAGCATGGCATTATTGGTTTCTGTTTATTTTAAATAGAACAGATTCACTTAGGATGGGACAAAGATTTTTTTCCCCAAATTTCATATTTGGGTACATATTTATTTATTAGTAGTCAGTCAGGTGGATATCACATTTTGCCAGATTCTCTGATTTTTAGCTAATTCCGTAATCAGCTTTATTAACTAATACACTAATGATATTTCTAACATGAAACTCAAAAACTAAATTCCTGAGGTTTCTTTTTTTCCTCCCAGTTTGGCAGTTGAGTTGTGATCTGACTTTCTCTGCTCCAAGTTCCCTGTCTGTGGATTAGGGTGTAGTTTAAGGTATGTTCTTTGAGCTTGGTGATGTAAGTAAAGGCACAGGTGCTGTGTTATTACCCATATTTTTAAAGATGTTCTTGATGCTGTCAGGACACTGACAATAGCCCTTGGGCGGAGACTGGGATATGAGCTTGGCTCGAGTTGCCCTTGTCCCAGAGCTGCTCTCCTGAGTTGGTGATGCCAGGTCCTCTCCTAGGGCAGGTGTGCCCAGAGAAGCAATGTTGCGGGCCATTTTGTGTGTTTGTGTTTTGAATGTCAAGGCATTTATTAAAATACAGATCCTTGGATCATAATTTTTGCTGACGTGAAAACATGTGTTTTAAAGAAACTTCCCTGGTAATTCTGATGCACAATAAACAGAGACCCAGGATCCAAGTGATTTATGCTGCTAGAGGTTCTGGAACTGAAATCTTTCTCCTCACTTGGATTTTACTAATTGATTCTTTGTTTCATCTTGAGGCCGTGTTATTTGTAGCTTGAATTTCTGTTGTGAAGAATCAAAGCCTGTGCTTTTTAAAGTGCGCACAAGCAGGGAGGCCCCAGACTGCAGATGGGGTCACATTGCTCCCGGACCGCTGGATGGGGTGGAGCCGGAGCTTGCAGTTTGAAACAGTGCCCCACATGATTCTGATGCCTCCCTAAATGTGCGACCAACCTCTTCCATTGTCAGAGTTGGGTGAAAGCCTACAGCCTTCCTGAAGGTCCTACTGAACTGCTGAGACCTCATGAAACCTGAGATGAGTGTGGGTTCCTTATCCAGTGTGAACCACCAAGGGAAACATTCGACACCTAGAGAAACAGAGCCAGAGCCCCACAGCTACCAAGAGCGGCAGAGACGACCTGAGCACTGGTGGTTTTTGCCAAGTACCAGACATCTCCTTCAAAATTATGCCTTGTTCATGTCCATGTTTCCCGTGGCGTGGTTCCACCAAATGGCTTTCTCTGTCAGATGGCTTTCTGTTACTGTTTTTATCTTAAATTTAAAATCTGAGCGGTTTACTCGTTAGATGAACCCTGCTGGACCAAATATTTGAATTTTCCCAGGCATGTTAGGAAATTCTCTATTATTGTATGTGATGAGGGCCTGCAAGACTATTGAGCTAAACACAAATAAAGACTCCTAGGAAGAATGCATTCTATAAAATTAGGAGATAAATGTAGATAAAATGTGAAAGAGGCTTGTTTAAATATTCAGGGCTTCGGCTAAAGATCTAACCACTAAGATCAAAAGAGTTACTTAATAAAAGCTGTGCAGACATTTTTCATCTGTATTAGTAACGTGCCTTTTGAAGTTACCCAGCAATCAAGTGTTTGTCAAAATGCCCTCACCTAAATTTAAAAACTATTCCATTTGTCTGGGTGTGGCTTGATTTGAACGGACACCGCAACACTGGCAGTTGTTTTCATGTCCAGAACTTCTCAGTCTCTCTGCCTCTAGGGTCAGGTGGCATTTGGAATATCCCTATGATACAAAGTTCTTTCTTTCCCATCAGACCCTGAAAGACCTTTAAAAATAATCTCTGGTGGGCCAGATTTTAAAACTAGAGTGTCTGTCCTTGAGTGAAGGGTTTCTATAAAAGATGAAATGGAGCTGATTGAAAACTAGAAGGTGCCACGACAGAGACACCGGGGTCACAGTGGTACCGCTGGCGCTGAGTTCTTCTGCTGTGTTTGTTAAAACGATGTTCATCATTTCATTAAGAATGGTTTTAGTAATTAAATAATTTATTGTTAGGGAATCAATGACAGACCCTTTTTAGTGATGTATTGTAGAAAATTTCTACTAGAAAGTTTGCCCTATTTAATTATTTGGAAAGAAGCTAGTTGGACTTTGAGAAAATAAGTAGCATCTTAAAATAATATTGCTGTCCACATGCGACTATAAATAAGGTCGGAGAAAACAGTCTATTAAAGTAGGAAATTGCTCAGTCTTGGGTTTTCTTTTCTGGCCTTTCCAGGCGTGTTGCAGCAGACCTGCTGTTTTGCAGGACTTCTCTGGGTTTAAGAGGGGTTCAGCCGCTTAAATGTGTTCATCTAATTTTCTAAATAATGGCTTTTGTTGCAGTGGGATGCGTGTTGACAGTAAACGTGCAGTTGTAACTTCGGTAAGCTTACAACAAATTCTTGTACTTGTAGGAACAAGTCGCCACCCTTGCCGCTGACAGGGCGCTTCTCCCTTTTGTCTGGCTGCCCTCGCAGCAAAGGCAGCCCCAGGTTTCTGTGTCCCGAGAGGGGGCGGGGAAGGGGACGGGCTTGGGGAACAAACTCCCCATCTGGCAAAAACTGACCTTTTTCTTACATTCCTTTGTCCAAAACTTATATGGAAGGTATGTGTCTTAGGTTCTTCCTGTGCACACATTCGTGTCAAATCAGAATTTAAAAGTACTTCAAGAGCACTCTCCTTTCTGTATTTGTTAGTATTTTGTTTCTCTTAGGAAGCAGGACATTCTGTCTCCCTAACGGTAGAGAGCATCTCTGTGTCAGGGATGACTCTGCTTAGCAGAGCACTGGGGTGAAAGAATTTCTTAGGGTAGAAAGAAATACTTTTTAAAAACAGTGGGAATAGGCTTTATACTGGGATGCAGGGTTAGTGTTGTAACTGGTGCGGCTGTTGAAGAAAATGGGATGTTTTGGTCTCCAGCTCTATGTTCATTGCGTTCAGAACAACTTTTGAGGAGAGAAATCTGGCAGATATTTACAAAGCTATTTATCTTAAAACGTTTTTTTTTTTTTTTTTTATCTTTTCGTTTTTATTATGGAACCTGTCACACTCACAAAAAGAACAAAGAATAATTCCGTGAGCACCCATGAACCGGCAGCTCAGCTTCAGAGAGAACACATTTCTGCCCAGGTTGAAGAGGCTTCTGCCACGTTCCCCCTCTTCTCACACCCTCTCCTTCTCCCTGGGGCGACCTCTGCTTTCAGCTGGCTGTTTGTCATCCTCAAGATTTCTAATACTTTTAATATATATGCCTGTATTCTCCAAAATATAGGGTTTTCTTTTGCATGTTGAGGATTTATATTGATGGTACCCTGCTGTGTATCTTCTTGAATAACTTGCTTTTTAGGTCAATAGAGTTAGTGAATTTCATCCTTGTGGATACATTGTAGTTGTAGTTTAGTTTTCCATTTGAGGCTTTTGAAGTGCTGCATATTCAAGTTCTGTACGTTTGAACTTAAAACTCTGCAGCTTCCTGAAGTACCATATATTGAAACTTTAGGATTTATATGAAATGACTAGCCCTGACTCAAACTTCATAACTTGTTCATTTGCCAGTTTTATTTTTATTTTGGGAGGGGGGAGGGACTTTAAAAATCAAACATTTACTAGGGGATTTGATTTTTAAAAATAATATGGCAAGTGCCTAATCTCTTACATTTAAAGAAAAAAAAAAGAGAAAGAAAGGCAAGGCATCTATTTGAAGGAGCCTAGCCATTTTCTTTCTTATTTACAGACTTGGCTTAGAACTTAACAGTCACATATGCAGGGTAGCAAGTGAAAAAAGCGATGTTTAATTAACAGGCGCTTTATACTTCTGTGTCCTTGTTATGATATAGCACCCTGTTCTTCAGCATAGAAAGTGATTTCTGAGTATTTTAAAAGATTGGCATCTTCTGATAAGAAAGCCATATAAATAAAGATATACTTAGATAAAAATCAGAACGTGTTTTTAAAATAGTGTTTCTACTTTCAGTTCTGTTATCAAACTTGCTGCCTAAGCCAGAGTTGATGCTCCGTGATTATGCTAATGGCCAGAAGAATCGATGATGCACGGCTAGATGACATCAGCGGTATCATCAGAGAGTTATCAGTTTTTTGTCATTAAATATTAGTGATAAATGATACACTGTTCATTTTGAGTGCATAGAACATATTTAATTCTGATGCATAAAATTTCGATTTAGTCAAGCTCATTGCTGAGTAAAATGAAAATCTTTTGTAATTTAAGGGGAAAAATAAAAAGGCATTTTTGTTAGCATGGCTAACAGATTTGTGTCATAGAAATATTTACCTTGACCAGCCAGGGAGATTGGAAAACTTTTATTTCTCCTAAACAATTTGGATATTTGTACTGACGTTTTATTAGTAATATCGGATACTCAGTAAGTAGCATAAATGACTGGAGATGTTAAACAAAATGAGTCTAAAGGTAGATAGTGTTTCCCTGAGGATTGGAGAAGATTATAACAAAGGAGGGAATGTTTGGACAATGCTCTTTTTAAAAGACTGGTGTGTGTTCAACAGCGACCATTAGAGTCAGTGTTACCTATTAAACAATGGCTTTAATTATTTTTTTAAATTGAGTTTCTCATAACATAGTTATACTTAGTAATGGTTTATTTGAAGAGAAACAATATTTGTAACTTAGCATCTTTTTCTAGGTTCTCGAAACCTTGTGGGAAAACACTGACACAGCTTTCTTTGTTGCAAAGGGTTTCTAATACAGCTCTCCCTAAAAGATGTTTCTCTCTGGGTAGGGTTCAGCTGTGCATTACTACTGTACAACAGTACCAGTGACAAGAGAAAATAAAATAATAATCAGCCATGTTTTACAGGATATAAAGAAAGAGTGAGTGATGAGTGAAGTCTATAATAAGAAGAAAATCAGAGTGAAGGCTGCTGCGACGTTATTTTAAAAGGGGTATCGTAAAAACAATTCTCTTGAAAGCTGAGATCCCTAGCAGGCCAGCACCAGCCGTGGTCTGCCATGTTCCTGTCTGTTGTCCTGTCCGGCCATGTTGGCTCTTAGCAGTAATACCATCTGCTGTCCCAGCAGTGGCCTTCTCTGTGGTAAGTCAGGCCAATTGGGTCAACTTTGTGATCTGGCTGATGTCCACTGGGAGCTCAGAGCAGGCCAGGCTCATTTTTATGTGGATCCAAAGCCAAGATTTCAACTTGGTGAAAGGCTGTGGAATTTATTTCCCAAAGCGCTGCCCAAACTCTGTTCTTCTTTTCTTCAGCTGCCTCCCTGGGCTGAGATGATTGCTTAATGCTCTTAATTATGCTGGATCCCTCTGTATTTTTGAACACCTGTGTGTAATTCAGATCATGGGTGGTCACAAAGCCTGGCTCTCCAAATAGCTTCCCCTTGAGAATGGGGAAATTCCAAGGAGCCTGACCGTGCACCAAGTGTGAGGGGCTGAGGACAGGCTTAAAAAGGATGGGAAATGTCTCTCGAACTCCCACTGTGCCATGTACAAGTACCCTTCACTTTTTAGTAGGGAAGTATCTTACAATGAATACCTCAGAAATCATGATTTTAAAAATAACTTCTCCTTCATTGCTGATAGGAAGGCAAAATGGTACAGCCACTTTCGAAGGTGGTCTGATGGCCTCTTATAAAACTCAACATACTCTTATCTTGTGATCCAGCAGTCACAAGCCTGGATATTTACCCAGAGGACCTGAAGACTTTTGTTTATTTGGAAATTGGCACATGAATGTTTATAGCAGCATTATTCATAATTGCCAAAACTTGGAAGCCACCAAGTTGTCCTTCATTAGGTGATGGAGACTGTGGTCCATCCAGACAATGGAATATTATTCAACACTAAAAAGAAGTGAGCCATCAGGCCATGAAAAGATGTGGAGGAACCTTAAATGCATATCACTTAAATGCAAGAAGCCAACCAGAAAATGCTACATTTTGTATGATTCTAACTATATGTTCCTCTTCTTCCTCTTCTCCTCCTCCTCCTTTTCCCCTCCTCCCCCTCCTTCTTGTCTTCCTCCTCCCCTCCTCCTCCTCCTTATCATCATCGTCATCGTCATCCTCCTCCTCTTCCTCCTCCCTCCCCCCTCCTCCTCCTCTTCTTTCTCCTCCTCCCCTCCTCCTCCTCCTTATCATCATCGTCATCGTCGTCCTCCTCCTCTTCTTCCTTTTCCTCCTCCCTCCCTCCTCCTCCTTCCTCCGTCCTCCTCCTTCCTCCTCCTTCCTCCTCCTCCTCCTCTTCTTTCTCCTCCTCCCCCCTCCTCCTCCTCTTCTTTCTCCTCCTCCCCGTCCCCCCTCCTTCTCTTCCTCCTCCTCCTCCTCCTGACTCCTGTGTGTGCCCAACCAGAATCCACCCAGCAAGCCCCTTCCCTCCCAGTGATACTTTGCCCATCTGGGGCCGCTGCTCTGTTGCTTGACAACCAAGCTATTTTAGTTCCTGAGGTGAGACCATGGAGCCATCCTCAGTGCCCAGGGCCAACTCACTCGGACCATTCAAGCTATGGCTGTGGGAGAGGAAGAGAGAGAGAGAGAGAAAAGGAGAAAGGAAAGGGGTGGAGAAGCAAATGGTCACTTCTCCTGTGTGCCCTGACTGGGAATGGAAAATATGATGTTCTGGAATCAGTAAAAATATCAGTGGTTGCCAGCAGTTGAGGAGAGAGGGATAAGTAGGCATAGCAGAGGGAGTTTTTCAGGCAGAAAACTATTATGTATAATACTGTCATGGTAGATACATGTCATTATACATTTGTCCAAACCCATAGAGTGTACAGTACCGTAGGAAGTGAACTGAAATGTAAGCTGTACGTGACAATGACGTGTCAGTGCAGGTTCTTCACCTGTGAGGAACGTACCGGTCTGGTGGAGGGTGTTGCTAATGTGGGAGGCTGTGCCCTTGTGGGGATGGGGTATGTGGGAAGTCTCTGTGCTTTCCCCTTCATTTTGCTGTGGACCTTAAAGTGTTCTAAAAATATAGTCTTAATTTAAAAAAAATTCCTGGGTTGTAAAGCATTTATTTTTATTTTATTTTTTTTATTTTTGTGACAGTGACAGCGAGACAGAGAGAGGAACAGATGGGGACAGACAGGAAGGGAGAGAGATGAGAAGCATCAATTCTTTGTAGCGGCACCTTAGTTGTTCATTGATTACTTTCTCATATGTGCCTTGACCCGGGGGGCTACAGCAGAGCAAGAGACCCCTTGTTCAAGCCAGTGACCTTGGGCTTTAAGCCAGTGACCTTTGGGCTCAAGCCAGCGACCCTGCACTGAAGCTGGTGAGCCCTTGCTCAAGCCAGATGAGCCCGTACTCAAGCCGGGAACCTCGGGGTTTTGAACCTGGGTCCTCTGCATCCGAGTCCGATGGTCTACCCACTGCTGTAAGGCATTTATATCCATTATCTTTATCCATATCTTAAAAAAATATATATAGTCTTTTTTACCGTTATTTGTGCCAGATGAGCATTAAAGTTTCCTGAGAGAGCAATGATGCCAGCAGGAACCATTTTGCTTTTAAAACTTGAAGGTTAGTGCAGTAGCTGATGAGCTGCCCTGCCCTGCAGAGTAGGGACCTGCGGAAGTGGCAGAGGGCCTCAGTGGTGTCCGATCCCAGCCCCTTCTACATCTGTGAGCTGAATGTGGTTTAGAAGAAGGGGTGGGGGTTTTGCCACATGAGAGAGCTATTGGGATCAAATCTAGCCTTGCTCCCCACAGTAATGCCCATGCCTATATCTGTAGATGCATTTTCAAAACAATATTTTGATCACACTCTGTATACCTTTATAACATGCTTTTATTCTATAATGTTCCAAAGACACTCGTCTCTGTCATAGCCTTCTTTACAGCTGTTAATAACTACTTGGTCTTCCAGTAGACGAATTTTTATATGCTGTTCTTCCTTTACAAAGAAACCCTATTTGAGGGCAGCATCATGAGGACCAAATTGTCCGTCTGGTGTTTGTAACCAGAGATACAGTAGGCCTCTGGAACTGTAGGTTTTTTTTTCTGGGTGCATGTGTTACACCTGTGTTTGGAAGGTGCCCATTTTATTGTGAATGAAGCAAGATAAGGTTGAAAATCTGGAATGGACTTTTACTGAGTGACTCAGATGTTTCCAGCCCCTGAGATGAAAAGCACACCCTGTCCCACCATCCCTCCATTGAACCCACTGGCAGCATTAGTGTCTGGCATCTCCTTGGGCTCTGAGAGTAATACTGAGCACATTTTGGGTTGCATGTTGGAGCCCATGTTAGGGGTGAGGTGAAGAAACACCTGCTCTGTGCATTCAATGTCCAGTTTTGAGAATCTATGACAACCAGTCCAGGCCACCTAGAGTGTAAATAGTCCATGAAACAAGTTATCTGTAAAAAATTAGAAGTGAAGTTCAAGTCAAAGGAGGCTTTTGAAAATTCAAAGAAGAAACAAAAAATTGGGAGCCAACTGGTTTTACAATTTGTGGAGCCCTGTGTAAAATTAAAATGTGTGGTTCCTTATTAAAAATTAGGAATCTCAAAGCAGCAACAGGAGAACATTAAACCAAGGTCAGGGTCCTGACTGCAGAGTTCACAGCCCAGGAGCTCGGCCTGCTTGGGATTCCTTCATGTCTTGAGTGTTGCTCTTTCGCAACAAAATCGGAGGATGGGGTTGGGACAGGCCTTGCAGGCTGGCCCCCTCGTGTCTCTCTTAGTGATGTTGGCTCTCTGATATGAATCTAGATTGGGCTGCTGCAAACTTTTTTTTTTTTTTTTTTTTTTTTCATTTTTCTGAAGCTGGAAACAGGGAGAGACAGACAGACTCCCGCATGCGCCCGACCGGGATCCACCCGGCACGCCCACCAGGGGCGGTGCTCTGCCCCCCAGAGGGCGATGCTCTGCCCATCCTGGGCGTCGCCATATTGCGACCAGAGCCACTCTAGCACCTGAGGCAGAGGCCACAGAGCAATGCCCAGCGCCCGGGCCATCTTTGCTCCAATGGAGCCTTGGCTGCGGGAGGGGAAGAGAGAGACAGAGAGGAAAGCGCGGCGGAGGGGTGGAGAAGCAAATGGGCGCTTCTCCTATGTGCCCTGGCCGGGAATTGAACCCGGGTCCTCCGCACGCTAGGCCGACGCTCTACTGCTGAGCCAACCGGCCAGGGCCTGCAAACTTTTTTTTTAAAGCACGTTCCTCTTCCTGGCTTGTGAGGTGTGCATGGGTGCAAAATGTCAGTCATCTTCTGGACTAGGTGTTCTCTGCAGGCATTCTGTAAAATCCTGTGATGGAAATTAACCATGCTCATGCAAGCTCTTTTCTTTCCTTTTTTCTTCTCTAGCCTTCCTGCCGGTATCTGGCCACATTGTCTCTGTCACCCTCATTGTTCTTTGTTGACACCTGCCCTTGGCTTCCTTCTGGAGGGACCTGCTGGATCTCTGAGGGCAGCTTCAGAGAATAGCTCCTGCTCTTTTCCTCCTTATGCCCCGAAGCGCAGTGGTTAACGAAGCAGACCCTGTTTGGAGGGCACTGCTGATTTACTGCCTTCAGGAACGGCGAGATAACCGGCCCCCAATTCACAAAATAAAAAACCATTTTATGGGATGTTGTACCTCTGCATCGAACAGTGGGGACACCCTCACTGATTAAGATAAAAGGAGCTTCTTTAAGCTGGCCCAAGCACGGTTTGAAGAGAAGGTTTTTTGGTAATATCAAGTTTTAACACTCAGGAATGTTTCACTGTGAGCCAGGTATTTTTTGTTCTAACCTGTATAATGCACTGATTCTCTTTCCTTTAGTAACTCTGGCATTCTCAGAAAATAGCTGAGTCTCTGAGACTTGCTTTATCTTAGGGGCAGTGACAGGGCTGGTGTTCCGGCTGGCAGGAGGCATGAATGAGCAAATAAATGCACCTAAAGTGTGTACCACGGCTTTTGGCTTGTTGTGAATACGTGGTTATCGGAGACCATTTGTATTTTGTGAATTGGTCTTGACAGGTCACACACTTCTTTCTCTTTAGAATATCTGATAAGATTAGAGTACTGAACCCATGCTTTCCTGTTTCATCTAACTTTCCCCACATTTTTCTCTTTGTAGCCTCTTCTGTCCTTTCCACCAGTGCAATAGCTATTCCTGACTCTCTGGCATATGACAGTTTCGAGGGGCTGAGAAGGCTGGGAGGATGCTTTCTGAGTGGATGTAGAGGCTGCTTCTGGGAGTCCAGGGCCAACGTGTGTGTGCTTCTGGGAAGGGATGTGCTGGATTTATTCTTAACACCCGGGAGGGACCTCTATGTCTCTGTGGCCAGAAGCAGGCTGGCTCTGTCTGCCCACCACCAGAAGAGGATGCTTTTTTCAGAAGCGGTTAAGGACATGGTGCTTTTTCCACAGAGAATGGCATAGGCTTCCCACCCAGAGGTGCGGTAGGGAATGTGGAAAGGAGGAAAGTGCTTTACGGGAGTGACCCCTGTCCGGTTCTCCTCACAGTCTCGGGTCGTGGACACCATCGCACTCCAGAGTAGCCGTTTACTAAGTGCCTGTAGAACTGCCTTGTCACAACACCTTCATTTTTACACTGTAGGGGCTGGGAATGACACTTTACTTGGGTCAGCATTAGACTGCACGGAGGTTTATAGTCACGTTTGGATGTGAATGTGTTTATATAGTATGTGTTATTTTCCCTGGCCACGTGTTTAGCTCCTAGAGGAATGAGAGAACCACTCAGGACTGCTCCTCATTTGCGCAGCAGTCATTAGTTTGTAATCCAGCCGTTTTCAGGGTCTCTCCCCTGTCCCGTAAGGGCACTGCTTAGTGGGTTGGAATGAGGGTACCAACTTTTGCCAGTCTGATTCCCCACAGCAATCATGACTTGGCCTCGGGGAGCAGTTTTCCATCCATTTAGACACATCCGTGCTGAGTGTATGGGAACAGGTTCATCAGAACCTTTAGCTGTTTCCATTGTGGTCAGTGAGGAGGCATGGGCGTTCATACACTGCACATTTCTTAGAGACTGTTTGAAACAGAGTGGAGGCTTAAGTTATTTCAGTGACCATTATGGGAGCAAAACATAATGTGTTCATTTATTTATTCACTCATTCTCTTTATTTACTCATCTGTCATTTGTTCCTCTTCACCTACGTGTTCGTGGCTGACCCGGTGTCACTGCGGGGCCAGGAAGCAGTCCTTCCCGCTCTCCCTGTTCTCCCACTTCTTTTTTGACATTCTGAGTTAGGTGTTCTAATGCAGCATCAGTTAGATCTCCAAGTGTCATTGTGCACAGGGTCTTTGTCAGCAAGCTTACGAGATTCCTTTAGTTTCAGCTTTTATTTACTAAATATATGGTTTCCCAGAAGCAAATAAGTTATGTGTTGGTGTAGACACGATTTCTGTGAGAAGTATGGCTCTCTGTTGCATTTTGATTCCCAACACATACTAGGTGGTACACCAAGTATGAGTCGCTGGCTTGTCTCTCTAGCCTCAGCAATTAAGACCTGCAGGTTGAGTTTTCCGTGAGAAGATAGCTGCTGGCTTGATCAATTCTCGATTTGAATTTCCTTTTTAGAGTGTATTTAGCCCCCCCCCAAATATGTGTACATTATTTAGTGAAGACTCTTTGACACAATGAATTTTATGCAGTGACTTGGTAAATATCTGAATGATAAGTTTATATTAAAACGGTGCTGATAAGGAATTGCTTTAATGCCTACTATATCTTGAGATCTCTAGGAAAAGTTGCCCCCCCTCCCCCTGAGTAATGTTGAACAGCAGTCTGAAGTCCGTGAAGTCTTCATTTCTCATCTTTTTACCCCTGATGCTACATCAGGGACAAGTGACAGTGATGTTGATATCCATAGTTCCTGATGCTCAGGTAGGGGACTTGATTTCTTTGCTTCCTTCTTTTTGGCATTCATCCTCTCCAAATGGCACAGAACAAATCAAAAGGACTGTTTGCTCATGCATTGAACTATATATTCTCACTTACAAAATAAAAAAGCAAAACACTGCAAAATCTATGTAACTCTAGTGATAGAGTTTCATTAAGTGCTGGGCCCATGGTCTAGGCCAGTGGTCGGCAACTTATTCGTCAACAGAGCCAAATATCAACAGTACAACGATTGAAATTTCTTTTTTTTTTTTAATAATTTTATTTTTAATGGGGCGACATCAATAAATCAGGATACATATATTCAAAGAAAATAACTCCAGGTTATCTTGTCGTTCACTTATGTTGCATACCCATCACCCAAAGTCAGATTGTCCTCTGTCACCTTATATCTAGTTTTCTTTGTGCCCCTCCCCCTCCCCCTTCCCCTCTCCCTCTCCCCCCTCCCCCCCGTAACCACCACACTCTTATTAATGTCTCTTAGTTTCACTTTTATTTCCCACCTACTTATGGAATAATGCAGTTCCTGGTTTTTTCTGATTTACTTATTTCACTTCGTATAATGTTATCAAGATCCCACCATTTTGCTGTAAATGATCCGATGTCATCATTTCTTATGGCTGAGTAGTATTCCATAGTGTATATGTGCCACATCTTCTTTATCCAGTCATCTATTGACGGGCTTTTTGGTTGTTTCCATGTCCTGGCCACTGTGGACAATGCTGAAATGAACATGGGGCTGCATGTGTCTTTACATATCAATGTTTCTGAGTTTTTGGGGTATATACCCAGTAGAGGGATTGCTGGGTCATAAGGTAATTCTATTTTCAGTTTTTTTGAGGAACCACCATACTTTCTTCCATAATGGTTGTACTACTTTACATTCCCACCAACAGTGTATGAGGGTCCCTTTTACTCCACAGCCTCTCCAACATTTGTTATTACCTGTCTTGTTAATAATAGCTAATCTAACAGGAGTGAGGTGGTATCTCATTTCAGTTTTGATTTGCATTTCTCTAATAACTAAAGAAGATGAGCATCTTTTCATATATCTGTTGGCCATTTGTATTTCTTCCTGGGAGAAGTGTCTGTTCATGTTCTCTTCCCATTTTTTTATTGGATTGTTTGTTTGTTTGTTGTTGAGTTTTATGAGTTCTTTGTATATTTTGGATATTAGGCCCTTATCTGAGCTGTTGTTTGAAAATATCATTTCCCATTTAGTTGGCTGTCTGTTTATTTTGTTATCAGTTTCTCTTGCTGAGCAAAAACTTCTTAGTCTGATGTAGTCCCATTCATTAATTTTTGCCTTCACTTCTCTTGCCATTGGAGTCAAATTCATAAAATGCTCTTGAAAACCCAGGACCATGAGTTTAGTACCTATGTCTTCTTCTATGCATTTAATTGTTTCAGGTCTTATGTTTAGATCTTTGATCCATTTTGAGTTAATTTTAGTACAGGGGGACAGACTGTAGTCCAGTTTCATTCTTTTGCATGTGGCTTTCCAGTTTTCCCAGCACCATTTATTGAAGAGGCTTTCTTTTCTCCATTGTGTGTTGTTGGCCCCTTTATCAAAAATTATTTGACTATATATATGTGGTTTTATTTCTGGGTTTTCTATTCTGTTCAATTGGTCTGAGTGTCTATTTTTCTGCCAATACCATGCTGTTTTGATTGTCGTGGCCCTATAATATAGTTTGAAGTCAGGTATTGTAATGCCCCCAGCTTCATTCTTTTTCTTTAGGATTGCTTTGGCTATTCGGGGTTTTTTATAGTTCCATATAAATCTGATGATTGTTTTGCTCCATTTATTTAAAAAATGTCATTGGAATTTTGATGGGAATTGCATTAAATTTGTATATTGCTTTGGGTAATATGGCCATCTTGATTATATTTATTCTTCCTAACCAAGAACAAGGTATATTCTTCCATCTCATTTTATCTTTTTCGATTTCCCTTAACAATGGCTTATAGTTTTCATTATATAAGTCCTTTACATTCTTTGTTATGTTTATTCCTAAGTATTTTATTTTTTTTGGTGCAATCGTGAAGGGGATTGTTCTTTTGAGTTCATTCTCAAATGTTTCATTGTTGGCATATAGAAAGACTATTGACTTCTGTATGTTAATTTTGTATCCTGCGACCTTACTGTATTGGCTTATTGTTTCTAGTAGTCTTTTTGTGGATTCCTTGGGATTTTCGATGTATAGGATCATATCATCTGCAAAAAGTGATACCTTTACTTCTTCTTTTCCGATATGGATGCCTTTTATTTCTTTGTCTTGTCTGATTGCTCTGGCTAGAACCTCTAGTACCACATTAAATAAGAGTGGAGAGAGTGGACAACCCTGTCTTGTTCCTGATTTAAGGGGGAAAGCCTTCAGTTTAGTGCCATTTAATATGATGTTAGCTGATGGTTTATCATATATGGCCTTTATCATGTTGAGATATTTTCCTTCTATACCCATTTTGTTGAGAGTCTTAAACATAAAATTGTGTTGTATTTTATCGAAAGCCTTTTCTGCGTCTATTGATAAGATCATGTGGTTTTTGTTCTTTGTTTTGTTGATATGGTGTATTACGTTAACCGTTTTACGTATGTTGAACCATCCTTGAGATTCTGGGATGAATCCCACTTGATCATGATATATTATCTTTTTAATATGTTGTTGTATTCGATTTGCTAGTATTTTGTTTAGTATTTTAGCATCTGTATTTAT
This sequence comes from Saccopteryx leptura, assembly GCF_036850995.1. NCBI lineage: Eukaryota > Metazoa > Chordata > Mammalia > Chiroptera > Emballonuridae > Saccopteryx > Saccopteryx leptura. Next base: position 65,406,854 of record NC_089512.1, read on the forward strand.
TAGAGATATTGGTCTGTAGTTTTCTTTTTTTGTGCAGTCCTTGCCTGGTTTTGGTATGAGGGTTATGTTGGCCTCATAAAATGTGTTTGGAAGTATTGCTTCTTCTTCAAGTTTTTGAAAGACTATCAGTAGAATAGGAACCAAGTCTTCTTTGAATGTTTGATAAAATTCGCTGGTATAGCCGTCAGGGCCTGGACTTTTATTTTTGGGAAGGTTTTTAATGGTTTTTTCTATTTTTTCTCTACTAATAGGCCTGTTTAGGCTTTCTGCTTCTTCTTGACTCAGTCTAGGAAGGTTATATTGTTCTAGGAATTTATCCATTTCTTCTAGGTTGTTGAATTTAGTGGCATAAAGTTTTTCATAGTATTCTACAATAATTCTTTGTATATCTACAGTGTCTGTGGTGATTTCTCCTCTTTCATTTTGGATTTTGTTTATATGAGTTCTTTCTCTTTTTTCCTTGGTAAGCCTTGCCAAGGGTTTGTCAATTTTGTTGATCTTTTCAAAGAACCAGCTCCTTGTTCTATTAATTTTTTCTAAGTTTTTCTGTTCTCTATTTCATTTATTTCTGCTCTAATTTTTATTATCTCCTTTCATTGGCTGGTTTTGGGTTGTCTTTGTTCTTCTTTTTCTAGTTCCTTAAGGTGTGAAGTTAAGTGGTTCACTTGGGCTCTCTCTTGTTTGTTCATATATGCCTGAAGTGATATGAACTTCCCTCTTATCACTGCTTTTGCTGCATCCCATAGATTCTGATATGTCATATTGTCATTTTCATTAGTTTGTATATATCTTTTGATCTCTGCACTTATTTCTTCTTTGACCCATTCATTTTTTAAAAGTATGTTGTTTAGTTTCCACATTTTTGTGGGATTTTTTTCCTCTTTTTTGCAGTTGAATTCTAGTTTCAAGGCTTTATGATCAGAAAATATGCTTGGTACAACTTCGATTTTTCTGAATTTGCTGATGTTGTTTTTGTGGCCCAACATATAGTCAATTCTTGAGAATGATCCATGTACACTGGAGAAAAATGTATACTCAGTCACTTTGGGATGAAATGTCCTGTAGATGTCTATCATATCCAGGTGCTCTAGTGTTTTGTTTAAGGCCACTATGTCTTTGTTGATTCTCTGTTTGGATGACCGATCTAGAGCCGTCAGCGGTGTATTGAGGTCTCCAAGTATGATTGTATTTTTGTCAGTTTTTGTTTTAAGGTCAATAAGTAGCTGTCTTATATATTTTGGTGCTCCTTGGTTTGGTGCATATATATTAAGAATTGTTATGTCTTCTTGATTCAGTGTCCCCTTAGCCATTATGAAATGGCCATTTTTGTCTCTGAGTACTTTTGCTGTCTTGTAGTCAGCATTATCAGATATGAGTATTGCTACGCCTGCTTTTTTTTGGGTGTTATTTGCTTGGAGTATTGTTTTCCAGCCTTTCACTTTGAATTTGTTTTTATCCTTGTTACTTAGATGAGTTTCCTGTAGGCAGCATACAGTTGGATTTTCTTTTTTAATCTGTTCTGCTACTCTGTACCTTTTTTTATTGGTGAGTTTAATCCGTTTACATTTAGTGTAATTATTGACACTTGTGAGTTCCCTATTGCCATTTTATAGATTGCTTTCTGTTAGTTTTGTGTCTTGTTTGATCCTTCTCTTTCTTTTTTCTATCTTTTGTTTTTATTTGGTTGTATTCCATACATCTTTCCTCTGTTGTTATCTTTTTTATCTCATGTGCTTCTGTGGTGGTTTTTTCAATGGTGGTTACCTTTAAGTAATGAAAAGGGTTCCTACCCTGTTCATTGTAGTGCACTATTTTGTGAGTACTTTTGCACTCCATCGTCCTTTGCTACTGTAAATCTCCATCCTCTCCCCCCCCTTTCTTTTTATTGTTGTCACAGTTCAAATTTGGTTTTATTGTGTTCTTCTTGGAGCTTTTACTTGTGGCTTTGGTTTTTTTTTTTGTTCTTTGTATCTGATTGGAGAACCCCCTTTAGTAATTCCTGGAGTGGTGGTTTTTTGATGATAAATTCCCTCATCTTTTCTGTATCTGTGAATGTTTTTATTTCTCCTTCATATTTAAAGGATAGCTTTGATGGGTATAGTATTCGTGGCTGGAAGTTCCTTTCTTTCAGGACTTTAAATATTGGGGTCCACTCTCTTCTAGCTTGTAGAGTTTCTGCTGAGAAATCTGATGATAATCTAATGGGCCTTCCTTTATATGTTGTATTCTTCTTTTCCCTGGCTGCCTTGAGAATTTTTTCTTTGCCGTTGGTTTGTGCCAATTTCATTATGATATGCCTTGGAGTAGGTTTGTTGGGGTTAAGAAAACTCGGAGTTCTGTTTGCTTCTTGAATTTGAGGCTTTAGTTCTTTCCACAGGCTTGGGAAGTTCTCATCTATTATTTGTTTATGTTCTCCATTCCATTTTCTCTCTCTTCTCCCTCTGATATACCTATTATTCTTATGTTATTCTTTTTGATGGAGTCAGATAATTCTTGTAGGGCTATCTCGTTTTTTTTAATTTTTGAGTCTCTTTCTTCTTCTCTCTGTTGTGCCTCAAGTTGCTTGTCTTCTATTTCACTAACCCTCTCTTCTATCTGGCCTGTTCTATTAGCTAAGCTTGTTACCTCGTTTTTCAGCTCATGAATTGAGTTTTTCATCTCTGTTTGATTTGTTTTTGTAGTTTCAATTTCCTTGGAAATATATTGTTTGTGTTTGTTGAGTTGTTTTCTGAGCTCCCTAAATTGCCTTTCTGTGTTTTCTTGTATATCTCGGAGGATTTTTAGGATTTCTATCTTAAATTCTCTGTCATTTAGCTCCAAGGTTTCCAATATATTAAATTTTTTCTCCATAGATTTTTCCTCATCTAGCTGTGTTACCTCTCTTTCTTTTGTATCCATGATATTCGATTTTTCTCTTCCTTAATGGCATCTGAGGGTGGTTTTGTTGATAGTATTAATGAGATTTAATAAAGAATAAAAAGTTAAAAAAAATCAAAGAGTTGTTTTTTTAAAAAAAATTAATAATGAAATAAAGAAAAATAAAATAAAAATTTAAATAAAAAAAAAGGAAATTATTCCCCCCCTCCTTTTTTCCTCTCCTTTCCTCTCCGCTCTTTCTTGAGAAAATCTTGTGGTGAACTGTGAATTATATTGTACTAAATAGAACAAACAATGCCTGTAATGGAGGGCTTGAATTGGGGAGAAGTAATAAAGGGGCAAAAAAAGAGAAAAAAAAAAAAGGAAGAAAAAAAAGAGCGTATCGACCCACAAAAAGCAAATAAGAAAAAAAATTAGGTCAACAATAAAATGAATTGCTTTTAGGTGTTGGTTGACTAAGAGTTATGATGAGAGGAATAAGAGGGAAACAGGAAAATGGGGGGACAAATTAAAAAATTATTATTGTATTTATTGGAACAAGAACTAGATAAAATGGAGAGCCAGGGATGGGAGCACTGCTAGTGTGTTAAAAAGGTGAAGTAAAAACCCCCCAAAATGCCACAAACATAAGTATGAGTCCCAGATAAGATATTGTTCGTTATTGAGGTTTGAATGAAACGAGATGTAAAGGAGAAAATAAGAAACTAATATAGAGGGAGAAAATAAAGAGAGAGAGAGAGAAAAGAGAGGGAACTACTAAAAGAAGAAAAAAAAAAGGAGAGAGAGAGAGAGAGAGAGTTAAGGGTTTTGGAGTGCAACCCTTATAGAGAGAAACGAAGAGGAAAGAAAAGATAATGGGAGATGTAACACTTATGGGTAGTGTAGTTCAAGGAGAGGAAAGAGTAAGACCAGCAGAGAGTTAAATGACCAAATTGGAGGAGGAATAAAAAACATCAAGAATGAAGATAAGAGAAACAAATGAACAAATATAATAAAATGGGATAGGCTATAACGTCTGTGTATTATTTTTGATTTTGAGAGGTTATCTTCTTGCTTTTTCTTTTCTCTCCCTCTTCCTGGTCGGTGACTCTGTACCTCGGGTTCTGCCCTTTTGGCACACTCAGGTAGAGGTTTGCAGTTGATAAGTCTCTATGGCAATGTCATGTATTGTGCTTCAGTCTCGTTGGCAGTCGAGGCTCATTAGCATTTATAGGTTCCACCAGTGAGAGAGTCCGTGTTCCTGGAGCCTTTCTCCTAGTCTTTCCTTCCTCAATTAGTAGCCTGAAAATCCAGCTATGGGGTTGCTGCTGCCTCTGCCTGGATAGTAAGAGGCTCAAAGAGCTGGCAACTCCCCACTCTATTTCCACTCAGCACAGGGCTCTGGGTAAGGCTCAGTCAGTCAGAGCTGCTAGCATAATCAGGTGGGGCTTCCGCCCACTCAAAGACCTCTGGCTCTGCCACTCTGTGGGATAACATGGGTGGGAACTGCCGAGGCACTCGAAGGAATCTCTCGCTCTCTATCTGCACGCACAGACCAGGATACCAGGCCAGCAGTCTCACCTGAGTGAAACCCCCACCCGCATGGAAAAGTTCCGGCGTTGGAATTGGCTCTCACTCTGTCCCCGTGCGCGGCTTTCCCAGGGCACTGGGGCAGCCCGGAGATTCCGCTTTCGGCCCACACAGAGGCCTCTGACTCTGCCCCTCTGTGGGGTAACATGGGCGCCCACTCCTGAGGTGCTGGGAGGAATCTCTCGCTCACTCTCTGTGCGCGCCGACCAGGATATCAGGCCAGCCGCCTCACCCTCTGAGTGAATCCCCCTCCCGTATGGAAAAGTTCCACCGTTGGAATTAGTTCTCGCTCCCTCTCCATGCGCGGCTTTCCCAGGGCACTGGGGCAGCCCGGAGATTCCGCTTTCTGCCCACACAAAGGCCTCTGACTCTGCCTGTCTGTGGGATAACATGGGCGCACACTCTCGGGGCTTTGGAAGGAATCTCTCGCCCACTATCTGCGTGCGCCGACCAGGAGATCGGGGAAAATGGCTGCCCCACTTGTTTTTCTTTGTCTGGGTTTGGCGCGAGTGTTAGCTTGTATTGCCCGGGTTGCCACAGGAAGTTTTTCCTCGGCCTGGATCTCTGTGCCACAGCCTGGTTCGGCCATTTGTGCCGCGGCCTGGATCTATTCACCCCCTTTGCCCGCCTCAGTTTCTATATTCTCAGTTCCCAGTGAAAGCCGCCCTGTTTAGGTTAGTGAGGAAGGCGGAGCATTTCTTACTTCCTATTTCCTTCGGGGTTTGATTATATATTTAGCCAATTTTTTGCTCTACCACACCTTCGGGTGTATTGCAAAACATCTGGAGGCTCCAAGGATAGGTTTTTCTGTTTCTGGTTGAAGATCTTGTTGAGTTTTGGGGGGAGATTTATCGGTATCGCTTCCTACTGTGCCATTACTCTGACGTCATCCGAAATTTCTTTTGAGAGCCAAATGTTTTAACTTATACTCTATAGGTAGGTACATTCCTTAACGAGGTAGCGCCCGCACGTGGTATTTTGTGGAAGAGCCACACTCAAGAGGCAAATGAGCTACATGTGGCTCGTGAACTGCAGTTTGCTGACCAGGGATCTAGATGTGTGTAACAGTTGAGGGTGTAGGTAAGTCCTGATCTATTGAAGTCACAGGTGTCAGTGACATGTGGCTTGGTGGTTAGGGCGAGGACTCTGGACTTTGGCAGACTTGGGTTTAAAGAGAATTTTTAATACTTGTTGGGTGACTAAAAGCCTATTAACATATTTAATTTACTTTCATCCTTCATAAATATATGTGTGTGTATGAAAGGACATAATGATAAAACTTACTTTGTCCATTTATTCAGTGGATTAAATGAGATAATTCAGTAGAATGTGACGCCCGGAGCCCGGCAGATATAGGAAGGAGCTCTATGCATATTAGCTCTTATGATTATGATTATCCTATCTCTATTGGTTAAAGTCACACAAAATAGCTAAGAGGATAAAAAATGCAGAACATTGCAAAATTACTAAAAAATGGAAGGAGGTGTACCCCATATATGTGGAGTGAGTCAGAACCTCAGGTTAATTGCCTTGTTGTATTTTGGGGTTTGTGTTGATTTAGTTGGCTTTGTCCCTTCACTTTTGAATAAGCTCCTAAAATAGGGTTTTGTTGGGTGTTTATATTTGCTTCTGGAACTTGTGCAGGTGCAGGTGACAGGAAGCAGAACCTTAGGCAGCCCAAGGGAGCTTCATTCAAATCGTGCCAAGCAGGTGTAATATACAGACGTTATCGCTTTACTGATAATCTGGCATGCTGTGGGATTTCCACGTGCCATGTGGATTACAGAGAGTGAAGTCATGCAGCAGTTTGGCACCAACGTGTCTGGCTCCTCAGGAAAGGTGGGAGGGATGAAAGCCCTCATTCTTGGAGATGGTGTTAGACCACCCCTTCACTTGTCCAGAAGCATAGGGTAGCAGATGCGATTGTCTGTTGGCATTTCATGTGATCTCTGAGGAAAAGTGAATTGGCACCAAGTCTTTTGAGTTAAAAAAAGCTACTCTGAGTTTTAGAAATTATATCTTGCTCCATACTCTGATGTGTAGTAAAAATGAAATTGGAGACCCATGGCTAGAGTACCAAGTTTTTTATTTTATTATTTCATTAGATTTCATTTATTGATTTTTTTACAGAGAGAAGGGGGTGGATTGAGAAGTATCAACTCATAGTTGCTTCACTTTAATTGTTCATTGATTGTCTGTTGTATGTGCCTTGACCAGGCAAGCCCAGGCTTTCGAACTGGCAACCTCAGCGTTCCAGTCAATGCTTTACCCACTACGCCACCACCGGCCAAGTGTAGAATACCGCATTTTTTAAATGTTCAAATGTTCAGATTGCTCAATGGTCAGATGTTAAAAAGTGTTATTTTCAAGGCTTGATCTCATTCTTTGCCCTGGAATGCTCCGGGAGAGATCATGGTAGCCTTGACTGGGAGATAGAGAGGACCTCTGTCTTTGTCCTTGGACAGACACACACATCTCTGCATGTAGTAGACCCTGGAGACGCACGGGGTTGAAGGCATTTTCCCAGCGTGGCCACCATCTTGGAGGAGCCACTTCGTGTGCATTGTTTTGTTGAGCCTAGAAGTTGGCCACGCAATGATGTGTGAGATGTCCGTGCATTTCCCACTTTGGTAAGAGAGCATCTTGGATAATTCCCCCATGTAGCAGCCTGCACCCTTACATGCCTCCCCAGGTCTTCCACTCAGCCGGGACTTTGTTTCTTCTTGTTTAGCTTGATTCTCCCTAGCCACTATCTGGGCACCTTCTCTCTCTCTCTCTCTCTCTCTCTCTCTCTCTCACACACACACACACACACACACACACACACACACACACACACACCTTTCTGGTTTATTTCTTCTCAGTTCATATGTCTAGCCTGGCACCTCCATTCAGTTCCTGGCAACTCCATTCATATCACATATTTCCTGAAAAAGTCACTTGCCTTTTTGTTTCTTCCTATTGCTTTTAAAGGAAGGGATGGGGTTTGGGAGAGGGGAGATTCCTTGGGTGGGAGGGAATAGCAAATCAAAGGAGAAATAAAGAAAAAAGGATTGGGTTCAGGAGGTCCAGATCACATATCTAAGGGGCCCATAAGTCATTGTTCAACTTGTTCAACTTCCTATTTCGGGAAGACCCAACTGTGCCAATACAAGTAACAAATTATTCCATAACTGGCATGTATGGTCGGAAGACAGAACAAGATCCAGGCTCTGTGGTTAGAATTTGGGTGATCTTGGATAGGTTTCTTAACATCAGTTTGTTCTTCTGTAACATGGCTGGTGACAATAATATGAGCCTATTAGAGATGATATGATGATAATTCATGTAACACTCAATGCCTAGTACATTCAAAACCTTCAATAAAAGGCAGATAACATTAGCTCTAATTATTCTAATGTGTGGAGGCAGTGGTTTCATTGTATCTAGTCAAGAATTTAAGCCAACACACAGAGCAGGATGTACTGAATCAGACAGTATGGTTCAACTCCCCAGCCTTGTCATTTATGAGCCCTGTGACCTCGAACAAGTTATTAAACATTTCTGTGATTCAGTTTTCTTACCCACAAAATGGTATGATAGCACCTACCACAGAAAGCTGGTAGTGGGAATTAGATAAGTTAATGCATATAATCTACTTAGAATAGGATAGACTGGAACCTGGGGGCTGTCAACAAGTTGAAAGAGCTACCGTGGTTGTCCTGGTTAGCATCCATGATGTTATCATTAGCCCTTTCCTATTTAAGCAGAAACAACCTTTGAGAGGACTCAGGTAGAATTCTTTGAGATCCTTCCATTTCTTGACAGCTTGAGGGCAGATACCCAAAACTGAAACTTGGTTTGATAGTCTTGGTTTTAAACCCAAACTCCTATCATCAGGTCTGAATATTTGGCCCTTTTTCCTTTTTGCTTAGGATAGAGACACATGGAAATTGTTTGTAGCAATTGGGTATCAGGACTTGGTTTGCAAGTGGAAGATGAAACACTTTTAGTTGCTACTTGCTGTAACTTACTTGTATTTTCCTTCTTTGTCTACCCACCAGGAGAAAGAAAAGAGGAAACTGAAGTGGGAACACACTGTGTGACTTCCTAGGTCAGCAGAGTAGTAACTACTCCACAAGGCACATACCAGTGCTTGCTGATGATGGCTTGCATGAAATAGAGTTGATCTGCAGTGACTGTGTGTATGGGGCCACATGTCAGGGGCTAGTCAGCAAATGTCAGCTCAGGAACAGCCAGAGCATTAAAAATTCCTACTGCAGGACTCTTGCAATGCTGTCTGTGTAAAATTTGTTCTGTCCTCACACAACCTTGTGGGGAAGGTACTTTTATCTCCATTTTATAAATAAGGAAATAGAGTGACAGAGAGATTAAGAGCTTTGCCCAGAATCCCACAGCTGGATTTTTCCTGTTTCACCTAAAGTAATACATAGAATCATGGCAGGCCATGGTGGCAAGGGACCTTGGTTATCATCTCGTTCAACTGACTTGTTTTATTGGTAACCACTTTATTTAGATATAATTAATATATATAAATTCCCCAATTTACTGTGTACTGACTCGTAGTTTTTAGTATATTTACACACTCGTATAACCATCACCACAACCAATTCTGGAACATGTTCACCTCCCACAAAGGAATCCCCATATTCTTTAATATTCATTCCCCCATTTCCTCCTAACACTGTTAGCACTGGGCAACCACTCACCTATTTTTTATTTCTGTAGATTTGTTTATTCTGAACTTTTTATATAAATGGAATCATACACTGTGTGGCCTTTGTGTCTGCCTTATTTTATTCACCATAATGTTTCTAAAGATGTATTCATGTTATAGAATGAATTGATATATCATTCGTTTTTTGTAGCTGAGTAATATTCTATTATATGGGTATACTACATTTTGTTTATCCATTCCTCCACTGATGAACACTTGACTTCTTTCACTTTTGGCCTTTATGATTAAGGATACTTTGAATATTCATATACAGGTTTTTGTGTGATATATGTTTTCAGTTCTCTTGGGTCTATCCCTAGGTGTGAAATTGCTGTCTCATATGGTACTTTCTTTGTTTAACCGTTTGAAGAACTAACTGCCCGACTGGTTTTCAATGCAGCTACACAATTTTAATTTCCCCACTGGCAATATAGGAAGGTTCTAATTTCTCCACATGCTCACCAACACTTGTTTTTTAACTTCGGAAACCAAGCCTGGGTGGGTTTTAATGATTTGCTTCAAGTACTATACCTGGTAGAATGAGCTGGATTCTTTTCTAGGTGTGGAAGATATAAGAATGAAAGTATACGGTCTTGACTACAGAGGCCCGCTGTCGGTGGGGAGTCCTTAGCTGCCGTGCACGGGACACAAGGAACAGTGGCAGGACTCAGAACAGAAACCTGTCCCAAACTGTCAGAAACAGAAGACTGTTTAGGGGCTCATATAATGGAAAAGTCTGTCGTGATTAGCTTCAGGCACAGATGGATTTACGTGCTTAATTAAAATGATGCTGTTAGGGGGGCCCTGGCCAGTTGCTCAGTGGTAGAGCGTCGGCCTGGCGTGCAGGGGTCCCGGGTTCGATTCCTGGCCAGGGCACACAGGGGAAGCGCCCATCTGCTTCTCCACCACTCCCCCTCTCCTTCCTCTCTCTCTCTCTTCCCCTCCCGCAGCCGAGGCTCCATTGGAGCAAAGATGGCCTGGGCGCTGGGGATGGCTCCTTGGCCTCTGCCCCAGGCGCTAGAGTGGCTCTGGTCTTGACAGAGCGACGCCCCGGAGGGGCAGAGCATCGCCCCCTGGTGGGCAGAGCTTCACCCCTGGTGGGCGTGCCGGGTGGATCCCAGTAGGGCGCATGCAGGAGTCTGTCTGACTGTCTCTCCCCGTTTCCAGCTTCAGAAAAATCCAAAAAAAAAAAGATGCTGTTAGGGGGCTGGCAGTTTCATTCTCCCTCCAGTCCGTGCCCTCTCACTGACTCCATCACTCCTAGCATATTATTTCTTTTCGTGGGAAATGGCTGCCAGTAGATCTCGGTTTATATTCTATCACATAAGGACCTCCCGCAGAAGAGTTCTTTCCCTACATCTCTGGCGGGAGGCTTGTACAGGTCTCTCAGTGGACTGCTGTAACAGCCTTCCAGACAGTTAGAGCCAGTGTTCTGATTGACCAGCCGTGGTTCATTGCCTATCCTGGACTTTGGAGTGGGGAGGGGTCAGTCCCACTCAGACCATGGGAACTGAGAAAGGAAGAGTTGTGATTCCCAAAGGGAAAATCAAGGTTGTGTTTATAAAAGAATAAGAAGTAATGTTTGCTTGGTAACAACAGCAGTTGTTTATTCTACCAGTTAGGAACCTTTCATTTACACATTACTGAAATCCTTACTAAAACTGGCTCAAAACAGGGAAAGAATTGGCTCATTTAACTGGAAGTTCAGGGTCAGGTAGCCTTTACACATAGCTGAATGCAGTGCCTTACTTCTCAGTGGTTCTCTGTCACTGCCTTGGAGGCAACATGGTGGTGGTAATCCCTTTTACTGCAGTATCCAGAGGAGAGAGGCTCTCTGGCCCAGTGCCATCTCTTACAGGTAAGAAACTGCCATCTCAGCAAGGCCCAGCAAACTTCCTTTCTGCTGTCTTAGCATGAATTGCTCATTCCTGTGACCAGACAGATGTCATTCCTTGATTGGCTTAGCCTGGGTTCTAAACCAAGGCCACCTCTGGGAACCAGGGTGGAGCCAGCTTCCCCTAAAGCTCGGGTTCTGTGGGTGAAGGGTGCAGGTCTGAGTCAGGTGTTGGCTCCCTGCAGGAGGAAGATGGGAAGAGAAGTGGGGAATGCAGATGGCCAATCTTGCTTTGCCTTAAAGAAATTCGGCTTTTCAAAGAGATACTGTGAAGGTGGGATGCAGACATTTCCGGCTTAGTAGCATGGGCAAAGCTGTGTTCCCAACATTGTATGTAAAATTGAAGGTACCTTGGTTAGTCGTACCGTTTATTGTATGAATAAAGAATTTGAAGAGCAGAAAGCGAGAGGATTGGCACCACAACTTTCTCATCTCCTTTTCTACTCACCTGGGGAGGTGGTGCTGGGGAGGTGAGTGCAGCTGGTCGGCCTCAGAGCTGCCTCTCCTGTGCATTTCACAGCACAGGAAGCCAAGCAGAGGATGGCTTTTATTTTTTCACAGTTCATGGATTTTTGCATAGTTTTAAGAGATGGGTGGATATTTTGTACTGTGTGCAATAGTTTCAGGGCAAATGGACTTTTTACTTTCTATTTACTTTTTTTTATTTTTAAATTTTTTTAGCGTGCGCGCGAGAGAGAGACAGAGAGGAAGGGAGACATAAGAAGTATCAACTCGTAGTTGCTGCACTTTAGTCATTCATTAATTGCTTTCTTATATATGCCTTGACCAGAGGCTCCAGCTGAGCCAGTGACACCTTGCTCAAGCCAGCGAGCGACCTTTGGGCTTAAGCCAGTGACCATGGGATCATTTTGATGATCCTACGCTCAAGCTGGAAACCCTGTGCTCAAGCCAGCAACCTCAGGGTTTCAAACCTGAGACCTCAGTGTCCCAGGTCAACGCTCTATCCACTGCACCACTGCCTGGTCAGGCTGGACTTTCTACTTTTTAAAATAATGAGATATTTTTTTCAGGGAATGTAGAAATTGCCTGTTTGAGATGCAGAACATAATATGGAGGCATGCCAATGTTTAGTCTTATTCCCCTGAACACACATCTTAGTAACTCAGTTTTTCCTCTCTTATCCGTGTGATAAGGTAGTGATTCTCCAATTATTTGTTCAGAAAGATACCTTTGTGATATGCGCAAATTTGAGAATTGTGATTTTATACAGCTTCCTAGTATATCTTTCAGCAGTAAGAATTTATATGAACATTTTTAGTGTATTTAAATAAATCTTTTTTTCCATTCATATGAACAAACACATGCAGGTGAGATCAAACATTTTCATTTCCTGCTTATTTTTATTTAACATTATATCATGAACATTTTTTGTATCATTAGATAATCTCTGTGTGAATTTGGCTACCAAATAAAGTTAGCTACCTTCCGTTCTGTTTATAGTGTACGGTAATTTATTTAGCCATTGTCTTTTTGTTGGATGTTTACCTTGTTTCCAGTCTTTTGGCACTATAAATAATGCTGCATTGAACATTCCAGTACATAAATTTATTTGCACCTCTCATTATCTCCAAAAGATACATTCTCTAATTTGTTTACTGAATGAAAGGATGGTGAATATGAACCTTGTCTTGCCTGTGTTACCAGTTTGTTTTTTATAAAAAGTTATGGCAGTTTCCACCTCGTTGCACTCAGACGAACATGAAACAAACTGACCCTTTTTTTCTTTTTATTGTTGACAGTTTTTTCTTATGTGAAAGTTGGTGTAGAATTCTGGAAATATGCTATTATTTAATAACTAATGAAATTGTACTTTCCACACCCTTTGGTTTTTGGCTATTTGTAGCATTTTTGTGATGTGCTTATTTGTATTATACACTGAGTTTAAAAATTGATGTTATTGATTTATAAGATATCTTTTTATAATATGGATTTTAATATTCCTCCTAATTTTCCCCTTTGTATATTATATTAAAGTATTTTGGGGGGGTAACCACTGCCCCATCTTTATGTCCTTCATCTTTTTACTCATGCCTTATTTTCTCTGACAGATTTTTTATAACATGTATTTTTTTCTTATAATGCTTTATAGTTTCCTACTTTTCTTCTTTCTCTCATTTTTCCTTTTTCTCTTTTTTCAAACAAGTATTTAGCTCTCAACCTGTCTTAATTTTATGTCAGTACTTGGTATGAAACAAAGATTTGACTTGATTGTTAAAAACATAAGTATCTTATGGTTCCAGAATTATTTGTTGAATGATATACAATATTGATTTAATGTGTTTTAGTGTTTACTAATTGCCAATTTAAGATAAGGCTTGTTTTTATGCTTCCAATTCTGTTTTACAGAGAAGCAATATTATACAGTAGTTATGTGTGTGGACTCTGATACTAAGTTCTACCAGTTTTGTGGCCTTGGACAAGTTACATTGTTTTCTTATCTGAAAGTGAAGATGATCATGGAACCATCTAATGAGGACGCTGTATGTGTGAGGGGGAGAATGAGGTAATTATATAAAAGGGTGACCATTTATTATCAGTTTGTTAGGAACAATTCTGGGTTTACATCTGTTCAAGAATCCTGTGTAGCTTAGAATTTGTCTCAAATACTTCATTTTATAACAAAGTGTTGTTATAAGTGTACCTTTACTTTTAGATACTATTTCTGCCTTGTAACATGTGAGATACCTGTATAGTAACATCTGAAAGATGACCAGCAATGATTTCTTTTTATTCTTCTAACCCTATGTAGGCATACTATGATCTTAACTCCTCTCTTTCAAGGACTGTATTGCTCTGGTGTGAGTGGCTAGGGATAGATAACTCTGTCTGGTTGGTGGAGGTCAGGGGAAACATGGTGAATTTCAGGTTAGTTTACATTAAATATATGGGATATAGAGTCTAAGAAGTCATGTTGCAGAGTGCAAGGAAGTGGTCTGAATGTTCTCGCAACAGTGCATTTTACGATTTTTTTTCATTTGTTAAATGGTATATATGTACAATTGCTTATTTTTAATAATTGATATATTTTAAAAAGTATACTTTGTAATAAACCCTTTTTGGCAACAATGAACTTAAAAAAACCCCAGCTTGTTTAATGAAATATTCCATGACTTTTTTTCTATTTTCAAGAAAGTGGTGCATGAGCATTTATTTCCATAAAATGTTTTGACATTTGCCACCTACTGGGGGTCATAGTGAAAGCCATTGAACTTGGAGATCCATTTGCTGAAGAAACACTGCATCTTTTTCAAAGTTAGTACTTATTTTAGGAAGACTGTGCCCACACACAGCTGCATTTATAATTACTCTGTGAAGCAAGACTTTTCATGTAGATCAAATGACTATTTTTCTAAATTAATTTCACTTATGTTGGAGTCCAAGTTTTCCTTAGCACATACAAGAAGTGAATTGAGAATTGTTGATATGTACTGTGTACGGAACCTCCTTATAAACAGTAAATGATAGCAGTTTCATATCAATGTCATCGCATGCTTCAAGTAGAAAATCGGTTCTGGTCATTCCAATAAGAATTTGATTTTTTTCCCTATCCAATGGATGGAATCAAAATTAAGCTCTTAGAATTTCTTTCTGTTGAAGGTAAAACATCTTGCACTGTGGCAGATCATATTATAGATTCTGTGAAGAACTTTAACATTGCAGATTAAATTGTTTTTGGATGATATAAATATGAATTTTGGTGGAGAACATTTTGTGGGAAAACTATTTTTATTAGATACAGAAACTTGTGGAACAAATATGTCCTTGGAAGGGGTTGTTTGTGAACACATATTTCATCATCGTGTCCAAAATGAAATATCTATCAGTTAAATGGAAGCTGTAGATACCCCATTTATAAATATTTGTGTGTGTGTGTGTGTGTGTGTGTGTGTGTGTGTGTATAGATCTGCACAGATCACCAAATTACACCATTTTTGTGTTGAGGCTAATATTGGATCCAAATACTTCCGCTATCAATTAGATTTTAGAATTGTTTGAGGGTTTGAGATACTATTTTGTAAATTAGTATGTGTTCCATGATGGTATTAAACTTTTGTGAATGAGTTGCTCTAACTTTTGGTTGCTTTTTGTTTAAAATTCGGTTGGAAGTATTAATAACACAATGGAATGCACACATATACAACTTTTTGAGACACTGTTAATCAAGTTATAATGTTTTTGGGGAAAGATTGCAAATACGACATTATAATTTTATCCTTGCACAAAGGCAAGGTAGTAACTGAGCTAATTAATGAATGGGAGCTCAAAAAGTAAACGAGTTTAATTTTGAAATTTTATAACCATCCTTTGTAGTATTTCTCAGTGGAACGATTGTCTATTTTAAATCAGGTGATATGAGTTCTGTACAAAGACTAAATAAAATTGATCAGGCTTGCAGTTTTATAGCCTCTAAATTTGGCCACACATTAGAAGGAATTATAAAGCAAACTTATTTAATGAGTTTTGTTTTGTAAAAATAATTTGTAAAAGAAAGTACTCAGACTGGAGCTGTCCTGTCAAGATATTTGGGCTAAAATATTTACACATTTCAATACAAAATGATAAAATTGGGACTATCCTCAGTTTAGTGAAATTTGTAATAGCTAACAGGTCCTCAGCTCCGTGAAGAGTGTATTTTTTCAGTTGATACTGTGAGCCAGACATATTGACATTTGAAGGTGTCAGAAATTCAGTTTATTAATCATAAAATACAATTTTGAAGACTATTACAGGCAATTTAATGAAAATAGTAAAAATATTAAGACCAACATTTTCCCTAACATGTTTTCAGAAACTTATTTGTGATGATGGTAAAAGGAAAAGATTATCAAGAAACAAATTAAAAGTTAAAGTACAGGAACATCCCTAAGAAAATGATTTTGCTTATGTTATTTTTTAATGCTAATTACAAAAGAATCTAAGTTAAGTTGATAAATTAGTTGGTAACTCTAAATATAAAATACTTGCCATGTAATAAGCACGTGTTAACTGTCAGTCTACCAGCAGTATTATTATATTTTCATTGATTTTTCTGCCTAGTTCTTTTCCATTGTCATGCTGTTTTAATTATTAGGGCTTTATAATATGTTTCATATTAAATATTTCTAAGTCTCATTACACTTGAAAAATTTTTATTTGCTTGTTTTTTAGTTTTTCTAAACCACCTTTTGATTTTTTGTTAACAGTTATTTCATTTTGCATTTTGATTGAAATTTAGAAGAATTAATATTCCTCAAAAAAAGAGATTTCTGTTCATCTAGGCAAATAGTTTAGTTTATCTTTTTACTCAAGTATTCCTTTTTGTTTCCTATGAAAGTTTTGTAGTTTTATGTCTGTACCTAGAAAAGAAACTTATGCCTTTCATATAGTCTTACTGATTATTTTTGACATGTAGACATTTCTCTCTCTATATTTTTGAATGAGAGAGAGAGAGGGAGGAAGGGAGAGAGATGAGAAGCATCAACCCATAGTTGTGGCACTTCAGTTGTTCATTGATTGCTTTTCATATGTGCCTTGACCGGAGGGCTCCAGCTGAGCCAGTGACCCCTTGCTCAAGCCAGCAACCTTGAACTCAGCCTGGTGACCTTGGGCTCAAGCCAGTGACCTTGGAATCATGTTGATAATCCTGTGCTCAAGCCAGTGACCCTACACTTATGCTGGTAAGTCTGTACTCTACCAGATGAACCTGTGTTCAAGCCAAGGACCTCTTGGTTTTGAACCTGGGACCTCAGCGTCCCAGGTTGATTCTCTATCCACTGTGCCACCACTGGTCAGGTGACAGTTCTATATTTTTGTATATATTTTCACCTTGTTGAACTCTCATTAGGGATTATGTTTTTGTTATTGTTGTTTAGTACAAAAAACGAACATTTAATATGTCATAAGTAATTGTATCTCCTTTTCCTTTTTTGCCTTATTTCTCTGTATGTCCATGAATTCTTCAGACAAAGACTGGCATTTAGTAATGCACAAACCACCATACGGGGTTGGCAGGAGCTCCCTCAGCATCTGAGGTCTCATCTTGGGAAAGTGAAACCCAGGGTTGTTTGGATTGTGGGTTCAGTTTTAATACACTCATATAAAGGAAGTAAAGTCACAAGATTTGTTACTTACAGATTCCCCAGAAGCGGAGGAAGCGCAGTGAGCCAGGTGAAGGCCCAGTCCTCTGCTCACGGTTACCAGTGAACAGGAGACACAGAGCAGGGCGAGAGCACCTCTTACTTACAAGGTGGTTGGGGCACAGTACCTAACTCTTCAGGGCTGCATGTTAAGTGGTTGTTATAAAAGGTGCTCCAGGAAAAGCAAAGTGGGAACTGGGTGAGAATCCCAAGCTCAGGTCCTTATGTAAATGTCCAGACTCTAGATATGACCATTGCCTACGCAGCAGCTCAAAAGAGCATTTTCTCATCCCAGATATATATTTATCAAATCTAAACTTTAACTTGAAGAATCTGAAAACATGCATATGAATTGTAGCTGTAACCTTTGTCATTAGTCTGTCCAGACCATTGCCACATTTATTAGTTTAGTTTTTGTTATGTTTCTAAGATTTTCTTTCTACCAGAGAAATGCCATTTACCAAAGAGGAAAATAATTCTCTATCTCCTACCCTTGTATTTGAGTAATCCCAGAAGTATTTTTGGGGAAATATAGTTATATGTTGTTGTGTTTGAAATCAACAAATAAAAGATCCTATAATTTATATCATTTTGTTTTATAGCACACTCTAGTCTTATAAATGTCTTGACATTTTATAGAATTTTTTTTTGTGGATAGAGCCTCATAGTTTTATGCTGTAATAATTGTTTCCTTTCGTAAAATTTATTTTTACTCCTTTGAGAGTTTAAGCTACAACATGTATGCCAAACTCAGCACTCAAGCTATCCACTTCAGGCATTATTCTCAGAATCTCACTCTGAAGTACATAAATTTTAGAGAAACGGTTTTCTCAGTGCTTGTTGGTAATATATTTGAAATGAGCAGGAGTTTTTGTGTCTCTAGTTATATAATTTGTCTCCTGAGAGAAATCCAAGGCTCTGCAGTCCGGAAGAAACCCTGCCCTGGTGGCTCATCACGCCTGTTCAGGAGCTGTGAAGAGGGTGCCTTCTGTTTGAAGGGGTCTCCAGGCGACAGCCCCGTCGCGAGCCAGCTGCTTTTGCTTCAGCTGTACACTACGGAGTGGCCAAAATACAGTGAAAACTGCTCAGCAAATGTCCTTCATGACCTCGTCCCCCAATGTGTGAACTGCTGTCTGGGGCCGGTCATTGTAGTCTGAACCCAAATCCAGCCAAGATAGATGAATAAAACTGGAATCTTTGTCTCTACAAGTGGGGTACCTTTGGGTTTACAGAAACAGAATCTGATTTCCTCTGTTCCTAATGGCTTTATTTTTTTCTCCCACAAATTAAGTTACTTGTGAACTTTTAAGCACATGTATTTATGGTTTTGCTTTATATTCACTAGATATTTAGCGATACCTAAATAGAATTTTTGTGCCTAGCATGTTCTAATTACCTATAAATATTAGCTCATGTGATTGATTTGCCTCTCTACCATGACTCGGGGAAGGAGGTGCTGCTGACGTCCTCACTTTACAAAGGTGGAGACCAAGGCACAGAGTGGTTATAGCTCAAGGGCAAATAGCCAGTAAGTGGAGTGGATGGGATTCAGACAGTCTCACTGACTCGCTGTGTGGTTTATAATCACTTTATTTTGGTGGGGGATTAGAGAGAGCCACGGCTCTGTCCAGGACCCCTTTGTACGGGCACTAATGTTGTGGCTGCTTCTGAAGAGTAAGCTGTGTTAGGGGCTGGAGGTGAGAGGCTCAGGGAGGGACTTTTGGTTTATTCCTGCTGTGTTGTTTGGAACACTTAGAAAATGGAACTGTACTGCATTTGTAGTATGGTTTTAAAAAGAAAAGTTGTCTTTGGAAATAATTTCTTGATATATGCTTAGCTTCAAACTTTAGAAAGATATGCCTTAAGTAAAAAGCATAAAAAATTAAAAGTTTAGCTCTGCCCAGATAGCTCAGTTGGTTAGAACGTTGTCCTGAAGCACAGAGGTTGCCAGTACGATCCCCAGGCAGGGCACAGTCAATAATCAACTAATGATGGTAATCAGTCGTTTAAAATAATCTGCAAATCACCTGCATTTTCAAATGTGTATTTGCACCTGGTGTGCCCTCCCTCCTGGAATTTCTGTCTGTTCAAGACAAAGCATGACTCACGGTTGAAAGGCCCCTGAAGCAGAGGAACTGGGGAGTTGCCGCATCTTCTCTCCCGTGCGCTTTTCCAAGCTGCCCTTTGGCCTCTTATGAAATTGGTTATTTGTACTGGCGCCTCCCCTAGGACGTGTACATTGATCTGGTTGAAGAGGTCTTTTCTGATTTGAGAAAGAAACCATAGGTCTTTTCTTCCAGGTCATTTGGATGTACACAACAGGGCCTCACACTTGTGTTGCCGAAAGACCTTGTAAATGTGGTAGGTGATGATCACTACAAAAGGGCTGAAAAGTCCAGGCAGTGTCCTGTCTCCCTGGACCTTGCTGGAATGAATGTGCTAGAAGGTTGAAAGGGTTGCTACTGATAAGCAGCCAACCAGGTGTGTGGTTGAAGGGGATGCTGGGTAATTGTGTCCAGAAATAATTCTCAGCGAGAACTTTTGTGTCTTTAATTCACATTCATCTCCTCTCAAACCCCAGCAGCAGCTACTTGCCTTTTGATGTCACAGAAGGGAGAAAATACACGTTGCTCTTTAATTGTGGCCTTCCTTGGTGGCATTCAGAGCCACTTAAAAGGATGTTGACCTGGTGCACTGGGCTGTCTGGGCCTCCCCGCCACCCCGCCCCGTCATGCACTTGGATGAGGCCTTCCATGTTTGTCCACCTGCCTGCCACTCAAGTAAGGAATGTTTTCATTGGGTTTCCACAAACCTGTGCTCCAGCCCTGGGTCCCATGTGCCCTGAGCTGCTGCTGCAGGCTGCACTGGTCTTAGTTGGGCTGCAGATTTGGAATCCTCACTGCGTCAGAATGCAGGGAAAACGGTCAACATCTAAACTGCTCGAAAGGAAGGAATGCGGTTGATCTGAATTGTTTTAAAAAGTGGTGATTTTAGTTTATGTAAAGCCCGGCTACGCTGAAGCCCCTTGAGCCCTTTTGCCTTTGATAGGAGTTGTATTTCCTAAAACCGACAGCGAAGAGCAGAGCTGCTGGGCTTTCTCCACGGGTGTGTGTCTCTAACTCTGGGATTGTTTTGTCTTCATGGCGAACAGCTTCACTCCATTGCTTTCTCCCTCTTCCTTCCCTGGGGCAGCCTCTCCGTCTCTCCTTCTCTCTCTTCTCTCTCCCTCCTTTCCTCCTCCTTCTGAGCTTGTAAAGAAAATGGGTCCAGAACTTTATTTTCGCAGAGAGCTGAAAGAACAAGCCAGCACTTGGCTGCGTTCGTGCGTGTGTGGACCTCGCCGGATGAGTGGCCGTCTCTGACATGCGGCTGTGCAGAGTGGGCCTCAGCAGCGGGCAGCCTGACCGCTGGCCCCGGGCAGCATCGGCTGTGGGCAGTCAACCTGCGCATGGCTTAGAGGCGAACTTTTTTTTGGTGAGTGAATTCTTTTTAACCTCCAGGGCCTACATCGTAGAATTGGCCTGTGTGTGGCTGTGAGTGATGTGGCAAAAGGCTCACTGTCCAACACCAAACGTCTCTTTACGGGGACTTAATGAAGAACCACATGGAATTTATAACTTGATCACAAAATTACTGTAGTACCATTAAGGACTTGAAATAGCTCTTCAGGCTTGTAGATCACACCTTTCTAAGCTCAGTTAATGAGCAACTCTCTCTTCTTTACAGTCTGCCAGGTGTACTTCGCTAATGTTAACTTTAGTCTGGGCTGCTCAACCCTCTTGCTAATGAGGCCAAAGCGGGAGTTTCTGCTTCTCGTGCGCCAGGCACCTTCCCTTTCTTTCCTGGCCACTGACCGCTCACTGTAGCCAGTGGGCTTGGGAATGTGTGCAGTGGAATGTTGGAGAGGGAAGGGGCTATGCAAGGTGCTGAGTGGTTTAGCACAGATTCTTAACCACTCCTGGGGAAAACTCTCACCTACATACTACAACCAAAGGTCTTGCATTGCCTCTCCTTCCGAAAGACAATCGAGTTGACTAAGGTTAACTGGAATATGCTGATGTCAGCTAGAATTTTGGACTTTTGCCAGAACATGTGCAACATTTAAAGTGACTGAGGGAAAATTGTGCCATGGTTCGTTGGTAGAAGAGCTTAAAAGGAATAAAACAAACCACAGGAAAGAATGATGACTTTTAAAATATGCAGCAATGAGAATGGACATGGCAATAGCTTTAAAAATATGCTTTCTAGGAATACACTGTTTTCCAAAATTTTAGGATGGATGAAATCTTTTTTGGGTTGTAGGTTCTTTAGACTTTTAATTCTTGGTTCTTGCCTATTGCCAAAATGATGGCTACATAAGTTAATATTGTATTTTGGTTATTTATTAAGGAATTACATATTAAATAGAAACCTTTCAGTTATCAGAACTTTCTGAATTTTCAACAGATGCCAAGGGACATATTAATGTTCCGGAAGATAACTATTGGCATATAAGCAGTTCAGTCCTTCAACATGTGTGTTTTTTAAAAACAAACAAAAACCCCACCAGCAACATTTACCTTAAGTATAATTTGCAGAGTAAAATGAAAGTAATTTTGAACTCCTGTATAACTTGGATTCTTTTATTTTCATAGAAAGGACTTACATTTTGTAATCATAAATGTGCAATAATAATGATCTGTTAGGAAACCATTACTTTGCTTAGATTTGGGGAATTCTAGCACTGCCATTCTTATACATCACCAGTTTCCAAAATCAGAAAATTACGCCCAGAGAAATGATGACTTGCCCAAGGTCACATAGTTAAAAAGTGGCTGAGCTTTGGTAAGAACCAGTTCTGACCCTCAGGCCAATGATACATGACATGTGCTGATTTTATTGGTGTGTGTACGCACATACACGTGTGTATGTGTGAATGAAATAACTTTTGCTTTCATTTAACAAACTGATTATATGCTCAGTGACTTGGAAACACAGTTTTTTCTTTTTTTTTCTTTTTTTTGTATTTTTCTGAAGCTGGAAACGGGGAGAGACAGTCAGACAGACTCCCGCATGTGCCGGACCGGGATCCACCCGGCACGCCCACCAGGGGCGACACTCTGCCCACCAGGGGGCGATGCTCTGCCCCTCCGGGGTGTCGCTCTGCCGCAACCAGAGCCACTCTAGCGCCTGGGGCAGAGGCCAAGGAGCCATCCCCAGTGCCCGGGCCATCTTTGCTCCAATGGAGCCTTGGCTGCAGGAGGGGAAGAGAGAGACAGAGAGGAAGGAGGGGGGGGGGGTGGAGAAGCAAATGGGCGCTTCTCCTATGTGCCCTGGCCGGGAATTGAACCCGGGTCCCCCGTACGCCAGGCCGACGCTCTACCGCTGAGCCAACCGGCCAGGGCCCACAGTTTTTTCTTTATCATCCTTTCAGGGAGCAGATGCAGCCTATTACTTTATAGTTTGATATCGGTTGATTTTGTAGATATAGAAGTGACTTAGTCTTTGCTTTATAAGCTATTTAGAGCAAGGTAAGATTACAATCATAGGCTGAATCTGGGGGTAGGGAGCAGACCTCTGTTATCTACTTGTGTATCTGATTGCTTTGAAAATAACTATTATCGGAGTGTCACTTAAACATGTGTTGACTTACAAATGTGGTGATTGGTTTATAAAATATGGAACAATTTGGTCTCACCTTCTTTCTCTCCCCTGTTGTGATCAGATTGTGCCTATTTTAATGTACAAACAACCTACTGCGTTATTTTTAGAAAGACCAGTTATGAAGTGGAGTGGTCTTTGGGTTTGCTCTGGGCTCGGAAAGCACGACGGGCCTTTCCCGCTCAAATGCAGAACTAAGGAGAGCCACAGCTTTGGCTTTGTGATCATGTATCCTTGCCGTTAACCTCACTGCAGATGCTCTTACTGCCCTTTTTTATTTGAGCAGCAAACTGTGTCTACTTATAGGACTTCCGTGTCTTTTATTTCCTGCTTTTTCCTTTCTTTTATTCCCAGTTTTATCTTTTGTCCTTTTATTTCTTCACTTCCTATGTCTTTTAGGAAGATCAAGGCTGAAATGTGTAAGAAGTCCCCATGCTGTAGCAGTTTCTAAATTATGTAAATATATATATTTTTATATCTTTTAGTTATTTATATATTTTCCATTTGTAAGTCTTTTAGGGAAATCAAGGCTGAAAAATGTGTTAAATGACTGATATTATCGTAGTTTAAAAAGATATATATGGGTATATGTGTGCCATAGACACATAGTATATGGTAAATAAGAAAATAATTTCATATTTTTACAAATATATTCAAATGAGAACTATTTTAAATGCATGGGTTTTGTGCGAAGGATCACTTCTACCTCTGTGTGGTGCTGGAAGGCTTCTGGCACTTTCTTTGTTAGTCATTTTCAAGCAGTTGAGTAAACCAGAAAGAAACAATGCATTCGAACTGGTCCTGGCACAGAGTTAGGGGACTTGGGCAGGTAGCACTCAGGTTTTTGCTGACCTGCTCTCCCTCTTGGTTTTGAGGCAGAGACTAGAGGATGTCAACTATAGGACAAGCCTTGCATGGTCACATTTGCCACCACCGTCAGCTGCGAGCCCCATAGCTCTCACTTGTCACTTACATACTTGAACCTGAGATCCTTAGGGGTGTTACTGAGCGTCTCACAGTGGCACTGTGGGTCAGCATGGCTAGGTGGCTAGCCAGGGCTTCGTGTTGACCACTCTGGGATGGTAGGACACTTGGAAGAGACATAGGGGAACTTCACCCCAGGAGTCGCCACTGTTTGTAACTTGAGATTGCTGCCCATATTGCCCTGATCCTCCTCAATTCCTTTTCAAGTGGAAATTTTGCAAGTCGACTTCTGCAGGATGCGTAGTACAATTTGGCTGACAGCAATTTCTGGCAAAAGAAATAACCAAATTATTATTCAGTCATGGGTTTTTAACAGCCGCAAAGCAAGTGGATGTTAACTAAATGATGCAATTTATTCCCTTCCCTTTTATTGCCAGCTTGCCTATTACAGAATGACTGCCAGTTTTCAATAAGTGGTACCCAGATGGTATTCGCATGCCGCCCACTTGGTTACAGAGCCGAAGCGGGGAATAACTCGGCAGACACTACAAGCTGTGGGTCAATTGAGGGGGAATGCCTGTTGCTTCACAGTTTTGCATATGTAAATCTGTTAATGTTATGTCAGTATTGTGCGGGCTAAACACAAGCATTGCCTTTCTCTGGGGGCCCAGCTGAACTTGGCCCACAGCCCAGTTATACGGAGGCTCGGCTCCGAGGCGAAACTGCAGTTTTAGGATGCTGCACAGCCTGCCTGCCTCCACTCCGGCCTGCTGCTCGCGCCATTGGCAGCCCCCATCGGATGCGGGGAGTGTCTGCCACGGGCTGACTCCATAATAGGACAGGCACGACCAGCTTTATGAGGTTGGATGTGCAGGGTGGAGGAGTGCTAGCATGTGTCTATTTTTAGGCCAGCCGTGCCTGCCTGCCTCACTCACACTCTCCGCGGTGTGTCTGCCACACTTCTGCTCCCCATTTCATCAGCTGCAGATGTGGTACACAGCCGTCTTAGAAAAGTCATGAACTGTGTCGTCTGCGCGGCTTAACAGCCAACATCTGCTGCAGCAGGCTGAAGGGAGAGGCAGGGAAATGATTTTTGGGAACGCATTCAAGTACTCCAACTGAGTCTCTTCTTTGGCCTGTGCAGACAATTATTTTATACTAATTGCGTCAAGATAGCAGCTATAAAAAAGTAGGTTTGAATTGCTTCTCCCTTTCTTGTGAAAGTTGCAGGTACAGAGGGTAGACCTTTTTTCTTTTTATTGAGGTTTATTTCTTGTTCTCAAAGGCTTATTACATTGGGTGCAAACAACAACAAAAATGCTATAAAAAAGCAAGAATCATAATAAGCTCAAGAGTTAAAAAGACCAATGGTGTTGGTTTAACCAATGAAAATATTCCTGCAGGTATTGTAAAATTTATGTGCCATATGAAAAACATTAAGGGTGTTGTTTTTTCATGGAGGAAAATGTTCATTGTTGAGCCATTTTATAAATTATTTTAATGCTGCATTTCTGCTTAAACCTCTTGATTTTGATATACAAACCAGTTTAATGTTTTCTGCGCCGACCCTGGCTTTTCTTAGATTTTATGTTATGGGAAAGCCTGTGTTTGCATTGGACCTTCTGGTTTCTTTCCTATTGAAAATCCATCTTGCTGGCCCAGTGCCATATGGTGAAGGAATAGTTTGACAAGAGTCAAACCTCAAGTGTTGACTTTTGAATTCTAAAGACTAGGCAAGACTGTTAATAATAAATATATATAGTTTGTGTTTTGTTTTTTTTTAAACTGGAGTCATTTGATCACAATAAGACTAGCATTTCTACAGTGTGGACTTTCTAATACATTGGTCTGTTCTCTACCCTCCTCTACTTGTAGTCTATAGAGGCAATATTATGTTTAGTATGAGGTCTTACTTACTAAATTTTAATTCTCCCAGTAAATTTGGTTATGATAATTACACATTCCAGCATCTCTGGTTCTCGTGAAAGATTTGTTTCTGTGACATTTTATGGTGTCTGTTGTGCAGCGAGAGGAGCTTGCTTCTCTCCTCACATTTCAAGTCTGCACTGTGCTCTGAAGAGCCAGATGGGAGTATGCAGATTGTTTTTATCTTTTGTCCTTCACACTGTAACCTGATCTCCAGCATATCTAGACATCTAGCAGAAAATTTACTATGTGAAAGCAAGGAAATGATTTAGAATATGGACCAGCCAGAGGAGGAAGGGCTTAAGATACACTTTATCAAAGCCAATCTCTCCACCCCCCTCCACACCACCACCACCACCTCCTCATCCCCTTCTTTTTTTTCTACTTAAGAAATGGTGTTATGATCAAGGGCACTTCTAAGTATGCCCAAGTATTTTTCCCTATTAACCTGGGCTGCGAACTATAATTGACCAGTGAGTTTGATAAAAGTGTAAATATGTGTACAAGGGAAGTTGATCACTTAATAGAAGTTTAGAAGGAGTGAATTGGTAGAATTATAAAATTGGCCATGGACTCACAGATTAAGGCAGGGCAATTTAGTATGACCAGGGACATTTCTGAAGTTGCATATCAGGTTTGAGACAGATCCAGGACTCAAACCCAGTATTGCAGGACACAACATAATCTCAGGCTTCATGATATGTGTGGTTTTAATGGCTAAATATGTACAACCTTTTTATTATGGATTTCATATCCCTTTAACTTGTTGGCCTAAAAACAGTAATGACAGTTGTTTCTTTCCAAACTTTGATTTGTGTTTGGAATCAAATTAGTAATTAGTATGAGGGCATTAAAATTAGTAACTGTATCAGAGTATGAGATATTTGCTACACTTGTAAGTGTATACAATATGTGATTATAAGTCTATTTATACACACCTCCCATCGTGTGTACATTTTGGAGTTATGAACTGGGCTTAAACACCAGCTGTGTGGTTGGAAGATACGAAGCCTTGGGTGAGTTATCCTCAAATCTGTAGGTCCCTGTTCTCTCTATTTAAAAATGATGACAGTCACAGTACCTGCCTCAGGATTGTCCCAAGAAGTTAAAGGGATTATGTACCTGACACACTTGGCATGGTGCCAGCCCAGCACATAGTGTGCTTGTCTTTAATCAGTGCTTACAGTTTTAATTGATTATCCCTATCCTCAAAAACAAAGGAAAGCCAGAGTAGTGATAAATGCCGTGTCTCACTCAGAGTTCAGCCTCTTCTGCAGAGTAGACTGGTTCGTGCTTCTTGACCTCCTTCTCCGTCCTTCCACCTCCTTACCTACCTGGCACCTTCTGCCCATTCCTTGTTTACCTTTGGTGTCATACATTGTTTACATCATTGCCAAAAGGACCAATGCTGTTTGTAAAATACTCAGTGCTTCTCTGCTACTTTTACTTACCCTTATTTTCTTCTTTGCTGGTGACATTTTCTTCAGTGGTTTAGTTGAAAAAGCTAAAGGGGAGCTTGTCAGTTGTTGGGGAGTCCTCAACAAACTTCTTTTCTTGCATGTGAATATTTTGCCCTTTTATAGTTAATAATATCTGCAATCCACACTGTTAAAGCCAACCTATGGCTTGAAGAAACTAATACTTAGGCAAATTTCTTGCCTAAATTAGATGATATAGATTAAATACTTTGTTAGTGTTGAAAACTGTATTCTTTCAGCAGGTATTTCCTGAGTCCCTACAATGGCTGGGTATGTCAGACAGGCTAGACCAGGGGTCCTCAAACTTTTTACACAGGGGGCCAGTTCACTGGTTCACTGTCCCTCAGACCGTTGGAGGGCCGGAGTATAAAAAAAACTATGAACAAATCCCTATGCACACTGTACGTATCTTATTTTAAAGTAAAAAAACAAAACGGGAACAAATACAATATTTAAAATAAAGAACAAGAAAATTTAAATAAACAAACTGACCAGTATTTCAATGGGAACCATGGGCCTGCTTTTGGCTAATGAGATGGTCAATGCCCGGTTCCATATTTGTCACTGCTAGCCGTAACAAGTGATACGACGCGCTTTCGGAGCCGTGACGTGTGAGTCTCGCATCACCGGACGTAGTACTGTACGTGAGCGATGCCACCACAGACAGTACTCCAGGAGCACAGGATGCGGATGTGGCGGGGGGCCGGATAAATGGCCTCAGGGGCCTCTTGCAGCCCGCGGGCCACAGTTTGGGGACCCCTGGGCTAGACAGACACTGTGCCAGCCTTCGAGGAGCTGGCATGAATCTTGGCATATTATATGTCCTTGAAATCCAGCTTACTTTACTCTCTGGTTTCTCTGAGGCTGTGGTCCTTATTTCTTGCACACTCACCCATTGACTCTATGACACCAACTTAAAATTTCTACTGATAAGAAAGATGTCAAAGAATCCCATATGCATAGGAGCAACAAAAATTACTAAGGAATAAGTTTATTAAAGAGTTACAAAGCTTGTATGCTGAAACTGCAAAACATTGTTTAAATACATTCACAAATACCTAAATAAATGGAAAGAGGTTTTATGTTTATTGACTAAAAGGCTCATTGTTGTTATGATGGCTAAAAGGCTCAAATTCTATGTTGTTATCATGGCAGTACTCCCCAAACTGATACACAGATTCAAAGCTATCAAAATCCCATGTGTCTTTTTTTTTTGCAGAAATTAATGATTTGATCTTAAACGTTATACAGAAATGCAGGTTGACCACGACAGCCAAGACACTTTTGAAAAACAAAACAAAGCTTGCCCTGGCCAGATGGCTCCATTGGTTGGAGCACTGTCCCAAAGCACAGAGGTTGCTGGTTTGATCCCTGGTCACAGCACATACAGGAACAGATTGATGCTCCTGTCTCTCTCACTCTCTCCCTTCTGCTCTTACTAAAATAAATAAAAAAATTTTTAAAAAAGTGAGGACTCACAGTCCTGATTTTTAAACCTAATACAAAGCTATAATAACTAAGAGAGTGTTTTACCAGAGTAAAGATAGACATATAGATCAGTGGACTAGAATTGGGAGTCCAGAAATAAACCTTGACACTTACGGTCAGTTTATTTTTCAACAAGGGTATCAAGCCAATGCAGAGGGGGAAACAATAGCCTTTTCAACAAATGGTACAGGGACAACAGGATATCTATGTGCAAAAGAACAAAGTTGGACCTCTGCTTTACAACATATACATCAAAGACCTAAATGTAAGAGCCAAACATATACAACTCATAGTAGAAGTTATAAGAATGAATCTTCATCACCGCGATATCTTACATGTGACACCAAAGGCAGGAGTGTCAAAAGGAAAAAAAAAAGATAAATTGGACTTCATCAAAATGAAAAGCTCTTGCCCTGGCTGGTTGGCTCAGTGGTAGAACGTCGGTCCTGTGTGCAGAAGTCCCAGGTTTGATTCCTGGCCAGGGCACACAGGAAAAGCGCCCATCTGCTTGTCCACCCCTCCCCCTCTCCTTCTTCTCTGTCTCTCTCTTCCCCTCCCGCAGCCAAGGCTCCACTGGAGCAAAGTTGGCCCAGGCGCTGAGGATGGCTCTATGGCCTCTGCCTCAGGCATTAGAATGGCTCTGATTGCAACAGAGCGATGCCCCAGATGGGCAGAGCATCGCCCCCTGGTGGGTATGCTGGGTGGATCCCAGTCGGGCGCATGTGGGAGTCTGTCTGACTGCCTCCCTGTTTCCAACTTCAGAAAAATACAAAAAAAAAAAAAATGAAAAGCTTTTGTGCTTCAAAGGATACTATCAAGAAAGTGAAAAGACAGCCCACAGAATGGGAGAAAATATTTGCAAGTCATGTATTTGGTAAGGGTCTAATATCTAGTATATATAAAGAACTCTTACAATCCAACAATAAAAAGCCAGCTAACCCAGTTAAAAGATGGGCAAACGTTAGGTATATTTATTTACCTAAAGAATATACACTAGTCACCAGTAAGCACATAAAAAGATGCTCAACATCATTTGTCGTTAGCAAATGAAAAAGAAAAATGAGATCCCTTTGCAGCCACTTTGGTAGCTATAATAAAAAAGACAGAAACGTGTTGGTGAAGATGTTTAGAGATGGAAACCCTTGTCAGTTACTAGTGGAAGTGTAAAGTGGTTCAACTGTCTGGAAAACAGTTTGGAAGTTACTCAAAAGGTGAAACATTATGATAAGACCCGGCAGTTCTAATCCACAAACCCAAGAGGAATGAAGTCATCCCTACAGAAAACACATACATTTGTCCATAGGAAAATTATTTCTAATAGCCAAAAGTTGAAATAACCCAAATGTCTGTGAACGAAGGAATCAATACACAAGATTTGCTCTGGATGCACCACAGGCTAGTATGCACCTGTGAAAAGCATGGCAGCCCCAACCCAGGCCCAGCGAGGAGGAACATTGGAGACGTGGTGCAGAGTGAGAGAAGCTGGTGGATGGCTGTGTGCTGTGTAGTCCTGCTCCCATGAAGTGTCCAGTGTTGGCAAGTCCATGGAGCCAACTGGATTAGTGGTCCCTGTGGCTGGGGAGAGGCAGGAGTGGGAGTGACTGACTGCCCGTGGTTGCAGGGTTTCTTCTGAGGTGGTAAGAATGCCCTAAACTTAGATTGGGATGATGGTTTGACAACTCTATTCAGAAAAAAATCATTTCAGTGTACAATTTAAAAGGGTGAGTTTTATGATATGTGAATTATATCTCAAAACACATTTCACGATCTCTCTACTGAATCTCCTGACTTACAAGGTGAGGGCAGCCCAGGGTTGGCAGATGTCCTGCAGGCCCATCGGGGGGAGCACAGGGCTCTGCAGGCTGTGGCGTCTGAGCCTCCTCAGTCATGCGTTGCAGTGGCCAAGTGGCCACAGACAATATGTAAGTGCAGGAGTGTGGCGATGTTCCAGGGGAACTTTATTCACTAAATACTACTGTTCTTATTTTCCCAACTACATAAGAGTGAAGAGATTCCTAGCTTGTGGATTAAAGGCCGGTGGCCAAAAGGGTCCCTTTGGTCTGGTGGTTTGCGGACTGCGGCGGCTGCCATACTGAGAGCAGCCTTGCAAGGGAGGTATTGTCTCATGATGAGACATCTGAGAGTTTCTGAGGCTGAAGCAAACAGGTCACACAGGCTGGCACTGATGCTCTGGGTGCGGGACCTGTGCTCTTCCACCACAGGCTGCAGCGCCAGGTCTGCTCACCTGAGGGGCTCCCTCGGCACCACACGCCACACACCGTCCTCCTGCGGGCTCGTCCCGGTCAGCCGGGCAGTGCAGACCCTCGGCTCGGGGCGCTTCGTACTCCCTGACTGCCTCTGTCCACCGTTTCCCGAGGGCCTCCGGTGTCTGGAGGCCCTCGGCCATGGCCACTCTCGTGCTCTTTCCTGGAGCTCTTTCCCAGATTGCTAAGCCAGTTCCACGCTGGGCCTTAGGAAAACCAAGTCATCACCTTGCCTCCCTTCAGACTCTCCTGGTGACTCACTCCTGAGAAGGCGCTGCCCAGCCCCTTGGACCCTGAGTCCACCTTAAACCAAGTTCACTGTGCTGGCTGCTGTGCTCCTATTGCTGGTCTTCCGTCAGGCTGGGTGGCTGGGTCCCCTGCTCCTGTCGCTGGTCTTCCGTCAGGCTGGGTGGCTGGGTCCCCTGCTCCTGTCACTGGTCTTCCGTCAGGCTGGGTGGCTGGGTCCCCTGCTCCTGTCGTTGGTCTTCCGTCAGGCTGGGTGGCTGGGTCCCCTGCGCTGTTGTTGGTCTTCCGTCAGGCTGGGTGGCTGGGTCCCCTGCTCCTGTCGTTGGTCTTCCGTCAGGCTGGGTGGCTGGGTCCCCTGCTCCTGTCGCTGGTCTTCCGTCAGGCTGGGTGGCTGGGTCCCCTGCTCCTGTCGCTGGTCTTCCGTCAGGCTGGGTGGCTGGTTCCCCTGCTCCTGTCGCTGGTCTTCTGTCAGGCTGGGTGGCTGGTTCCCCTGCTCCTGTCGCTGGTCTTCTGTCAGGCTGGGTGGCTGGGTCCCCTGCTCCTGTCGCTGGTCTTCCGTCAGGCTGGGTGGCTGGGTCCCCTGCTCCTGTCGCTGGTCTTCCGTCAGGCTGGGTGGCTGGGTCCCCTGCTCCTGTCGCTGGTCTTCCGTCAGGCTGGGTGGCTGGGTCCCCTGCTCCTGTCGCTGGTCTTCCGTCAGGCTGGGTGGCTGGGTCCCCTGCTCCTGTCGCTGGTCTTCCGTCAGGCTGGGTGGCTGGGTCCCCTGCTCCTGTCACTGGTCTTCCGTCAGGCTGGGTGGCTGGGTTCCCTGCTCCTGTCGTTGGTCTTCCGTCAGGCTGGGTGGCTGGGTCCCCTGCTCCTGTCACTGGTCTTCCGTCAGGCTGGGTCCCCTGCTCCTGTCACTGGTCTTCCGTCAGGCTGGGTGGCTGGGTCCCCTGCTCCTGTTACTGGTCTTCCGTCAGGCTGGGTGGCTGGGTCCCCTGCTCCTGTCGCTGGTCTTCCGTCAGGCTGGGTGGCTGGGTCCCCTGCTCCTGTCGCTGGTCTTCCGTCAGGCTGGGTCCCCTGCTCCTGTCGCTGGTCTTCCGTCAGGCTGGGTGGCTGGGTCCCCTGCTCCTGTCGTTGGTCTTCCGTCAGGCTGGGTGGCTGGGTCCCCTGCTCCTGTTACTGGTCTTCCGTCAGGCTGGGTCCCCTGCTCCTATTGCTGGTCTTCCGTCAGGCTGGGTGGCTGGGTCCCCTGCTCCTGTCACTGGTCTTCCGTCAGGCTGGGTGGCTGGGTTCCCTGCTCCTGTTGTTGGTCTTCCGTCAGGCTGGGTGGCTGGGTCCCCTGCTCCTGTCGTTGGTCTTCCGTCAGGTTGGGTGGCTGGGTCCCCTGCTCCTATTGCTGGTCTTCCGTCAGGCTGGGTGGCTGGGTCCCCTGCTCCTGTCACTGGTCTTCCGTCAGGCTGGGTGGCTGGGTTCCCTGCTCCTGTCGTTGGTCTTCCGTCAGGTTGGGTGGTTGGGTCCCCTTTAAACCCTCTGCAGTGACTGTTTTTAGAGCTTCTTTGTTTAATCAAGTGCCAGAACTTGGCAAGGACATCAGGGCAGTTGAAACAACACGGCACCTTGCATTTTGAGGCCTGTAGCTCATGTGGGTTCTGTGCTGGGCTTGCCTTTCCCACCCTGCATCTCCCAAGCCAGGGTCGTGGTCCCTCCATGGCTCAGGTGGGCAGGAGGCAGAGGGCGTGGGGGGAGGTAAGTCCACAGGACCGCCATGCTTACTGCTACGCACATGTGCTGCTGCTGGGGAAATAGGAGGACGTGTGTTGTGTGTAGAGCATCTCCCGCTCAGACCCCACGGTGGGTCTGTGCCCTGGCACACCAGGAATGTGGGAGAGGGGACCCAGAGCCTCACCCGTGGAGGACGGGTGGGGGCCTGGGAGCTCTGCCAGGACCTGGGCCACTTCTCAGACATCCACACGTCGAATGCAAGGGTTTTTCCTCTGGAAGCTGTTTTCCATGCTCTTACAAGATGGAGGAACAACTCTAAATAAATATACATATATATAAATAAGTGTAATGAATAAATAAAAGTAAGAAAAAAAGGGTTTGGAGAGGTTTAAATGATTAATGTTAGCTTCTTATTTAAAACTCATAATGTGGTTGAGAAAAGAATGCTTCTGACTTCTGTGCTCTTTCCATCCCGAGCAGATTGGACTGTGTGAGTACAGAACTCAGAGTGTGTCCCAGCCGGCTGCTGGGGCGGCCGGGGGCTAGACCGTGGAAGATTGGACTATGTGAGTACAGAACTCAGAGTGTGTCCCAGTAGGCTGCTGGGGCGGCCGGGGGCTAGACCGTGGAAGATTGGACTGTGTGAGTACAGAACTCAGAGTGTGTCCCAGCAGGCTGCTGGGGCGTCCGGGGGCTAGACCGTGGAAGGTGAAGACATGACCATCCTAGCATTGGGACTGTAACTTACGGTGGTTGAGGTACTTTCTTCAGCATTTCCTGGGTTCCAAGTGAGGTACTGAGTCCAGAAACTTTCCTTCTTTGCCCTAAAATATTTTTTTTACTATATATTTATTCATTTACTTACTAACCTACTTACTTATTTGAGACACGGAGAAGGGGAGGAGAGAGAAGCATCACATCACAGTTGTGTCACCTCAGTTGTTCATCGATTGCTTCTCATACGTGCCTTGATAGGGAGCTCCAGCTGAGCCAGTGACCCCTTGCTCAAGCCAGTGACCTTTGGGCTCAAGCTGGTGACCTTTCGGATCAGCGCACAATCCCTTGTTCAAGCCCGTGAGCTTGAGTCAGGGATTTGAACCTCAAGCTTCAGCATTCCTGGTTGATGCTTTGTTCACTTGGGCATTACCAGTCAGGCTGCCCTAAAATTTTTTTAAAATACTGCTTGTGAAGATTGTTTGGTTAGAAGGAGCAGAGCAAAAGGGGAATTTGTTGGAATTATTTAGAGTGGTGTCATGGAATGTATGGGGAAAACTGGACTGGAATCCTTCTCCAGGTGTCACTCTGCTTGTGTCTCAGTCTCAGTTGTGCATTATTTCTCTCTTCCTGAAGACCAGCAGTGTGCAGATGACCCACCATCATTGCCCCCAAAGGGTCACCCTTTGCAGCTGAGGCTCGGAGAACAAGAGTACTGTTTTCTTTATGTCTGGATGCTTAGTGTTTTTGCCAGGGGTCTTGGTGTTGCAAGTAGCTGACAGACAAGCCAAGGAGAGATAGGGCAGGTATTCTGGGGTAACCTGGGGATGCAGCCTCACCTCCAAGGGGAGAAGAACCAGGAAATGGAACCATCAGGCTCTCAAACAGTGTCCTATTGCTTCTCTTTCTCACTGTGCATCTATTTTGCGGTGTCCTCTCTGCTCCTCATGCCATAGCCGCTGGCCCCAAGTTCTCAGTGGACCTGCTCTGTCATTGTCTAAACTGAGGCTTACCTGTAGGTTAGGTTCTGAAATCAGCATGTCAGGTGAAAATTGCTTAGAGTTAAAATTTCTTTTGAAAGCTCTGAAAGTCACTGGTAAGTGAGGAAATCTGCTCAGTCTGTGAGGCATGTGGAAACAGGGACATAAGGGGCGGAAGGGAACAGCAGATTCTTAGCTCCTTTTGCTCCAGGACGTTTGTTCATTATATGACGCTTAATAAGCATGCTTTCTCCTGCATCTCCTCCAAGGTGGTTTGGCTTGTATTAGGAAAACTTGTATACAGTGTGATTTCACTGTATCTCAACCCAAGTTTGTTGGAGAAGAATTTAAAGCACTTGATTGGCCCAGTTTGGGCCATGTGCCTGTACCAAACTCAGATAGCTCTGGCTCAGAGTTGTCCACTACATTCAGAAAATGCTCATACTTTTAATTTAGGCTTGACCCTTCTCCACTCCTTCACCTGCCAAAAAGGACATAGAATAAATAATGGGAATGAGACAAAACCACTACCTAGAAAAATGACAGTTGCAGTCTGGTCCCTGGCTCTGGTGCGGCTTCTTGGATTCATCCCACACCTGTTCTATCTGATTCTCTAGAGCTAGAGCTTCGGATTTACATTTTCAATTAAGCAAACCAGACGATGAATTTTATCTACTCTAAATTTTGAGAATTATTGCCTTTAAGAGAAAGCTGTTGAGCTGCTTCAACTACCTTTAAAGTAAAGCTTTCTAATTCTAAAGATAAATAATCATGTTCTTCTCTTTCTGGGACTGAGGGTTGGGGCTTTTCCCACTCATTATGGGATAAAACCACTTTTGGCCCATTTCAAGAAAGGTGGGTTGTAAACAAGAAATGTTAGGTTCTGTTATTATTTCCCATAATTCTTGAATCTCTCCAGAGAACCCCTATGTGTTAGCTGAAGGCTTTCGTTATTCACTAGGAATGAAGAAAAAGACTGAGCTGAAAATTTGTCCGAAAGGTGTTTTGCATGTCTTCCCAGCTCATGCTATTGTCCCTTAAAAAAGAATCCTAAAAGGTTATTATGCAAAATTAAAGATTTGGGAAGGGGGGTGCATTTGAAAGTGCTCATAGAAATACATACCTTTAGAACATATCTTGCCTAATTAACAGTTGTGAAATACTGCAACAATCTCTTTTATTCCATATTATAAAAATTGAAAATATTTTATTTACAGTTGAGTTCTCACTGGCTGCTATAGAAGTACTTCTTAAAACTAGTATGAGAACCTCAACTTATGGTAGATTCTAAGCTCCTTATTTCTGGTTATACAAGCAAAATATATGGCCTGTGCCCTATGCTTTGGTTTTAATTGTTTAGATATGACTCATTTTTGTTTTCTTTGTTTCCTTCAGGGATGAAATATGTATATCTCAGTACTTCTTACTCTCTCCCTCAAAAACCTGTGCTTAAACACACATCACAAAGTTAGTGCTAGAAACGCTGCGAGTGCAAACGGAGTTGCTGCTCAAGGCTCTTTCTGTTCTCTGTGTGGAAGAGAAGGGCGCGGTGGCTGGGGGCTCAGAGGAGCAGCTTCCCTTTACTTTTCCTGCCAAATTCAGTTAAAAAAGAACAAGCACCCCACCTTTTGGTCTCCTTTAGGCTCAGTGGGGTACGGATTAGGAGGAGATTTTTGGCACCATTGAGAGTTTTAATGTTATTTTTGTAGTGTACTTTAAATTTTTCTACCTTAAGGAAACTCAGACCGTCACCAAAATTAATTTCTTTAGAAATCCTTCAGCTAGAACTTCTGTTTTGCCAACAGATTTAGGTGAAAAATGAAGGAAAGATGGTCAGTGCCCAGGAAGTAGGTTTGGTGTTGGTGCCATCGTCACTGGTGTTTGAGTGGCTGCAGTAACAGTTTCTTTACTGTGCGGGTGGCCCTGGGGGGGAGAAAGCTTTGCAAGAGTGGGAAAAGGTGGCTGCCTGTAAATTCTACGGAATCCTGTTGGACCTGAGACTTAATAAAAGTAAACCAATGAAAGAGAAGGTAGAATTGAGCATGTGGAAGTCACATAAATAAATCTTTCTGAATTGTATTCTGAAATACTAAATATACAGAGTTGTATTGTAATAAGTTTCACGTGTCCTCCATTGATCTACATGATAAGGTAGAGTCACATAAAGTACTGGATCTAGAGGACACCGTGGTTGAAGGATCTGTCCTCCCACATACACATATACTCCCAGTCAAGCCCTTTTCCTGTGGGCTTCGACTTGTTGGCTTATCCCAGACACCTTTGGCTTAAAGATTGTTACCTTCACCCCTCAGATCTCATAAGTCATTTTTCTCCTAAGTGATCACACTGGAGATGGCCGTGCAGGTAGACGGGGAAGAACAGAAAAGGGAAAGATTGTCCTGAAAGCGTGGACCTTATGTAGCCCTCTCTTTCCTGAAGCCAGCGTCCTGCCTGTCCTCTGTCCCTTCTGTCTTACCTCTCTTCTTTCTCCCCCCCTTATATCTTTCTTCTTTTTTTTTTTGCCAAGTTGTTTTTCAAGTAGACCTTTGTTGGGAAAACAGCTGTGTTAGGCCTGCTCGCTGGTTTACCAGCTGAAAGTACTTTGCTTGATTTGTGCGTGAACACGGGGCAGCACCATGTGTGTACAGTCTATGTAAGGCTGCAGGTGCTTGTGCTCAGCATGGATAGTGCTTTGTGGATTGCCTGCCCATCACTGTGAAGGATCGTTTTTGCTGTTCGTTCACTTGCTGCCATGAGAAGAGGTTTTCCCTGCCTATTTGCTTGTCCACCATTGTAAGACTTTATTAAACGGCAATGGCCCAATGCTTTCTGGCTCTGCAGTTTCTTTACTATCTGCCCAAATCCAGTGTGGACCTGCCTGGCCTTAGCCACTGGCATTACATCTGGCGTAGTGGGCAGGATTTGGGTCAGATTGGTATGGAGCCACCAACATCCTTGAGGAGTGGGATAGAGGAGTAGCTGTTCCCTGTGCCTGTCCTTTTGGGGGCCATGGGCAGGGTGCTTGTTGCAGCCCTATGAACAGAAACCAAGAGCTCTGTGCAAGAGGCTACTGGAATTTGAGGACTCCAGGATGGTCTGAAGACTGAGCATCAACAGCAGCAGGGACTGCAACAGGTGCTGGAGAAGGAGGCCAATCACTCTTGAGCACCAGCCGTGCCTGAAACTGGAGCTGTTGCTGGAGAAGGAGACAGACTAGGTTCACAAGCTGAACGTTGGCACCGGCAGTTGTAAGAGAAACAACTGTGGGTTCAAGAGCTAAAGTCCCAGCTTTATGCCAAGAGTCGGCAGCTGTAAGAGCTGAAATGGGTGAAGACAGAACTACATCTGTGCTGGCGGAGTGGCTCTGAGTTGGTGAGAACAGACATTTCTGACTCTTCTGAGGGGGAGAAGGTTTGGGCTAAAAGTGTTGTCAGCAGACTTAGAGCCTGGCTGGTGGTCGCCCAGAAGGTAAAGACTCCGCAGCCAAGAGTGCCTCAGGGGCAGACACAACCCCCTTCCCAGGTAGTGGAGCACTCTGTGGTCCAGCCCTACACCCAGGCAGAGCTGATGGAGGGGGCACAATTCAGGCAGAAACCCACCAAGCCCCTGGAAGCCTGGTTACTGAGATTGTGAGACATAGGGGTGAATGGCATCATGCTCTGTGGAACAGAGATGGAGAAATTGGCTGCCATTACCACACACTCTTCCTTGAGTCAGCATCTTCAGAACTGCCATGACAACTCAGGAAGCCATACCCTATTAGAATGGGTGACGGCTCCCATTTGTACGGTCTAGCTGAATGCTGGGGACTTGCCCGGGGTACTGAGTCAGTGGCGGTCCTACAGTGAGATGTCCTAGGTAGTACTCCGGGAACTAGGGATGAGGAATGCTGCTTTCAACCCAGGGTCCTGTGGACTGGATGACGAAGTGTTTATGGCAGTTGTTCTCTGTAGTGCCGCGTCAGCCCTTTTTGGGTAACTAGTGGTGATCTTGAGGCCCTCTGTACAGCAGCCCATCAAAACAGTTACACAGATGGTGGCAGATTTGAGGGAGCTGGAGACAGCACGGGACTGTAAGGCTGTGGGGGCTGCTGCCTCTGCCGCCCCACCCCAACCCCACCCCCACCAACAAGAGAAACGGGCCTGTAAAGGTTACCTGAACACAGATGTGGGTAGATTTGATTGTGGCTGAGGAAAATAGGAGAAACTAGATGGCAACCTAATAAAGTTCTTTTGGAGCTTTGGAGTCAGCTTAAACCAGAATAGAGGTTCCAGCTGCTGAGACAAACGGCCCCAGCAGCTACCAATAAAACGGTGCGTGGACAGCATGGTTACAAGATTATCTGATGGAGACAGCTGAGGGAGAGGAGGACCCTCAAGACATCAGTTTGAATAGGGGGAAGGCCGAGGGACTCATCTGACAGGGTCAGGTGGGGACCGGAGGCCCACACGGAACTGGTATCCACTGGTTCCCTTCTGATGTACAATGGGTGTTGGCCTTGGTGGATGCAGGTGCAGAGTGTTCCCTCCTCTGTGGGAACCCAGAACACTTTGATGGGACCCCAGTGGCCAGTGACAGTTATGGGGGCCAAACTGTTTGAGTGAAGCCAATAACTATTCCTCTGGGGATTGGAAGACTGCCTCCTCACGCAGGGACCATCACGGAAGATACCTGTTGCGTAGATTGTGAAGCGAGCAACCCTAAAGGGGTGGGGTGTGGGTAAAACAGCTGTTAGGCTTGCTCACTGGTTTACCGGCTGCAAGCACTTCGTTTGATTAGTATGTGAGCATGTGACAGAACCATGGACAGTAAGGCAATGAGTGCTTGCGCTCAGTGTGAGTGGTGGTTTATGGATTGCCTGCCCATCACTGTGAGGGGTCGTATTTGCTGTTTGTTTGCTTGCGGCTGTAGGAAGAGGTTTTCCCCTGCCTGTTGGCGCATCCACTGTTGCGACACTTTATTAAATGGTAATGGTTCAATGCTTTCTGGCTCCGAAGTTTTTCTACCATCTGCCCAAATCCAGTCTGGACCAGCCTGGCCTTGGCCACCAGCATTATAACCTTCCTTGTTTAAATCAGGCTGGAGTGGAAATGTATTGCTCTGAGTCTCCTGTTGAGGGGTTCAGTCTCTCCCCATAGGATAGCAGTAGTTTTCACCTGTGACTAGAGTCAGGCAGATAGCTCAGTGGCTTCTTGCTGAGAGCTGCTGGCCAGGGAGCCAACTAGGCTGGTGGTTAAGAGGCAGGCTCTTATCCGGGCAACATTAGAAAGCCACAGCTTGTAAATCCTATCTCCTCGGGGTCCAGGAATTGCATCATAATCATCGGTTGAACTGCTATCTTCCGCTTTATCTGAGCATTGCACTGAGCTTTGGGCCTGAAAGAAATTATATTTATGTATATGTGTTCCTCTTCAGAAGTAGAGATAGTGAAAACAAAGAACAAAGGTTTTATTCACACTTGAACCCAGAGTTCAACATAAGGAAGTAAAGAACAGGTTTAAACTGTGCTATTTAAATTGCGCTGTGACAAAGTCTCAAAAAGTCAGGATGGCCTGACCATGTGGTGGCGCAGTGAATGGAGTGTCCACTGGGACGCAGAGGACCCAGGTTCGAGACCCCGAGGTCGCCAGCTTGAGCGCGGGCTCATCTGCTTTGAGCAAGGCTCACCAGTTTGAGCCCAAGGTCGCTGGCTTGAGCAAGGGGTCACTTGGTCTGCTGTACCCCCCAAGGCACATATGAGAAATCAGTCAATGAACAACTAAGGAGCCGCAACAAAAAATTGATGTTTCTCATCTCTCTCCTTTCCTGCCTGTCTGTCCCTTTCTCTGACTCTCTCTGTCTCTGCCACAAAAAAAAAAAAAAAAAAGTCAGGATTTATTTCTAAGGTAGAGGCCCAGTTTGGGAGCAGAATGGCTAGCTGAGAGTAAGGTAGCTCAGTCCTTCCTTCCTCTCTATTCCTAGATAGTGGGCTTTTTTGAGTGTCTGACCCACCCTTACATATAGCATGGAATCATATGGCCCTGGGTTTAAATCCTAATCCTGCTAACGTACAGCACATTTTAGCAAAGTCACTTAAACTTAGTTTTTATGTTGTAAAATAATTAGCACAATCACCTTCTATGGCTGTTGTGATGGTTAAAGGAGATAGTGTTTGTAAAGGTTTAGTGCAGATGAGCCCCACCGTGAGGACTGGTTTTGTGAGAAATTGCCTGTAGGGAATGGCTTCTGACCAGAGAGTGTGCCTGCAAGGGGGGCTGATGAAGTGCCAGGGACCAGAGAGACTTGCATGGGATGACACCACATTTGCACTTCTTTCAAACTTTGATTTAAAAGTAAATGAAGAGAATGTTGTTTTGGCTATTGTGCACATGAAATATTGACAGGTATTAGTAAATTAAGGATGAAAACATTAATTTGATTCTTATACTAAACATCTTTTGTAAAGTTACCTCAGCACCCAACCCAAATCATTAGGCGGAGAGCAAGGAGAGTCGGTTTCTCACTGGGCTGAGTTGCAGAATCTGATAGTTGAGAGGTTTGGTTTTTGTTGTGTTATTTTTAAACAGTCAGAGATGTCTTCTCAATTAATCTAAGTTATGTCTCAGTCACACTTGGGCAAAGCTTTGCCTTATGTAGCATTCTTTTTCCAAACCAGGAATGTCTCTTGGCTTAGCACTCCTCAGAGTTAAATATTTCACAGTCACCATTGATGAAGATAATACTTCCTTACAAAGATACTTAAGACTTTCCTACAAAACAGTTTGTAAAGAGCACTGCTTTGTCTTCCTTCTTGAACACCTAACTCCTACCTTCAGGCCAAAATTTTGACTTTTTAAATTTTATGAACTTATCCATTCCTAATTCTGTTGGATAAGCTATCATAAATACCACACTTTTGTATGTTTCTTACCATATTCTTCTTTTCTTTTTAAAAATTGTTTTATTTTTTTACTTACTGATTTTAGAGAGAGGGAGGGAAGAGAAAGAGAGAGAGAGAGAGCGGAACAATGATCTGTTCCTGTATGTGCCCTAACTGGGGGATTGAACCTGCAACTTTTGTGCTTGGGCAGACACTTATCAACTGAGCTATCTGACCAGGGCGTCGTCATCTTTTCTTATCCAGGTGATCAATCCTCTTATGATTTTGTTTGTCCAATTTAAGTGTTTCTTCAGACTACTCTAAATCAGGTGAAATGAGTCTGAGTCACTAACTTTGCATTAACCTGTGACCTCTGTGTTCCCTGGCAAAATTGGAATGGAATGTCAGTGGTCACATACTTTGATATTGTGAGTAATTGTTGAGGACATTAGAAGGTCAAGCATTACTTATTATTTCTCAGAGTTTGCTTGATGGCAGTCACAGCTCTGTAGAAGTCAATCAGTTCTCTTGATAATTTCGTTTAGGTGGTATGTAATTAGGTATTTAAAATTAGATAAGTATCTGTTTTGCTATGCATTTCATATTCTCTTCGGGAAAGTGTGTTTGCCAAACAACTTCGGGGACATCTTCAGCTTTTTCTTTTCCCCTGAGCTGAGCATTTGAAAGTTAGGGAATTCTTTCTACTTGTATTACCTGTTTGTCAGCAATTTACTGGGGTTGTTTTTATTTAACTCTGTACAGGTGCTGGGAGTGTAAGTACAAACATGTTTTTATAAAGAGAACAAAAACAAACCACAATAGTGCCGGCATTGTGGGGTTCTGCATTTTTAGGTATGTGAGAATTTTTTTTTTATCTATACACAAAGTCATTTTTCTTTTTTCGTTTTTTTTTTTCCTGGCATCTCAATATCCTGAAAATACCAAGGTCTTTCTCTTTGAATGACCCAGACTTTGTATCATTCCAGCAGACTTGCCCTGGGTAAACTGAGAAAAGGTGAGAGAGTGAGCAGACGGCTATGGCAAGCTTTAATCTAAAAGGAAACAAATTTACTTGAAATCAAAGTGTAGGTAGAACAGGATGAATTGTTTAAAAGGCAGGTTGAATTTTGAGTCTTAGATAACAGGCTTCCCCTTTGCATTCCATTTTGGAAAGGTCTTAAATAAAGAATGACCTAACATAACAGAAGCATATTTTTTTTGTTTTTTCCGCATTGCATGGATTGTTCTCTTATGAAAAAACAAAACTAACAAAACAAAACCTTGTATTTAATTATGCTGTAGTAAGGCTTTTTTTTTTCTTCTTAGCCTCAGAGAAGAGGGGCAGAGTGACCTGGATTCCTACTTGACCACTTTCACGTTAGTCACAGACGGCAGTTGATGGGGTTGGACTTCAAACCAGGTAGGTCCGTATCGAGCTCGAGTTCTTGTTCTTTATTAACTGCTTTTAGAATAATCTTTTTTTTTATGAGATCATCTAGTCAGATCTGTAGCTTTGAATCTATAGGATGTGGACATTGAAGGTCTTCAGTGGTTAAGGACATGATGAGGGTCACTTACTTTGGGAGCCAATCTTCAAAACAGGGTTCCTTCCAGTCTGCTGGATAAGAGTGAGCTTCTGGAAGGCAGGAGCTGTCTCAGTGTCAAACTAGCTGGTCTTTTTAGTGATTCTTGGGAGAGTCATTAGCTTTGTTAATTAAATAAATCTTTGTTGGTGGGAAGTTGCCCAATAGTCCTTTGTCACCTGTTACTGTTCTGATGGGCTGCTCTGGTGTGTACCGGGGACTATTCACTGCATGAGTATACTCGGCCGAGGGGGTGTACAGGTACTGAAAGCTCGCCTTTACTGTTCTTCACAGGCCCTGGCCTCTGTGGGCATCAACCTAAAGAGGAGCCTTTTCATAAATGTTGCATTTGCCACAGTCTGGCAAATTGCCAGTCCTTGCTGACCAGCTCCTCCCGAGGGGAACTCCTGCGATTCTGCAGTCCCTGCGAGTGCAGGGGGTGGGGGCTGGCTGGCACCGGGCAGGGTGCAGTGCGTGACCACAGCGCCGTTCAGGGCTTTTTAATAAGTATTGATTAAAAGGTAAAACCCTAAAATTGTTTATTTGCTTCTTAGAGTTCATTTCTTCTTTGGATTGAATTTCCATATAGTGCCCCCCACCCCAGTTTTTTATTCCTTACAGGCCTCTGTAAGATAACCAGTGTTGATTTACCGTTCCTGTGAACATTTCAGCAGGGTGATTTGTATCTGTTGACCTAGTTTTCAAGATATCCCCAGCTTAAAATGTCCACTTTATCAGCCGAGGGACATATTTGAGCCCAAACTCTGGATATTTACTTCCTTTGCGTATTTGTGGACTCGCACAGTGACCCAGAAGCAGGGGCTGGCCCTGCAGTTCTTACACCATCGCATATCGGTGTCACCCTAACTGTGGTCATTGTGTTGACGGACACCGCGTACAACCATGTACTCTGTTTGTCAACTCAGAATTTCTTGGAATTACTTGATTTTTGAAAATGTAAATCATTTTACACTGTAAAGAAGTGACATTTATCATCATAGTTAGAAAATGACCAGCTGCCATAAGTAGAAGGTGGTATTGA
Organism: Saccopteryx leptura; assembly: GCF_036850995.1. Lineage (NCBI taxonomy): Eukaryota > Metazoa > Chordata > Mammalia > Chiroptera > Emballonuridae > Saccopteryx > Saccopteryx leptura. Next base: position 65,450,896 of record NC_089512.1, read on the forward strand.
ACACAAACATGGGCTCAGCAGGTTATAGAGTGTCTGCCTCTTTTCTCTCTGTTTTATGGTCGTGATCACAGTATGAGCCAGGGCTCTCAAAAGTGGATATATATGACAGTCACTTAGGAGTTTTAAAATACTATGACTTCTGCCTGACTGGTGGTAGCACAGTAGATAGAGCGTCAGTCTGGGACGCTGAGGTCCCAGGTTCAAAACCCAAGTGCCTGGCTTGAGTTCAGGCTCACCAGTTTGAGCATGGGATTGTAGGCATAATCCCATGGTCGCTGGCCTGAGGCCAAAGGTTGCGGGCTTGAGCAAGGGGTCACTAGCTTGGCTGGAGCCTCCTTGTTAAGACACACATGAGAAGCAATCAATGAACAATTAAAGAGATACAACTATGAGTTGATGTTTCTCATCTTTCTCCCTATCTATCTATCTATCTATCTATCTATCTATTGCTATATAAATAAATAAAAAACAAACAAATAAATAAATAAATACTCTGACTTTCTATGGCCAAAGATCCAGTTGATTTAGAATGAGGACCTGAAATCTGTATTTTTTAAAAAGTTTCTTTAGTGATTGACCAGTTTGTTTTTATCTGACATTACAAGTTAGGGATTGTCTTAAAATTGGTTACCATTGCTTTGTAGGGCCAGTGCTCTCTGCTGCTCTCCTTAGCCCGGGAAGAAGAGGTGTTTCATTCAACATTGATATTTCAATTCTATTTTTTTTCTGTCTCAGTTTTGGTGAAATTATGTATCACTTGTGATAATTCATTTTAAAAATTCCTGAGCTGTGTGGTGTACTTTCATGAAAATTCATTTAGATAAAATTAGATATTATTGTTTAATGAGGTGGCATTTCAATTTAGACCTCGCATCAGGCATATACCAAGAGTTTTTTATGGAAGAGTTAGGTTCATTTGAGTAATAAAGGCTGAATCATGGGGGCTTTAATTCTTAATCGCTGTGAGGATTGTTATCCATGGGATGTGAGCTGTCTTAGTGGCATTCAATCAAGTGTCCACTTAGCCATGACTAGAAGTAATTGCTCCCAAGTGGACCACATGGTGACCTGTTAATACTCGCTTTGACCCTGTGACCTTGTCTGCCCCATTGTTTAGGATTTTATAGCAGGCGACTCTGTGTTTCTGTGGGGTCAAGTATATATCTTGAGGTCACACATTTTCTGATTGCAGCCTTGTCCACACTGTAAGTCAGCCAGAAGCTGTTGCATTGCTAATAGTCATTGCTTTGCAGTGGAACATGAACAGTTTGAAAATTGTCTTCTCAGCCTGCATGTAAACAGTTTAATATTTCACGGAAAGACGTTCATCTTGTAAATTAGGTATGAATAATACATTTGTAATTACTGCTTGTGTCTTTAAACACTTGTATCTTAATTGGCTTTGCTTTTTTAAAAAATATATATATATTTGCATTTGCCAGCAAGTTAAAATTAACTCCTGTAGAAACTCAGCCAAGTTAGGACAGAGAGGCCAGGCTTCTTTGGTCCTGCTGAGAACTTACGGGCGGTATGTTCATTCTCTTTGAAACATTTGTTTCTGGAGACAGTGAGTTGAGATTGTTTCCTGGGTTTGGTTTTTTACCCTTTGTTATTTCCTATCACAATGTTATTTAGTTTTGCTGTTTTATTTTTATTTATTAAATTGTTTCCATTGATTTGAGAGAGAGAGAGAGAGAGAGAGAGAGAGAGAGAGAGAGAGAAGCATCAATATGTCATCCCACTTATTTGTTCCGTTTAGTTATGCACTTATTGGTTGCTTCTCCTATGTGCCTTGACCAGGGACCAAACCTACAACCGGGACGTGACAAGGCAACACCCCATTCACTGAGCCACCTGGTCAGGGCTGATGTTGCTGTTTGTTGATCAGTAATATAATACATCCCCACCCCACCCACCAGAAGTTACATGGATACATTCTCTGTGTCAGAGTTAAGTTATTCAAGTTAGGTACTTATCTCTCAGCTTTGTGAGTGATCCTTGCCACTGTGGCCTCTGTGAGTTAACAAAATCAGTAAATGGGGGTTAGAGAAGGAAGCTTGAAAGAGGATCTAGTCCACTTTGAACTCAGTTCTGTCACATCTTGCGTCATTTGAGGGCCAGCCATCACTGTGTCCATGTATTAGCCCTTTATCTTTCTCTTGAACCATCCACACAGTGGATTTTCTACAAATGCTTACATGGAAAAATATGACTAGAACAAACAAAAACAAAGGAAAACATACAATTAGAAAAGCTGACAAGTAGTAGGTGTAGGATGTCATCCAGATTGACTCTGGTTGTTACCCCAAAATAAAATACTCATGTTAAGAAGAAAAATTAAGTTACTCTTTCTATTGTTTTGAATGTATCACTCAAAATAATATATTGGTATCTTCTTACTAATCTAAGGTTAAAATATTTACATATAATTTGCTTAAAAGAGAAAGCTTTATTGCTAAAATTTAAGGGCTGTTGTTTACCTTAATGGTAAATAAATTATTACTTTTCTCTGAGTTAGTTTTCTGTGCTGTTTTGTTTAAACTTCCTGTTTGGGCCAGTTTCTGTGTGTGTGTGTGTGTGAGAGAGAGAGAGAGAGAGAGAGAGAATTAATGGTAGTATCATTAAACACCAGACAGAATGGATTATTTGTCAAAAACTTTGTACCTTTCTTGGTTTAATGTGAAAAACTCTATTTCACTAGTGCAGAAAGGGTCAGTAAAATCTAAAAAGATGTGTTCATATTAAATAACTCTGTGATCGTACAAAAAGGCAGTTTCCATATTGTGTGCAGAGGGCCCTGGGCTGCAGACCTTACTGTTTCTGGAGGACAATATGAGGGGTCTGTCCGACACTGCAGACTGCTGGGCTATTCTGTGTCACTGTTAGATTGTCTTCCATTCCTATTGATAGTGTCATATTTTGCAGTGAGGGTTTTGGCAACAGCCATGATAGGAAGCCAACGTAACATCTGAAAAATCAACACGGAACAGGAGACAAGGGTGGCAGTGTCAGTCCGATTTCAAGGTTTGAGGAATTGCGCAGAGTGTAGCAGGCTCATATGTCCTATTAGTAAGTATTGTGTTGTTTAAGAATGAAATGAAAATATTAGACGTGCAGTTTTTCCTTTGTAGTTACGAAGTTGTTTCGGGCTGATGATAGTTGTTTGGACCTAACTGCCTAATGGAATTGTTAGGCCTTCCCTGGCCTGGGGCTGGGACAGAGGAGCAGACCCCAAGAATGCTATAAACTGAGGAGGTCTGGGAGCTTTTAGCATAGATGCAAGTACTATATCTGTTAAAAATAGGCTCTAGTTGAGCCTTGGCTGCACGAGGGGAGGAGAAAAAATAGTCACGATAGACACTGTAGAAAATGTCAGTGAGCTCATGGGGAGAATTTCCCTCAATGCTGCTCCCCGGAGATACACATGCACTTTTACTTTTGGGTGAAAAAAAGTTCTTTTGGCTTGTAAATAGCAGAAATCAGAACCAGTTAATTTAAGAAAAAAAGAGCATTTGTTTTAAGAATAAAGGGATATCCCATGGAACCCAATGGCAGAAAAGTATGAAAACCACAGTCTGAAATAACTGCCACTGCTGTTCCTTAAGTGTTTTATTTTCCTGCAAAATTTAATCATTTTATATATTTGAATGAAACTTGTGTTTGGTGGGAAATAGAATTCAGTTTGCAGTATTCTCCTGAGCTCCTCTCTCACATCTGCTCAGTTCACTGTGTCAGTTTTTCTTAGTCTCTGTCCCCTACTCCGCACACTGTCCAAGCCTGAGTAGCCATCGTGCTGCCGGGAGGAAACGGTCATTCCCCCCCCCCACCTCCCTACGTTCTTCTGGCTGCTATTAATCACATCATCATGAGTCATCGGAGCAACTGTCCAAACTTTGTTACATATACACATATGGGGGCTCCATGAGAACATGAGACCCAAGGACACATTTGACAGTGATGGTATATTTGCCATCTTGAGCTAAGGAGAAAATGGGGAGTTTGGAACTTCAGAGGGAAGAAAGGCCATGCATATGGAGATGGAAAAGCAGATGTTTGGTGAACCCACATTGGCTGGGCCCACTGTACATAGGGACATAGAGAAGATTGATCAAACAGGCCTTACACACTAGTTCAGGGGTCGGGAACCTATGGCTCATGAGCCAGATGTGGCTCTTTTGATGGCTGCATCTGGCTCGCAGACAAATCTTTAATAAAAAATAATAACATTAAAAATATAAATCATGCTCATGTATTACAATCCATTCATTTCCTACCGCTCGTGTTCATGGTTGTGGGTGGCTGGAGCCAATCACAGCTGTCTTCTGGGACAACACCAAATTGTTATTGGATAATGCGTAACGTACGGGTCGTTGTATGGCTCTAACGAAATTACATTTTAAAATATGTGGCGTTCATGGCTCTCTCAGCCAAAAAAGTTCCCTACCCCTGCACTAGTTCATAGTAAATGACAGCTCTCCTCCTGGAGGACCTGCTGGTCTTCTATCTGGATTCTTTTTAGGCAGTTAGGAGGAGGTTAAAGGTTCTTTCTGAGTTTGTTTGTTTGTTTACTTATTTATTTTTATTTAGTGAGAGGAGGGGAGGTCGAGACAGACTCCTGCCTGTGCCCAGACTGGGATCTACCTGGCAAGCCCACTAGGGGTTGATGCTCTGCCCATCTGGGGCCCTTGCTCTGTTGCGACCGGTGCCATTTTCTAGCACCCACCTGAAGTGGAAGCCATGGAGACATCTTCAGTGCTCGGGGCCAACTCGCTCTAACGGAGCCTTGGCTACAGGAGGGGAGGGGAAAAGAGAAGGGGGGGGAGAGAAGCGAGAGGGTTAGGGGTGGAGAAGCAGATGGGCACTTCTCCTGTGTGCCTGGGAATCAAACCTGGGACATCCACATGCCGGGCCGACGCTCTACCACTGAGCCAACTGGCCAGGGTTCGTTCTGAGTCTTTTGTTTCTTAAAAATTGCCAATTTACAATAGTTGATATCCCCAAGAGGTGTTTTTCGGGGTGGCAAACTGAGGTTCTCCTGAATAGAAATGCCTGTGGTTGATGTTCTTTGTCTCTTTCTCCATCAGCTGCTCTCAGTCAGTCAAGGCAGAGGATGAAGGATGCTGGGAATTCTCCTTGCCACACCCCTTGGTTCCCAGGAAGCAGCAGGGACAAGGAAGGTACACGGTCAGCAATGGCACCATCCCGTTAGAGGACAGCACAGCACCTGGTGTGGCACAGAGGCCCCTCTGAACTCATTCCTGAACTCATCATCTCTGCCCCTTCTCACCCTCCCACTTCCTTCTTCGTGCCTCACTCAGCTTGAACAGAAATTTATTGTTTCTTAGTCCTAAGGCCAGAAGTCTAAGATCTCAGGGTATAGGTGAAGTTGGTTCCTTCGAAGGCTGAGGGAGAATCTGTCTTCTCTCTTAGCTCCTGCTGGTTGGCTGGCAGTCATTGGCATTCCTTAGCTTGTGGAATCGTCTCCCTGATCTCCGCCCTCATCTCCACATGGTATCCTCCTTGCGTACTTGTCTGTGTCCAAATTTCTCCTTTGTATAAGCACACCAGTCCTTGGATTAAGGGCCCACCCTACTCCAGTACAACCTCATCTTAGCCAAATACATCAGCAATGACTCTGTTTCCAAGTGAGGTCACATACTGACTCTCCTCCTCTCTGCTCAGCTCATATACATAGTTGAATTTAAGATATTTAAATGTACGAACACTGTGACCTGAGAATATTATGAAGCAGAGTGCAGAACCCACGGGAGTATGAAAGGAAAAGCACGAGGAAGAGGCTTGCCGATGGCTCTCTCGACCTCCCTGTGGCCGCTCCTGCCTGCAACCCCACCTCTTTCCTCGGTGCTGGTTGCAGACACTGATGTGAATAACAGACGGGCCCGGGTTCTAGTGCTGTCTTTTTATATGACGGAAGTACACAGTGTTTCGATTAATTTGTACTAGTACATGGGATGATTGATAGGGGGTGGCGTTGGCCCCAAAAGATCCTGGGTCATGGTAGCACTCCTAAAGCTCTCTCATTCCACCTGCTATGTGCGAGGCACTTTATATAAAGTTTATTTAACCATCTGGGCAGTGGCCAGTGTCTTTTCCTTCTTGGATGAGACGCTGAGGATCAGGAAGAGCGGTTCCCTTGCTCAGGTTGACATAGCTAATTCAGGATTGAAACTCAAGCCTTTCTGAATCTAGATCCTGGTTTCTTTCTCGGTTTCTTCCTCCTCTCACTTATAAAGTTCCTCAATTTCCTAGCCTCTCTTGGAAAACACCATCACAGGAAAAGGATTCTGGTGGTATTTCCTGTCTTTTAGGTTTGTCTGTCTCTTTTTAAACAGGGTAGAGTTTACCCTGGGAAATGTGACTATTCCAAAAAAAGAAATTTCTGTAGATTGGGTGTGCCAACATGGACAGATGAGCCTCGGGCCCTCGCCTCTGCTGTTGGACAGCTGCCTGCCGGGGGGTCAGTGTCTCATTTGGAATTCTTGCCAGGCCCAAGGGTTTGCTTGCAATTGCTGGTGAGTGGTGTTTGGGATGTTTGTGGGTGGCTGTTTTTTATTTTAGTTTTGTTATCTGCCCTTTGTAGTAGTAATGTTGGCATCATTTCTTGCTGCTCAGATGTTCTGTGGCTTTCAAGCAAAGATACTTGAAAATGTACCAAGTCAGAGGGCTTTATAAAACGTTTGGAGTCTTGGAGCCAAGGCTGAGCTTTTGGGGCCATTGGTGACAAGCAACAGTGAGCTCGGGCCTTCCACTTGCGAGTTCTCCTGCCTGGAAGGGGATATAAACGCAGTCCTCAGCAGGGCAAGCGCACAGCTAGAGTGGGGCAAGTGGCTGTTTGTCCTCATCCTGTTGTTGCTGTGGGAGAAATGTTACTTTGATGTGGCTAGATCTCTTCTGTATCTTCCAAAGAAACCAGAAAACTTAAATAAAAAATGTTTAGTCTTGATGTTGGAAACCAAATAAAAATATAGTCTATATAGTCTGCCCAAAGCACAGCACATACTTGGACCCCCATGGGCTCTGGGTCATTACTCTGATTCTAGGCCCACGTCAGACCCTAGCCCAACACCATCCTCTTCCCACCTCAAATGACAGCTCCAGGGGTGCAGCCGTCCCTGATACTCTCTGTCCCCCTAGGTCTCAACCAGGAGCCTTCCTCTGCTGCTGTTCCCCCATCCCTGACTTAGCATTCGTTTCCTTGTGTTTTACCTGTCCTTGTCCTCTTCTGTCTTCCCCCCATGGCGGCCGTGCCCCATTAGCGCGTGGTGCTGGCACAGTGGCTGCAGACTGGGCTGAGGGATGGGTGGGAAAGGGGCTTCATTTCTCACCTGCTCTGTTTTCCCTTTTGTTGTCATTTGCATGCATTTTGCTTGGTGCTGGTGGCAGGTCAGGTTATCTCTTTATTCTCAGATGGCAACTGTCACTGTGTATTATGCCTTGTGAGTTTACCCGAGTTGCTTTAGAGAAAAAATAATAAATGTCATAGTTATTTCAATTGACTTATCAATGCCAGCCTGTTTTGGTTACTAGAGGCTAAGTGGAGACACAAGACTGACAGTTTTCTGATTCAGTGTTTTCAGCATTTGGGGGATAACTGACTGAGTCCTTTCTTTGCGAGAATATTTTAGCTGTGAAGCCATGTTCTCAAGGGCCGTCTCTTGCTGACATGTTGAGGCCAACTGAAATTGCATCTTGTGGCTGCTCTGGGAAATGTGGGGAAAGCCCTCCTTATATCCTTGTAAAGATGTCCTCGAGTCTCACCTTAGTGGCAGATGGGGGACTGTTTCTAATGGGCCACCAAGAGGCTTGCATCTGATACAGTCCTGCGTGGATTCCTGTGGAATTCCATGAGCTGAGTGTCCCTTCCTATTTGGGATCAGAACATTTAAAGGGTCAGCCATTCTCATGCTGGGAAGTCACTCTGCACATATGCTAAGAAATAGATACATATTTTTCAAAAATGTGAACTCTTTTTCATCATTGCAAAGGAATGTGAAATGATCTATTTTTTAAAAAGTTGTCAAAATTGATGAGGCAAACAGAAGTCTACAAGTAGTTCGTTTACAGGTTAGAAGAGAGCATATTCTGTGTTCAGACACTCGTAATAAGATGGAAAACTGCCTTACAGTCACTGGGGAGCTGTACGGAGTTGGGGGGGCACACACGCTTCCTTTCCTTCTTTCTCCTCCTTGCCCATCTGTAGTTTTTCTTTATTTTTTTCTCTTTTTTTTTTTTTTTTTGCTTTTTTTCTATACTTGATAGTAGATGTTTATCTCATTTTAATGTTAAATCAAATGATGGCAAGGTCAACTAGCTGTCTTTAGTTGGAAAACTATGTCCTAGGAATGTTTTGACATGTGTTTGCTGCATTTAACACAGGTTCCTTATGGCAGACATTGTATTCAGCAGGGCCTGGCCACCACATTTATGGGAAGTATTTTGGACACCAGAGAGAACAAAGCTCTGCTCATGTCCCAACGGAGCTGGCTGGCACCCTTACAGAGATTCGGCAGCAAACGCTCATTCTGTAATTGAAAGCACTTACTCCACATTATCATTCTTGATTTTACAAGTTGTTGAGGAGGAATTGAGCTTTTGACTTGTTTCTTTGAGGCATGCCAGAGACTAAGTGTTTAATTTCTTAAGCCAAAAAATAGAATTTAAGTTGCCCCAAATTAGATAACTATGAGGATTTGTTCCGTGAAACCAAAGAAACTATGGCAAAATGATGATGGGTAACCCAGAAAGGAGGATGAATGAGTAGAGATGGGTCCCCGAAAAAGGTCCATGACTTCTCAAGAGAGCTCTAATTTTAGTTAGCAGAAAGTCAGGAGACGCTGTGTACTGGCATGAGACTTAAGGGGGGAGGTTTATAGAGGTTGGGGCAGTGATCTGCACAGTGGAGAGGAAGACCTGGAGTCTGACATCTAAGCCAGGAGACTCTTCTGTGATGCGGGCTCTAGTTGGTTTCTTCAAGAACTCATTGACCTCTCTCTACCCCAGCCTTCACACAGTTCACTCATCTCTGCTCACTCTTGTCCTGTGTTACTTTGCTACTGTCACATATGTAGAGATCCTGCCAGTTCTTTCTTCTCGTTGGTCCCTTTGATGGTTTGCAGAAAGCCGAGTCAGTCCTTAGTATAAGCTCAATAAATGGTGGTAGGGTTAATTTCAAGATCACAGAGGGAAGGAGGCTGTGTTCTCTGAGGTAGTGCTAGCTCCTGGAATAGACACGTCCACCAAACCCAGTAGATCTCTCCTCTGGATTTCAGGGCCTCTCTTTCAGGCGCTGGTTTAGGCACTTTTATCCTCTGCCATCTTCTATGTGTGGTTTAAAGGTTTGGGAAAAAAAAGAGCAAGGAGGAACATGTAAATAAAACTTTATGGCCTAGCCCTTGAAGTAATGTGTATTGCTTGCACAGATGTTCCTTTTAGACAGATAAGAAGTGTTCAAAAAAGGGGGAGAGGAGCCTGGGAATTTATGTTCCCTTAGAGAACTAGATTATAATTGTCTAGAGCAGTGGTCCCCAACCCCCGGGCCGCGGATTGGTACTGGTCCACAGAGAAAGAATAAATAACTTACATTATTTCTGTTTTATTTTTTTTAATTTTTTAAAATTTATTCATTTTAGAGAAGAGAGAGAGAGAGAGAGAGAAGGGGGGGAGGAGCAGGAAGCATCAACTTCCATATGTGCCTTGACCAGGAAGCTAGGGTTTCGAACTGGCGACCTCAGAGTTCCAGGTCGACGCTTGATCCACTGCACCACCACAGGTCAGGCCGATGTTTTATTTTTAAAAAATGACCAGATTCCTTCTGTTACATCCATCTAAGACTCACTCTTGACACCTGTCTCAGTCATGTGATACATTTATCCGTCCCACCCTAAAGGCCGGTCTGAGAAAATATTTTCTGACATTAAACTGGTCCGTGGCCCAAAAAAGGTTGGGGACCACTGGTCTAGAGGGCAAGGATAGTGTTGTCTATATATTCTTTTCTTTCATGGCATTTAGCACATTTCTATGCGAATAACAAGAATGTGATGGTTCTTGGTTGACCTACCTGGAGACTTTGTTTTCCCATCTGTAGAAGTATTCTATTTGACTAACAAGGATAGAAATTTGGAGTCGGAATCTCATTGTGACAGTGATTTGATGAGGTCATGTGGTCCAGCTGGTTATTTGTGTGTGTCTACTTTCATAGAGTTCATAGAGGTGCATGTACTTAGATAAAATGCAAAAACAAAATAAAACGAAAAAAAAAACAGTAAAATGTCCAGCAATATTCTCTCTGATTTCCCCAATTCTTCATTAAGAGGATAAGTTGAGAGTATTTCACTGAAGAGGGCTAATTATTCTAATGTACCTTTCTTCATATCACTTATAAAGTAGCTAGTTACAGAGTGGATTTGAAGTTCTGAGGTACCATCCAGGGTACCTAACAGATTTCATCACTTGATATACCAGAGGTAAGATGAGACTTATTCAGTGCAGACAACCATAGCTCCAAACACTTTACCTAGTAATGTCTTTTTATCTTTGCAATAACCCACTGAGGTGGTTTTCCCATTTTATAGTTGAGGAAACTGGGGTCTAGGAAGGTTAAGTAACTTGTTCACTATAAAGTAGGGAAGCTGGAATTTGAGCCGGACACCCTGCCAAGTCAGTACTCTGTATAAGAAATGCCTTTGTTCTCTCTGATACAAACATTAGACATAGGTAAAGGGGAAGTGGTTCCTTCAGCTCAGCCTTCATGGGCCTTCTCTGGGAACGAATGGATGGAAAATCTTGATGTGATTGGCCAGGTTGCTCCAGTGGTGGTGAAATAAAAAGAATTTCATTGATGATATTATAATAGATGTTTCCCTGAGAGTTAATAAAGTGGTATAGATACTAGTTGGTAATATAATCTCATTTGCCAGTTTGGCTGCTAAACCCAAGAAACCCCTGAGTAGCAGACAAATGCTTTCCCAATTGCTATTTATTGAACTCATGCCACAGATGAGTAGATGGCATGTCAGTCCATTGAAAGCATTTGGTTATTGTCCTCTCATTGACACTTGAGTCTATGTGGAGTTGGACTTGCACTGAGTGATTGTCGTCTGTTTTGCATAGCCATGCCCTTTTTGTTTTTTGTTTTTTTTGGTAGGTCACCATCAGGTAAGTTAATATTTGGTGAAAGTAAGACATAGTATTTTTTTTTAATTTTTATTTTTTTATTTTAAAGAAGAGAGAGAGATAGAGAGAGAAAGAAGGAGAGGGGAGGAGCAGGAAGCATCAACTCCTATATATGCCTTGACCAGGCAGGCCCAGGGTTTTGAACTGGCGACCTCAGCATTTCCAGGTCGATGCTTTATCCACTGCGCCACCACAGGTCAGGCAAGACATAGTATTTTGATCCTACTTTCTGACTACTTAAAACACTGTATTAAAAGAAATGTGTTATTTTTCAGTATTAACTAGCATGGTTACCTCATTTCTAAATTAAGAAGCCATGCTTTTCTCATATTAACAGCAGCTATATGGAATTCACATGGGAGAACCAGAAAGCAGAAAGCACATGGTTAGCTGTGATAGGCGAGCCATGCTTGATATCAGGGAGGTGCTGCAAATGTTTGTTGAGTGACTAAATGTATGAACAGAGGAATGCACCTTATTTTGGTTAGTTTTTTTTAGTTTTTTAGAAATGACCAGGATAATATATTTCAAACGTGTGACAGTGATTTAATGACGTCATGTGGCCCAGCTTACATTAGGATTAGGATACAAGGTATGAGCTCATTTTTCTTTTGATAAATCGCCGTTCTTTTCCCAGTCCAGAATCCAATCCAGGATTACACATTGCTTTTAGTTGTCATGTCTCTTTTCTAAGGTTGTGTTTAATGAGCATTTGATTAACAAAACTATTATAGAGTTTCCAAGTGAACACAATGGGTGTCCTTCTAATTCCTTCTCTTGGGTGTATACATAATCGTTTCTGAATATCAGAGACACAGGGTATGCTGACCTCTCATTTCCTTCCTTAAAAAACTGAGGCTTTTTTGGTGTAGTTGTTATTTGGCAAATTTTTTTTAGTAACGCATCCGTGGGTGTCACTCTCTAGTGCTGCTGAGCTCGGTAGTTTGACATCAGTGCTGTTCTGCCCCACGCCGGGCAGCTGTGTCACCACTTTTTTCTTTTTGTAGCTTCACAGCATAGGAGTGCCCCTGTCTCCTCTCTGCTCTCCCTCCTCCTCCTCTGCAGACCTCTTTAATTTCACAGTGGGATGTTGAAATAGTGTGAGACCAGCTCTGGCAAAGACATTCTGATGGCTGACCCTGTCTTCATTGTTTTCGTCAGCACGCAAAACTTAAAAATGACCATTCCTCTGCTTCCGGTGGCTGAAGGGAGCTCAGCTGTATAGACACTTGGGGTTTCTCTGCTGTGTAAATTTTGATCAAAGGGGAATGCACATACCATTTAGCTGAATGTGTCTTCAGCTTAATCACACGTGAGTGTAAAACAATAAACAGAATGGCGTGGTATTGGAGATGTAACTGAAGACCCAGAAAAAATGGAGGTGTCGGCCCACAGAGGCTTTCAGGCCACATTCTGCAGAGATTCAGCTAGATGCAGAGGTGGGGGTGGTGGCACGAATACTAAAGCCATGGGTGTATATTACACCAAAAGGCCTGGTATTACAAGTTGGTCCAGAGATGCCAGTATATACCAAAAGGAATGATGCTTTGTCCTAAAATTCTTGTACTTTGTGAGTTAAAAGAAAACTTGAAGGTAAATAGCATGGTTATCTTTATGCTATGGAAATAAAATGTTGATTTCTAGAAAAAAGTAATTTTTATATTTTTTTCTTTAAAGTTGCCTGCTGTGGGTCTACTTAATTTTATTCAGTTACAATTTTGCATGTTTGAACTGTGTTTTCCTTGTGGTAGCGCTGGGTGTCTAGTTCGCGTGTAGAATCGGGCGTTGGAGGAAGGGTGATAGAGATTGGGGTGAGTGAAATGGACTCAGGTTGGGACTGGGCCAGTGGGCAGAGAGCTGAGCCTGCATGGGAGTCTCCCCCACGTACAGGATGGAGCTGTGGTGTGTGTGCCAGGTCTTTGCCAAGTGTGGACATATCTGTCTTTCATCCTTGTCTCTCAGAGTAGCCACTACTCTTGATTCATTTATTCATTCAATTATTCAACAGATTTTTATTAAGTGCCTTTTTTTTTTGTCCTTGGCACTGTTCTAAGAATTGGGGTGGGGGTGGAGTCAGTGAACAAAACAAATCCTCATCCTCCTGGATGCTGATAGTCTGGAGAGAAGCAAGGGATGAAGACAGCAGATGTAGTAAGTACATTAGGTAGTATGTTAAAACATGGACGCCAGGTAGAGGAAGGCAGGCAATGGGCACTGGCAGCGCTGTGGGGCCAGCTAAGTGCTATTTGAGCAAAGACATGAAGGAGGTAAGGGAACGACCTGTAGAAGATTCCAGGCAGAGAGAACAGTTTAATGCAAAGGGCCTTCTGTGCAGGGCATGCCTGGTCTGATTGAGAGACGGTCAGGAGGCTGATGTGACTGAGGGCGTGACCCAGGAGCAGTGTGGTGGCAGATGAGCTCTGAGAGGTAACTGGGGCTGTGCCATTGAAGTTGTGCCTGAGTATCCTGGTGCCAGTGGAGGTGCTGACCCGATCGCAACTTTAACAGGATTCTTTGTGCTGCTCTGTTCAGAAGCAATCATGTATGGGAGTGGATTTGTTCCAGGGCAGAATCATGGTGGCCATGATTAGGAAGTTGGTGTGAGGGTTGGGAGTCGTTCTTAGATTTCAGATCTGTTTTAAAGTCAAGTTTCATGAGATTTCCTATTGGAAAAATATGAGTCAAGAGTCACTCAAAGATGATTGGCCTCAGTGTGACTAGAAGATGTGGTTGCCATGAATTGTGATGGGGACGGCTGGGGATGGAGCCTATGTCAGGAGGAAGGTCAAGGTCTGGACGTGTTGAGTCCAAGATATTTAGACACCCTAGAGCAGTGGTCCCCAATCCCCGGGCCACAGACTGGTACCGGTCCGTGGGCCATTTGGTACCGGTCCGCAGAGAAAGAATAAATAACTTACATTATTTCCATTTTATTTATATTTAAGTCTGAACGATGTTTTGTTTTTTAAAAATGACGAGATTCCCTCTGTTACATCCGTCTAAGACTCACGCTTGACGCTTGTCTCGGTCACGTGATACATTTATCCGTCTCACCCTAAAGGCCGGTCCGTGAAAATATTTTCTGACATTAAACCGGTCCATGGCCCAAAAAAGGTTGGGGACCACTGTCCTAGAGGACAGTTCGTGGAGTCAGACGGGCACCCAGATCTGGAGTGAAGAGACGGAAACCAGCCTGGGAGCCTGAGGAAGTTGGGACTGCCTAGTGCTGGGGTGAGTTTGAGACCCCTGGCCTAGTGGCTGTCTCCAGGGCAGATTGGTTTCATGTTACCCTGAAACTGACCTCCTGGTTACTCAGGGGTCCTCATGTGTGCTGCTAACCCTAGGTGCTCCTTGTTAAGGAGACATCTGGCTTAGCTCTTTAAGGTGATGTCAGCCTTGGTGTTAGGTGGTAGCTTTTGAGGTTTCCAGGGTTGTGGTGCTGGTTGTATGCACTCCAAGTAGAATACACGCAAATTTGTGCAAAGTCTTCCTCATCCTTCACTGTCAGAGAAGCAGACTGGTGCCTGGATGTGGGGCAGAGTGGACACTGGAGTCCCAGTTGACCGACTCCCCATCTTGTTTTCTTTCTGCTCTGCTGGGCACCGAGCAGTTCCTGTTTGGAGAGGCTTTACCTCTGTCTTTACCCAGGAAAAGTGAAATTGCATTCCAGATAGACTTCTCTTGGTTTCCTGACTTAGAGACATGCTCCTTGAATGTTTTTCAACAAAGGCAAAAGACTCTTCAGGACCACTCATATGCATTTGGTGAGAAAACAGTAAGGTACTACTATAGTTGGGGAGGGCTGGGGGTTCATTTTCAGGTAGGAATTGTTTGCTCTGGGTGCCGTCCCGGGAGGTCGGGCGTAACTGCCTTGGCTGTCTGCACTGAGGGTTTGACTGCTCTTGAATCTCCTCCTGAGATGGCATCTAGCTGCGCTGCCTGTTCCTAGACAGAAGAAGAGGTCAGTTAGAGGCAAGGTATGTGACTCTACTCTTAGACAGGTCCTGTATCCTGTCTCTAAAGCACCACTGGGAGGCAATATAGTACACTTTGAATTAGATTCAAATCCTGGTTCCTCCACTTAATTGCTATGTGCCCTTGAGAAGCTTACTTAACATCTCTGAGCCACAGTTTCCTCCTTGGTGAAGGATTTCTTCCTACATTGGAGCATTGTTGTGAAGAGCCAAAGGAGGAAAATGTGAGTCGAGGGTTGTACGCTGTTCTTGGTACATAGCAAATGCTAAACTAACGACAGCCAGTATTGTTAGCATTGCTGGCATTTCCTTCAGTTCTGACCTGAGGCTGAGGCCAGTTTGGCTTAGTTTAGTTTGCAGAAAAGATGTACTAATTGGATTATTATGTTTTCATGCATGATGTATATTTATATATACATGCATGGTTTGAAACCGACACACATACATATTTACTCATTTCAGTTTGTCTTTTAAAAATCTGTAAGAATTATATTTTTGAGTCATTTAACCATGATAAAATTGTTTTATCAAAAAATGATTCCTATAATTGATCATTATGTAGGCCATCAAAGTGGGGAATAATGTAGAAATGGAAATTAAATAAAAAGCAAAAGCCTGATGTTAATACAAGCCTCCCAGGAGAGAACCTGTTTTTATAATCTGGGTATTAAAAATATTGTTTAGGGTTGTATGGAACAGACAAAACTTTTGGGGGTTTTATACTTTTTTTTTTTTTTTGGTTAATGCTACAGGTCGTTGTCTTGTGATCAGGAGTGGCTTATCAGCGGCTGGCCACACCACACTGCCCCTGGGACGCCCCTTGCAAGCAAGTTAACACTCTGTGGATGCTTTTACAGCTGAATTCCACACACATGAATTATGACAAGTGAGGCGACTACTCTGTGGTTTGTTGTGTCTGGTCTGGTTCCTACTTTTAAAGTTGCAGTTGTATTTGGTCATTTGAAGCTTATTTTCAGTCTGGCCAAGCCAGCAGGGCTCCTGGGCTCTGCAGGGGACAGAAACCACTGCCTGTAAGTTAGAGTGCTCAGTAGATAAGCATTTCAAGACTTCATTGCATCATACAAAAGGACTTAGGGGCTTATTTAACATATACTGTTTGACTTAATTTAGATGTTTAATGGGAAGAAAAGCCTTTTCTTATCACCAAAGGGGGGAAAGCTGCCAAGTACTGTGAGACTCAGTTGAAAAATTGTAATGGATGTACGGAGAAGTTTATTTCATTGCCTTACATAATGGAGTGTTTAATAATAGTTGTTTCTTTAAATTTAGCATGCGTATCTTAGATATTGGTACTCTGTAAATTATATGCTGTGGTTCCAGAAACTCTGTTTTGTGTGTTTTTTAAAAAATTGTTTTAATGAAGTATGTACTGATTTTTAAAAATGGGGCCTGTAACTGTGGTTTTGTTTATTTCACAAGTCCAGATTGGGGAGTTTATGCCAGTAATGAATACTTTCCATCCTGCCTTTTGACAAACATGTGAGCAATAGCTGGGTCTGCTGACCAACTAGCCAGAGCTCTGTTGAGCATTTTACTTGGTGGGTGCTGGCCTGCTGAGTAGATCCGGGCCTGGGGGGACTGGGCAACCTACAACACCAGGAGGTATTGATACATGATGTCTGAGAAGAAGCCGTGTGTCCCTGGATGACCACATCTCTCACAGGAACTGAAACCACTCCGATCACCAACACCCAAGGTCCACTGATTCTCCCTTTGAGGTTCACTCCTATACTTTTGGGACATGGGGAGCTGCTATAGCTGCTCAGAACGTGTCTGTATTTGGAGATACAGTTTTTGAGGAGATGATGAGGTTATAATTAGATTATTAGTTTGGGCCTTAATCCAGTACAAGAGTGTCCTTGTAAGAGGAGAAGAAAAGTACACACAAGCACCAGGGGAAGGGGAAGACCATGTGAGGGCGCGAGGGGAAGACAGCCATTTACAACTAAGGAGAGGGGCCCGGAGAAATCAGGCCTGCAGACCCCCAGGTCTCCAGATTTCTAGAGATTTTTTTAGGTTGTTTAAATCACCTGATCTGTGATACTGATGGCCCTGGGTAAATAAACACAGGAGCAAATCAGACTGTATAGGACGCATGGGTCAGTTGGAAAGTTTATTCCATATAATGCTTCAATATGGGAAATGAGGGCAAGAACCCCTTCACAGGGAGGAAACCTGTAAAGATTGGTCATACCTATGTGGCGAGTGACAATAAGCTGGGTGCCGGATCAGGGGGCAGGGGCCATGTTATCTCCATCTAGGAAGTGAGGAGGCCAAGGCAAGGACACTGGGGACGCCTGTGGGACTTCAGAGCCAGGCTGTCCCACTGTGGGCTGTGAGCTGCTGCTGTGCCGTCACACTGTGGGCTGTCCCCGCTGCTGTGCCGTCACACTGTGGGCTGTCCCCGCTGCTGTGCCGTCACACTGTGGGCTGTCCCCGCTGCTGCTGTGCCGTCACACTGTGGGCTGTCCCCGCTGCTGCTGTGCCGTCACACTGTGGGCTGTCCCCGCTGCTGCTGTGCCGTCACACTGTGGGCTGTCCCCGCTGCTGTGCCGTCACACTGTGGGCTGTCCCCGCTGCTGCTGTGCCGTCACACTGTGGGCTGTCCCCGCTGCTGTGCCGTCACACTGTGGGCTGTCCCCGCTGCTGCTGAGCTGTCACACTGTGGGCTGTCCCCGCTGCTGCTGTGCCGTCACACTGTGGGCTGTGAGCTGCTGCTGTGCCGTCACACTGTGGGCTGTGAGCTGCTGCTGTGCCGTCACACTGTGGGCTGTCCCCGCTGCTGCTGAGCTGTCACACTGTGGGCTGTCCCCGCTGCTGTGCCGTCACACTGTGCGCTGTCCCCGCTGCTGTGCCGTCACACTGTGGGCTGTCCCCGCTGCTGTGCCGTCACACTGTGGGCTGTCCCTGCTGCTGCTGTGCCGTCACACTGTGGGCTGTCCCCGCTGCTGCTGTGCCGTCACACTGTGGGCTGTCCCCGCTGCTGCTGTGCCGTCACACTGTGGGCTGTCCCCGCTGCTGCTGTGCTGGCCCTGGGAGGTGGGGAAGGGCTGCTGGTGGATCTGTAATCATTGCCAGTTAGAAGATACTGGAACACACTATCTTAGCCCACCTTTTGGTCTCGTTTCCAGAGAGAGGCTCTACAGTGTATTGAGTGTGGTCAGGATGTCACATAATAGTCACTAATTTCACAGAACACTCACATTTGTGAGCCTAGTCTGAGTTCTGTGTACACGCACGGCCCTGTGCAGTTTGTCTGCGCTGGAGCCGTCCTACCCAGGTGATCTGGACCCCTCAGCACGGGGATGTGCCTGCCCAGCACCCATATCTGTTGCAGGGAAGGGAAAGGGATAGCTAACATTTGGGTTTTTAAACAGAAAAAACATTTTCCCTTTTCCCCTTATTATAAAAGTGATTTACGCTAAGTGTAAAAAAAAAAAAAATTAAACCAAACCAAACCAAAGCAAAAATAAATAAAATTCACCTGTAGTCCTACCCCTAACCCTAACCCTAACCCCCACACCAGAGAAAATTACTGCCAGTGTTTTTCTGTCTGCCTGTCTTTTTCCTATGGAAATACATGTAATGGAACTATAAATATACTAATACTTTTAAGAGCAGCAGCATTTGTTAGAAAAAAGCAAGCACTTTGAATAAAGTTGAGTTTTAAGTCTTGCTTTCCCTTACTAACTACATGATGTTGGAGAAGTTACTTATTTTCTGTCTCCATTGTCTGTCTTTAAATGGGGATATTAAGTAACAAAAGCTCACTGCACTGGAGTGTGCAGTAGTAGCCTAGGGATAAAATGTGTTCTTTTGTAGCAGCTGGCACACTGTAAATGCACAAGTCATAACTGCAAAAAAAGTCAACTTTTGTAACATGCCTTTGTTACTTAGCTACATATTAGTAGATGTGATTTGGGAATCATGTTTCCTTCTAGGTTTGTGCTTATTTACAACCCCTTTTAACAGGTGCGTGGTGCTTCTTCATCAGTATGAATCATGTGTTTAGTTTTTATTGGACATTTATTTTGCTCTGTTTTTATATACCCTAGCTGTCATGTGTTTCTATGTAACCTTGTAGCTGAATTTTCCACAGGGATTACTATTCCAATAGGATCAATTCAAAGAGCAAGGGGTGAAGGAGAATGCATGTTTCTAAGGCTGTTGAAGCACGCCTCTGTGCTAGCTCACTCTGTACCTAGCCATGGATGAGAATGCCCATTTCTCTTTGTGAAACTTTGTAGTCGTAGGCTGGTGTGCACAAAAGAAAAATGGGGCATAATTATGCTGCCTGGATCACTGCCCCAAATCTGGTATCACAAAGGAAAAGCAGCAGCTCTGAGAATTGAGAGAGGAGAGACCAGTGGAACACTGATATTCATGTAGTTAAGTGGTCCAAGCAAAGATGAGGTCAGTAGCTCCTCTGCATGGAGCCCTTCCTATGGGCCAGGTGCTGTGTGCAGGGCTCACAATGGTGTAATTTAATCCACAGCAGTGCATTGAGGTCAGGACTTTTAGGACTGTCTTTGGCCCCATTTTATAAATTTAGAGGAGTTATGCAATTTGTCCAAACTTACCAATCAGGGTATTGGGGGTTGAATCCAGTTGTGCTGACTCTCAAGTTCCTGCTCTTGTCCTGAGGTGATGGAGATGCAAACATGGTGTAGGGGCCCAGCAGGAAGGGCAGAGTGGAACCCCGCAGGGTGTCTAGCTTGTTGGAGTATTAGGCTTCGCTTTGGCAGGCAGGGAAGGGGGAGAGGGAGCCAGTACGGAGAGAGTGTGAGCATTCAGGTTAGGTGTTATGGGACTGTGGAGACTTGGTGGAGACCCGCCAGGAGATAAAATAACACCACTTACCCATTTTAAGGCTTACATGCATTATCCCATTTAATCCTCAAACCAGCCCATGAGAACTGAGGAAATGGAGGCCCAGAGAGATTGAATAATGTGGTCCATGAGTATCACAGCCAGAATTGGACTCCAAGCAGCGAAATTCTGATGCTCTGGACCGAAGCAGTCTGGGTACTAGAACTCAGTGCCGAGTTTGCAACCTGGGCTGAGTTTGTTGAAGCTTTCTCTCTTTCTCCCCTCCCCCCTTCTTTTGAACTTTGCAGCAGCAATTATTGACTGTTGAATTAATCTGGAAATTAACCATGTATGTACTCTCTATGACTAGGCTCTTATTGTTGTCTTGAAATGTTATTTAAATCATGTTATTATTATTTAACCTCTCAGGCTGGGAAGATGACCCCAAACTTTAGGCAGGCCATGTCCCTGCAGGGGCAGGTGGGGACAGAAAGTGAGGACAGTGCCCAGGTTGTGAGGCAGAGGAACGGAGGAGCAGAGAGGAAGCTGGGAGAGGAACGGAAAGCACCCGCCTCTGCATGGGCAGAGGGCTGTGGGCACCTCGGCTGCTGCGGCGCCTCTCCCATCGCAGTGGATGTCCCGTTAGCTTGCCAGCACACCACCAGAGCTCACTTGGCTCTTTGCTTCCCCTCCTTTCTGGGATTTGCCCGACTGCAAGCAAGAAGCCGAGGACTTTAGACTATGGGAGTCAGTCAGCAAGGGGCTCCCAATAGATTTGTGACCCTCGTGTGCCCAGTTGGGCTTTATCTTGGGAACCTTTCCTGAAGATCTCACATGTCACATTGGAGTTGGTGGAAGAGTGGTACTAGTAATATTTGGTACCATTCAGGGAGGAGACTTGGCTCTCTGATACCTGTGACTCTGTCACTCACATACTGTGGCCTTGGGGGAAGAACTTCATGTCTCTGAACCTCAGTTTCCTCATCTGTAAGACAGGAGTCCTTCCAGGGCCATGGTTGGCTGGTTTACAGGAGACAGGATGAAAGTGCTTAGGAGAGATTGCCAGGGGCGTGCCATGGTCAGGGTGCCATGCACGTCTGTTGGTCTTAGAGCTGCATGTCCTCTGGGAGGGACCGAAGGCTCCCACTCTGTTGAACACTGCGGTGAAAGGCCAGCATGTTCCTTCTTTTCTTGTATTTACAGCAGACATTTCACCACTCTGACTCTTTGACACTTTTCTCGGATAATTTGGTCTGAATCATCGGCCCTTCTCCTAGTCTCCAGACACATTTCCAAACCATGTCCTTCCACCCCCGAATGTGCTCCTCTTTCTCACAAGGAAATGTGACCACAGACATTGGAAAATTCTGAGCCTGGTCATTTTCTTCTTATCTAGTTACTGGTGTGATTTTTTTTTTTTAACTTTGAAAGAATTGTCTGGAAGTTTTTAAGTTATTTCATTAGTCATTTTATGGGTTTTAAGATAGAAGACAAATTACTTTGATGCAATGGGTCAGGTGGATGTGGCTGGCTGGGTAACCATTTCCCTGCTGAGTCAGCTGTCTGCTCAGACAACTAAAAGCTGAAGTATGTTTGATGACTAGTCACTGGCTAACGTCACATTAACTTGAAATTCCATCTCTGCTCCTAAGTCATGGGAGTTTGGATGTCCTTGTGTGTACTGATTGTATTGCATTACAAACCCTGAAATTGTTCTTTTTACCCTGAAATGGTGCTTTGGATTTGAGTTTGAGACATTGTGACATGATATTGTTCAGAAAGATGGGGTTCCATGACATCAGTTTATATAAAGGGAAACCCAGGCTCTGAGAAGCTCGCTGACTCACAGAAGGTCTCAAACAGTTGTTGGCAAACTGGGAAAAGGTCTGCTTTTCCACCAGATTGTCATTCCTGGCCCGTCCCTCCCACCTGGGAAGCTATTTATAGGAGGTCCTCCGGTTACGACACAGTTCCATTCCTACGACAGTGATGTAACCCGAATTTTAGTGTAAATTGAAACACACCCTAGCCTAAGTCACTTATCCTAACACAGTTGTAAAATCATAATCTAGAACATAAAAACACAGCTAAGCCACAGAAAAAGGAAAAAGACAGAAATATACTGCACTGTAGTAACAGAAAAAATGACAAAAAATGAGTAAATAAAAGTACGATGCTAACAATGGAAGCCAAAAACACTTATGTCTCAATGTTTTTAAGTTTTATGGGAGTGAGTGCCATAAACTTGAAATGTCGTGGGTCGAGACTGTTGTAACCCAAGGAGCCTCTGTATTCTGATTCTACCCCCTTGACTGGAGGCAGCGGCCTCAGAATGCTCTTGGCCCCTTCTCCTGACCCCTGTCCAGCATATCCCTGAGCTCACTGTAACCCTGGGAAAGGATGCATTGTTTCTTCTCTACGTCTGTGTGTTCTTCATGTCACCCATTTTGAAGGATGCATAGGTGCTATGTGGGGTTTCTGTGCCTTCCCCACAGGGCCATACATGGTGAAATGATCATGTGTAGTAAGTGAGGATTTTTGTCTTAATTATGGCACCACAGTCTTAACCTTTTTGTTGTTGTGTTTTAACTTCTTTAATTTGGGCATGGCTTTAGAAGATGATTTGAGAGCAGGGTGGAAATTATTTGTTTTAACAAAGAATTTGGCCTCTATGTTTTTATTCCTTTAAGTTATTTGTAATTAACCTCACACGCTTGTGATAAAGTGGTGTTTGCTTCTATTTTGAATATTGGGACACACAGAGAATTCTCTAGCTGAGGCCGGGCTGTGGTGGGGCTTCGTGCCTCATCCCCCAGAGCAGCTCTTATAAACAGCACTTTTATTTAGACAAATTTAACAGGTTGATATTGGTCAATCAGAGCACATAGATTTAGAGCACTACCTTTTTCTTAACTGTAAAACAGGCAAAAGTCACCCCAGAGAACAAGTCTCAGAAGAATTGCAATCAATATTTGATCTGGTCGATTACTTCATTCTTTGAAGACTTGTTTTATTTCCCCTGCTCCCACTCCCTCCCCCTCAGCTATGTATGCTGTTATGCAATCTTAACTTTTAATAGAAAATATGGACTCCATCTTTAGTGATGCAACCTCTGGTGTTACTTCAGCAGGCTTCCCACAGAATGTTCCTGCTGGGGAAACTGAGGCGTGGGTTGCTCCTTTCCTTCTGTAGGACCTGCCATTGTAGTTTCTTTCTTGTTAGTAACATCCTCATATGAATTTCATTCTTGTTCTCTTCTAACAGAGAACCTCGGTCACCCACAGTTCAGTGCAAGCTTTTTAACAGGTACACAGGGATCACCTCTTTAGTGTGAAGATGAAATAATATAATTTGTTTACCAGGGGCTGTGAAAAATGTGTTTTGAATTTAAAAATATGAAAAACAAGTGTGCTAGCTATCAAAAAATCTCTCCCCTCAAAGTAAACATGTTTATACAGCAAGACTCAAAACAAATACTTGCTCGTGATAAGCCCAGCCAATGAAAATGAAGTAAACATGTTTACACAAAAGCCTTATAAAGAGCCCAGATGGCAGCCAGCTCTCTGTGCTTCCAGGGAGCTACGGAGGGTGCCCTGGCCTCAGGGACAGGGCTGCCACTTGCCCTGCCAGCAGCAGGCAGCCTGCCTTGCGCAAGCTCTGGTCACTCAGCTTGGGCAAATTTGCCGGTGGAAATGGAAGATTTGTATTTTTTGCATTGAACTGAACCATGAGTGGATATTTGTGAAATTGAGCCCAGAATTCCCATGATTCTATAATAGCAACTTGTCATAGATTGTGTGGCGAGGAGGCTTAATGGGGAATCTTTCTGGCTTCCTGAAAGAGCCCCTGGGTTGACATCACATGTAACGACCCTCAATGTCCAGGTGCAGTAGTGTAGACATCCAGGATATAAAACACGGTTCACACTCAGCCCCTGCCCCACTCAGCTCACTCTGGGGAAGGAACCGAAGAGCTCAAACAGGAAGTTGATAGGAAAGGCAAGGGCATACCTAGTGACACAGGAATTTTCAGGGTACTGGGTACTATGGAATAAGCCTTTGGTGATGGAAGGGAGGGAGGAGTTCAGCAGCGGGATCACGGATCGTGTGTGTGGCAAAGGGGAGCCATGGACCTGAGATCATGATGGCTTGTCTTCATGAAGTCCAGGAGCAAGTCCAAGAGAAATAAGCCGGTGAACTGTGTTTTGAATGGTGGCAGTGAGTTTTCAAATTCCAAGCCTTGGAGGTGGACAAGTTGTAAAGGATATAGAGATTGAAGTTTTGGCCATCCCTTCAAGTATAGAGAGATAGCAGCAGCCATTAGCAGTTGATGAGCCCTCACTGTGTCTGGAAAGATATCCCAATTTTTAGATGCAAAGGAACTTGCCCGTGTACCGGTAGGAAGTGGAATAGCCAGGGTGGGACACAGGCGGTCTTTGCCATGGGCTGCACTGAACTTTTGCACAACACTGTCCCTCAAATGGACTGGATGCCTCTGGGGTCAAGACTTAAGACAGATAGGTGTGGGCTCACTCATTCAACAACAAAAGTTTTTTGAGTGCCTGACCTGGTATAAGCCTTGGCCAGACTGTTGGAAGCACTATCATTGTGGCTACTTAGATTGACAGAAGTGGCCACACTGAAGAATTTAGATAGAAATTGTGAACCAGATACTTAAAATATCTGAGAATGCTGTTGACCAAATGGCTGGCTGGGAGCAGGGTGCCCTAATGTGGTCATCAAGGAAAGGTTTTGAAGGATGGAGGAATCAGTGGAGAGGGCAATGTTATTTTCCTTGGGGTAGGTGACAGTCAAGGTGGGCTATTAGCAGAGCAGTAACTTGGTTCTAAGAAAGGGAATCAAGGAGAAGCTCTTCTTCCTTCTTTCTTTGCCTGAAGTCAAGGGATGTCCAGTAAGTGGTGTCTGGAATAGGTGAGAGGGCTACCTTTAAGGAAGAAGGAAAGTCTCTAGATTTTTCATGATATTGGTAATGGAGGGCAGTGGGAAGAAGTTAGGGTTAGAGAAAAGGTGAAGGACGAGCGGAGTTTGTCAACACAGCTATGGGACTCTGGGATGGCGCGGGGCAGCAGGATAAAATGGCTCATCTCATCCTTGAAGAGGGTTACGGTGGAGTCACTGCTGTCCTGTTGAAGGGCTCAGACCTCAGCTGGCCACTCACTAGGAAGGCAGGGGAGGGCAGACAGATGACAGATGGCCAGACTTCAAGTTTCCAATGAAATGGTAAGATTTTTAGTGAAAATAAGCAATAAACAAAGAAAAGGTTTTCAGTTGAGCCTCAGTAAACTAGAGAAGTAATTACATGGAAGCTCTATTCCCCAGGTGTTCTAATTTATGTGTTTACTCAAAAACTTGCTTTTAAGCATAGATACCAAAGGATCCTCCAGTTAGTTGAAAGAACTCACTTACTAGTGGAAGTTAAGTAAAAGCAATAGTGATTAGTTCTAGACAACTTAAGTGTAATGAAGTCAAGTAGGTTTGCTGAAGCCATGAATGTTGGTGTAGTCACTCAGTTGGGTTAAATCTGCTTGACCATATATATATATATATATATATATATATATATATATATATATTTTTTTTTTTTTTTTTTATTTTTTTTTTTGTATTTTTCTAAAGTGAGACTGACTCCCGCATGCGCTGGACTGGGATCAACCTGGCAAGCCCACTAGGAGGCAATGCTCTGCCCATCTGGGCAGAATTGCTCCGTTTCTGCCAGAGCCATTCTAGTGCTTGAGGCAGAGGTCATGGAGCCATACTCAGTGCCTGGGTCAACTTTGCTCCCCTGGAGCCTTGGCTGTGGGAAGGGAAGAGAGAGAGAAAGGAAAGGGGAGAAGGGTGGAAAAGCAGATGGGTGCTTCTCCTGCGTGCCCTGGCTGGGAATCGAACCCAGAACATCCACACGCCGGGCCAACACTCTACCACTGAGCCAACTGGCCAGGGCTCTGTTTGACCATTTTTAATAGAACTTTAGAACTTTGCAGTTCAAACAGATGCTTATTGAAGGGATACTTGAGATTATTATTACTTTAAAAATGGAAGTAGTACTTGTTCTTCTCTTCCAGACTTGTTAGTTGAGCCCAGTGGGTGTTTTGTGAGCCAGCAGCACCGTGCTCTCTGCAGCTCTGCAGCCCATGTGCTTTTGGAAGTAGCTCAGCGCCGTCAGAAAGGCCCTCCCCGAGACTGATGGCCCTGCGCCTCCCACTTCTGTCCCCTTTCTATTTGGTGCAACTTACAGCAGAGGAAACTACGTTAGTGAACTAGAGAAGGATTGAAGCTCACACAAATGCTCTCCTGTCCTATCAGGTCTGTGACCAGTGGCCCGCTCTTTCTGTGGCGTGCGGGACCTGAGGGAATAGCTGTGCAAAGCACATGGCATAGTCTTGTCATGGTCTTCAGACCAGCCTCATTTAGCTGCATTAACAGTTCTATAAAAGTATATATGTTTGTGTGTACATTTGTATCCACATTTATGTGTGTATAGCTGTGTAGAAGTACATAACACATATATATTCATATTACGTGGTATATAAAATTCCAGATTTAATTTTTTTTAATTTACTGTTTTGAGAGAGAGAGAGGAAAAAAACACACTGATTTGTTGTTCCACTAATTCATGCCATCATTGGTTGTTTCTTATATGTACCCTGACCAGGGGTTGAACCTGCAACCCTGATGCATCAGGACGATGTTTACTAATCGAGCTACCCGGCTAGGGCTAAAATTCCAGGTTTAGCATTCTAAAAACAAGGCTGATCCAGTGGACAACACATTGAATTTGAGTTTTGTGTCAGTGTCCCTGCAGGAGCTCGGTGGCCTTCATCTCTTCTAGGCCTGAAAGGACATGGCAAGGGAAGGCAGGTAATGGTTCCTGGAACCTAGAAAGAGTCCTGTATAGGGAAGGCTGGCTGGCAGGAGCTGTGATCATTCACAGTGGATGGTAAATGCCCCATCTTCTCTGTCCTGAGGTGAGCCTCACTGTTGATACCCTACTGGAAGCCAGAGGGCAGGGTGCCTGCTGACGCAGTGCACAGGTACTTTCAGGGCACAGAGTGGGTATGGGGTGGTGGGTGGAGGAATGATCCAGAGAAGCAAATGGAACACCATCGAGTGCCTTTTGTTCTGTGAATGATACTGCCATGCAGATACCCCCTGTGAAAGGTCAGGGTGGGAACTGAGTTTCCAGATGAGTCTCAGGATGACTGGGAAGCATGTATTTCAAGCAGTGCTTCTCAGAGCATGTGCTAGGGCTGGCAGCAGCAGCATCACTTGCAAAGTTGCTGGAGATTCTCAGGCCCCACCCAGGACCTACTGAATCAGATGGTGGGGGAGGGGCCCAGCCATCTGTATTTATAAGTCCTCCTGGGATTCTGGTGTTTGCTCATAATTGAGAAACACTACAGGGAGTCTTGAAATGTTGGAGGGTCAGCAAATGATGTCAAGTTTGCTAAGATGGCCACTATTAGCTTGCTTGGGAATGCCACTGACTTGCATGTTGTCTAGATCAGACTACTGCTTGAAACTATAAACCTTCAGTCTTCTTTTTTAGAGATAGGCACTCTTCAAAAGAAATGGAATAACGGATTACATGTAAATCCTGAACCAATAGTCAACATGATTGTGCCTTTAATTTCCATGTTCTCCAAGGCGAGCCTCAGATTTTTGGAGGTTGTTTTTGAAAAACAGATGCAAACAGTTGCCTGTTCTGTTGTTGTTTCCGTGATGCCTGGCAATGTTTGGGAAACAACTTGATGGCTAGGTCTTGGCCTCAGGGAACCGCAGCTGCTCTTTGCAGCTCCCTGTAGACTTTTGTACCAGGCAAGGATTGCTTCAGGGAAAAATAAACTGGGGAGAACAAAATTAGAAAACATCATTGTTGTTTTGTGGCTACTTCTACCTGACTTTTCTGGAGCTGTTTTGTAAGGGAGGACCTTGTGGCATCCCAGGCTCTTTCTCCAGGGCTAGATAGACCACCACTGGACTTGGAAAGACTGTGTAGCAGCCTGAAATATGTAAATTGAAAAGGAAGAAGCTGCTTCTTCCTGATCACTCCCAAGATGGTAACCTGACTTTTCAGATCTCTAGGAAAACAGATTGAATACAGAACAGTTAACATTTCAGCACTTCCAGATTTTTCTCTCAAATATTTCAGTGGGCTTTTTATTTATTGCAGCTCCTGATTCTCAGGGTTGGGACCACTGCTGATCCTGTAAGCCAAGGTACTCTGGGGGCTCTAGTGGAGTTGGAAAGCGCACAGGCCTGCTCTGATGGCAGCCCTCCTGGGCTGAGCTCCTGGCCCTCCCTGGATTCAGGGCCCTAAGTGGTAAGATCAATACCCTCCTCTTCAGATGGGTCTAAGACTCACCTTCCTCAGAATTACCAGGGTCACCTGGTAGACATGCAGATTCTTGGGACCTGATTGAGACTTTGGACTGTGCGGCAGAAACCTGCAAATCCAGGCTGGATCCCAGCAGCACACACAGGTTGGCTGGCCGAGGGCATAGTGTGAGTCGTGAGCGGAGGAGGCAGCAACTGATGATGTTGCTGGTTCTTTTGTTCATTTTTCAGGTCTGCACATCATTCAAATGCATTTACTTTTCATTTAGTCAAAAGTTCTGCATTATTTTGGTCACCCCTTTCTTTTTAAATCTGAGAACCTTCTTCCTAAAATAATTTTCTTTTGGTTTGAAATTATATTTTTCTGAATGTCCTTGTAGAGTTGATAAACTTCCGTTTATCTGAAAAGATCTTTTTTTTTTCCACCCTCATTTTTGAAAGATGGTTTTTCTGAGAATATAATTCTAGGTAGTTTTTGCCATTGAGCAGTGTTCTTGATAATTTATTTGGATATCTTTTTCTTTTCCTTTGCTGGTTTAAAAAAAGTTTTAAGAGCTGTATGTTTCATTTCTAAAGCTGAGAGTTTTGGTTAGTTATAGAGCTTATAGTTTACAGTATATATGTATGTATATGCATGTATGATATAGTATATATCTATGTATATAGTATGCATTTTATAGTGTAAACACTATAAATATGTATAAAAACAGTATATATAGTTTATATACTATTTTGGTTGAACTCTAGAGCTTATATTTTATAGTATATAAATATAAATATATATGTGTATACATACATTATAATATTTATGTATATATACACTATGCATTTTATAGCATATATACTATAAACGTGTAAAAACTATAATATACACTGTTTATATAGTATTTTGGTGAGATAGAATTCAATCCTTGGTCAATTGGACCTTAACAAAATACAAACAAAAACAAAATCATCATACAAACCACAGTGGTGGTTTGTCCTTTATTTTTGGATATGTCTGATGACTTTAACATTTAGAAAGCCAAGCAAGACTGCACCAGAGATTATATGCTTAGAGCATTGTTTGACCACCTTACATTTTACCTAGATAACTGCAGCTTTGAAATGTAAATGACGAAACACTTAAACGGTCTCTCCTCCTGGTCTCCCTCCTTACTGCTGTTCTTTGGGGTGATTCGCCTGACCCATTCCCAAGCCTTTGCATACCATATTTTGATATTGAGAAATGCCTCTTTCACCCCATCTTCCATTTCCTTCCAAAACTTGCTCAAGATAATTCCCCTAGGAAGCCCGTCTGCTCAGAGACCTTCTTCATTTTGCTGTGTTCACTGTACAGTTTCTCTGGGCTTCTGTGTTCCTCCAGAATCACAGACCTCAACAGCCACTGAGTACAGGGGTTCTACAGTTTTTCTTTTATTTTTTTAATGTGTGCTATTAACAGGTTAGCTTCTATCTTTGAGAAATTATGAAATTTCACAAAATAATAACCTGGCTTACTCTTTCATTTGTAGAATTGAAAGCTCTTGAGACCCTGGGCTTATGTTCCCAAATGTTAGTTACTGGCTGTGGTCTGTACAGTCTGCCCTCTTATCTGGGAAAGCACAGGTCCCTCATTTTCCACATTCTCCATGGCCCCTGTGCCTCATAACTAACTGCCTTATACCTGGACTGCTTTGCTCAGTTGCATTAGCTTCCTGGTCAGTGTGGTGCCCTAGATGTCCCTGTATAAGCAGGAAACCTCAGGGTCAGAAAGGTTAAGTATCCTCTATAAGGGCTTGCAGCCAAAGTTCACTCAAGCAAGTTTGAGTCAGAAGGGTGTCTAGTACCAGGCAAGCACTCAAAATTCTTGTATTAAAGTATTGACTGGAAAAATACTGAGTTCTTAGGAGGAGCACAAGTCCTGCAGAGTTGAGCCCCTACTACTGTGTCACCTTGAGCAAGTCTAAAAAACTCTGTGCCTCATTTTTCTTATCTGCAATATTGAGATTGTAAGAGTATCTACTAGGAGCTTTGTTGTAAGAATAAAATTAAATGAAATGACTGATGTGAAATACTTAATATCTACCACATAGTGAATTTTCAATAAATGGTGATTATATTTTTATAGGATGTTGAAGAATTAGTTCTTTCAATTGTTGATTCATTTGTTGACTCAATAAATCTATATTGAGTGCCTGTTCTGCACGAGGCATTTCTAAAAAGTTTTGCAGTGTAGTAGTGAATAAAACAGAGAGGTTTCCTTATCTTGCGGAGCTTATATATAAGCAAATAAATGAGAAAAAAGTTTATAGATTATTACAAGAGCTCTGGGGAGGGCAAATATGATGATGTCATTGAGTCTCTCTAGGGACCTCGATTAAGTAGATAGGCAGGTCAGCCTTCTTAAAGTGTCCTTTGTCCCTAAGCCCCAGTGACAAAAAGGAGTCAGTTGGTGAGGAAAATAGGCTCATAGCATTCCAGGTAGCTGGAGAAGCAGTGCGCCCATCCTGAGGCAGGAGAACACGTGGCTTGCGTGGAAGGGAAGGAAGGGCACGGTGTCTGTATTAGAGCTGGTGCTTTGGTGGGTGGCTGGTGGTAGTGTCAGAGAAGTAGAAAGTAACCGGATTATACAAGGCCTTCTATGCTGTAGGAACAAGTTTGGATTTTATCCCAAAGATGGCAAACAACCTCAGCCCATTTCTTTTAGTGATGTGGCTCTATAGGGTTGGAGAGCCTCTCTGAGCCTTGGAAATGCCTCTTGGATCTCAGGGCTTCTTGAGGCTTAGAGAACGGGGCTTTGTCACCTCGATGAGCAGTCTCAGCATTCCCTGGTGGTTTGGAAGAAATGTAGAGTCTCAGGTCCCACTTTAGAACAATTGGTCCACACTCTCTGGGGGTGGGGCCTATGAATCTGTATTTTGAAAAGCTCTCCAATTTATACGTATGCACACTTACGTCTGAGAAACACTCATCTGTATATGATACGTTTGGGCAGAGTTCCAGGGGAGGTGGAGCTTACTCTCTGGAGAGGAACAGAAGCTTCCCACGGGAACCCAGGGAACGCTGTCAGCCGCCCAGAGGCCAGAGGGAGAAGTCTCTTATGGGCGTGGAAACCCTTTGCCCATAGCACACTTTCTGTGTTGGTGGCAGATCAGCATAAGAGTGATTTGTAATAAAAAGATATTTTTAATAAGGAAGCCTGGCCCTGGCCGGTTGGCTCAGCGGTAGAGCGTCGGCCTAGCGTGCGGAGGACCTGGGTTCGATTCCCGGCCAGGGCACATGGGAGAAGCACCCATTTGCTTCTCCACCCCTCCGCCGCGCTTTCCTCTCTGTCTCTCTCTTCCCCTCCCGCAGCCAAGGCTCCATTGGAGCAGAGATGGCCCGGGCGCTGGGCATGGCTCTGTGGCCTCTGCCTCAGGCGCTAGAGTGGCTCTGGTCGCAATATGGCGACGCCCAGGATGGGCAGAGCATCACCCCCTGGGGGGCAGAGCACCGCCCCTGGTGGGCGTGCCGGGTGGATCCCGGTCGGGTGCATGCGGGAGTCTGTCTGACTGTCTCTCCCTGTTTCCAGCTTCAGAAAAATGAAAAAAAAAAAAAAAAAAAAAAAAAAAAATAAGGAAGCCTATAGCTGAAGCTGATAGTTTATCCCAGTGGTCGGCAAACTGCAGCTTGTGGGGCACACGCAGCTCTTTGGCCCCTGGAGTGTGGCTCTTCCACAAAATACCACGTGCGGGCGCTACCTCAGTAAGGAATGTACCTACCTATATAGTTTAAGTTTAAAAAATTTGGCTCTCAAAAGAAATTTCAGTCGTTGTACTGTTGATATTTGGCTCTGTTGACTAATGAGTTTGCCGACCACTGGTTTAGCCTATTTAGAATAAATATGCCTCACCAAGAAGAGGAGAGAAACTAAGAGATAGAAAGGACTTGGGGAACATCAGTTAATGCCCTGACCCTGGAGATGAAGACAGGAATCTCGGGCCAAAGTTGACTGTTGACAGTACTAGGTCCAGTATTCAGGCTTCTGCATATTGATGCCCTTATATTGCACAGTGTCTTCTCTCTTGATGGAAATATGTCCGTGAGTCTTGCTCCTTATGTAATTCATAAACAGTTTTAGAATTATTTTGGATGAAAAATGATTATGGTTACCACTTTTACTAGTTTTGGTGTTTATAAATATTTAAAAATAATTTAAATTATTATTGTTTAATATTTTCATGGTTTTTTATCCTCTAGAAAAGATAATTAATAGGAAAATGTGGTACATTTATCCATGTAAGATTTGAGTTACAGTAGCTTACTGTTACTTGAACCCTTCATAATGGGACAAATTTTGGTAATGCCAGCATATGTAAAATATTTGACACAAAGTCTGCAATGAACAACAACAACCTTTTGGTGTATGTAGTACAGTATTTGGTAAATGTAGCTTTCAGTAGTGTTTCCAGTCCATCTTTTACAGCATCACACTTGATAGTGACATCCCTGTTTGAAAGGTGTTTTCCTCTACCTCTAGACTCTGTGTCTATCTTGCTGTTTTCAAGTGTAAGGAAGTGGTGGTTTTAGAAGTTACATCTTAGTTAAGTGTAAAAAATATTTTTGAGCTGCAGTGTCCCAGGAGCTTTTGCTGACAATTCCTGTTTCCAAATGGATCCTTCGGGCAATGGTGAGGGCTCCGATCCCTTCTCTGATTTGCTGTCAACCATGAATGGGTGGCTATGATGCCTGCTAGAACCCCGAGTGAGTGAACAACATTTATCATTACTCATCTGAAAATTTACAAGACAGAAAGTCAGCTGAAGGGGTCCTACACAGTGCCGGAAACTGACAGTCTTAGGTTGATCAGAACAATTGCAATGAGTAGGAGAGATTCTTGTTTTGAAAGAAAGGACAAACTCTGTCATTATTTTCTGCTTTAACCTACAGTGATAACCCCTACAGTGATCTGAGAATTTATAAAAGGCATAATAGAATGCAGGAGAATGTTTTCTGCTTGCATGTTTCTTTTAATCCTACTCTGAAAGGTGGGCTATGTAAATTATGAACCACATGCACAGTTGAAGGAGTATTACTTGGGGATAAAATGAACCACCATGAAATAAGACTATGATGACATTCTCTTGAGCTTTGGAGGGATTTAAATATGACTTGTTTATTAAGAAGCTCACATCCCAGCCTTCCACATGATGAGGGCTCTACAGAAAGCTAAACGGTTGGGAACTTGGGATGCCCAAAGATTTTCAGAAAGACAAATGGGCCTTTTTTTTTCTATGATAGTTTACTTAATCAGGTTTTTCATTGTAATTTTTAGGGGCAGATTAGAAGGGACATGAGAATCTTTTCCTGTTCTATGTGTTATCCATATTTGAAGGCATCTATCATTGTCCTGAGAAATCAGTGGCACCTATGAAGTCATGAATGAACCATTGTGACTTGCTTTTACTGGAGACAGTAATTGGTTGAGTCCAGGTCTTTTGGGTAAAGACTCTAACATTATTCAGTGGTAGGTATGTCTTAGAATGAGGTCAACTTCATGGGCAACCATTTGGTTTCAGGTTTTGTATGATGGCATTTAATGGTAAGAACTATTGGCATACCTCTTCTTTGTTTTGGTGGGGTTATATTTGAGACAGATTGAATTAATGGGAAGAAGTGAAGATGCAAGAGCACTACGTTGGGAATTGGGAGAGCTATTAGCTACCTGACGTGGGCCAAGGCAGTGTCTGTTTTTAAATAAAGCAGTTCGGTGAGAGTGCCCTAGAAGTGTCTATCTGAATCCCCTCGCTTTACAGACGGAGCTGCTGAAGCCCATAGAGTTTGAGGTGAAAGGACCCTGTGGTTTGGTCAGAATTGGATCCTGCTCTTTTTATCTTCAATCAATAGTTCTTTCTATCTTATCTCAGTTATAGAGATTGAGAAATTCAACCCAGCAGTTCAGTAAACCTTTTCTGATATGTGTTTCTTCTAAGGCCTTGTTATGTGTTCAGCTATCTGGGCCAGATTTTTAAAGAATTTACAGTTAGAGGTAATTTTGACAAATCCCTCCCATTTTATAGATGAAACCAGAGTCCCAGTGAAACAGCTAGCCCGGACATGACAGGTCAGATGGTCCACAGAGAGCCTGTGGGTTCTAACGTTCACTTAGGCTAGTTTAGCTACTTGATTTTTACATTTAGTTCTGTTGCAGCTAGAGGTAGAGGGAAACATTGTTTTTTGTCTTTCTCACAGTATTCTTTCTTTCATTGGCAAGAAAGGCAGATAATAAACAGTAACACATAAGGAAAGGATTCCACAATGAAAAGAAATTTTAGATCCTTCAGAGGTCTTTGACCATCATACTGGGTGGTCCTGTGCAAGTTTTTCAGCTGCCTCATCTGTGAAGTTCGGAGGTTTTCCCCACTGCTACCCAGCTATGCCAGGCTGTTGTGAATGGTGTCCGACTAGTGAGCAGATAACGGGCATTATGAAAAATCTGTGTCTTCAGGGATCCAGGTAGAGCTGAGAACAAAGTCTGGCTCTACCTCATATACGTATTGGAGTATTCATAGCAGTGGTTGGATTTCTGAAGGTATTGAAATAGCAACAAACTCAGGTTTGAAGTTACCTGTCATCTCTGTCTTCAGGACTGAAAGAGACTGACTTAATCTCACTCTCATAAAATTGGTGTATGAAGTTTAACAAAACCACATGAATGGATTTATTGAAGACGAGGTTCACTTTATTCATTAAGTTCATTGGGTAAGACCTGCTATTTGAAAAGTCAGTCCAAACTACTAAAATGAAAATGTTATCTCCTTTGAATTAATACAATGTACTGTTGGGCCCAGTCGAATACCAGTTTATATAAATATGCTTTGCATGTGTTACATATAATAAAGGCTTCTTCGCTACATTTTTAGTAGAAAGTAGAGGTTTCTGAAATCCGGTGAGCTGCAGCGTGTCCTGATTATCTTGTCCTCCCTGCTTTTCCTTGGTGCACACCTTCTGGTTTACTGAAAAATTTTCTTCATGACACAGTAACCTGGCTGCATGCATTGGTGTATCTGACGGCTAGTTTGGTGCTCTACTGTCAAAATTGTACCATAATCCTATGGCTTTTAGAACTTGACAGTTTGTTGAGTAACCAAAAGAAACATTGAGTGGTTGTTAACAGCTGATAATTTGGAGTCTTTAGGCTTGAAATAAGCTCTGATTCTGAGTGAAATGTGTCACGGTAAGTATGCTCACAGTGGAACAGGTCACAGGCACAGGGGCAGACTGTCAGAGCAAACAGATCACTTCAATCACATGCAAGGAAATGAAAGGCATGATAAAAGATTTGCACAAACAGATCATATGGCTAAGTTTTAAGGTCAGAAAACAGGTAAGATACTCAGTTTCTGTTGGTAATAGCATACCTGCATAGCAAATTAACTTAGGGGCGGGGTACAGGGAAACACGGGCTAAGCACGAGGCAGTTTCCCTGCTGAAGCTGTAGCTGACCTGGGTACCTGTCTGATGCACATCACGAGACCCCGAATAAAGAGTGACTAAGTCTACTGCATATTTGATAAGCAGTTAGCCACAGTGTTATTAATAAATGTGATAATAACAGTCTGGATTTGCATAGAGTCATACTGAAATGAGTTGAGTATAGACAGAAAATATGCCGGCTTGTTTTTCAGTTTGTGCCTTGGCATTGCGTCGTCCCTATCAGGCAGTGTCCTTTGCTGGTGGGGCTAGTGTAGGAGTGTAAACATCATGTGACATGGTTTGTCACCACTTGTTTTTCCTTACGTGCCCACAGTTCCTCTTTTGCTCTCTCTTACAAGCAAATTTCTACATTTAACCTACAAGGGAAAGGTAAAAAAAGGGGAGAGTAATTTTTCACAAGATTTAATAATGGGCTACATTTTGGCTGGGAGTTTTTTGCTTTTTTATAAAACTTGAGTGTGGATTTTTTTGTCATTGATTTTGGGGTGGGGTGGCAGTGGTGGTCCCGCCTCCAGGAAGAGGTGGGGGCTGGCAGCAGGTTTTAGGATGAGAACGCACCCCTGGGCTCCCTTCCTGAGCTGCCTTGTATTGGAAGCTATCAGTGGGCCAAGCCACTTTGTAGTGCTTAAACGTCTAGCCCCTGAAAATTTGACTTTGAAAAGTAATTTTAACAATTTCATAAACTACATAATGTGTTTTAGAGGCTAGGCTAGGATGAATGATCTTAAGTATTTTGGTCTCTTTCATAATACAACGAACCAAATATTGGTAAAAATACAGATCTTCACTCATGCAGTGAAGAGAGGCTAGATTTAATAAGCAGTTATGAGTGCTGGCAGCTGCCTGTCAGATTGTATGACTTGGGCTCCGGCACGTGAAGATGGTGTCAACTTACATTTTATCTCTCAAATATTTTGAGGCATTTCTTACCAGTCCCTAATGTAAAAAAGTATTATAATTGGCTGAACATTTCCCACAGCTAATTGTCTAGGGGCCAGGAAAACCTTGCGTGGCTTGATGAAGATCAGAAATTAACATGACATTTATGTGGAGGTAATGGAATATACTAATAATACAGTGATTCAGGACTGCTGAGAGCAAGGGTGTCCATCCTTTTCCCACCCATACTCAGCAAGAGGAGTTCTGAAGATAAAGAAGGAGGTCCCCCCACCAACTCCCCCTCATACCTCATAGCAGTGGCTGGCCAATCCAATCCCAATGGCAGACTTCCTTTTTTTTTTTTTTTTTTAACATGAGAGAAGGGGAGATAGTGAGACAGACTCCTACATGCATCCCAACTGGGACCCACCTGGCAACCCCAGACTGGGGATGATGCTTGAATCAACCAAGCTATTTTTAGCACCAGGGGCCTATGCTCAAACCAATTGAACCATTGGCTGCTGGAGGGCAAAAGGGAGAGAAGGGGGAAAGGGAGGAGGAGAGAAGCAGATGGTCACTTCTCCTGTGTGTCCTGACCAATAATTGAACCCAGGATATCCATATACCAGGTCGATGCTCTATCCACAGAGCCAACTGGCCAGGGCCAGATTCACTTTTAAAGTCTTTAGACAAACTGTAGACAAACTAATGAGTTATTCTGTCTGTTAAAAAAGAAAATACACCAACTACTATTATAAGATTAAATTCCAATCAGAAAGTTGCATTTAATTCCATAGTTATAACATTTTAATGAAGTCTGTTGGAGGTGACAGTTTATGTGAGACAAATTGATATGGTGTAGGTAGATATAAATTCATTGGATAATGTTAAACATGTTACTTCATATATATTAGCTGTGAAATTTATTTCTTTTCCAGTTATGTCCCCAAGGAGGTCAAGTCAGAGGAAAAAACATATCTTCAAAGAAAGAACCCTTCTGTCCTTTCAGATACTTGCTCTAAAACAGTCTTTTCTCAACTTTTATTTAAATAATTTGTTAAATTTCTACATTAACTAAATTTATGATTCTTGGTGTATGCTATTTGTAAAATTGAATATAGGTTTTATGATATAGGAAATTAGTCTAGGAATGAGAATGTGATCCAGTTTTGTAATGAAGGTAATCTGCATTTAAATTGCAGATACTTTCCACTTCTTTCCAAGGCCCTATGGGATTGCACACACATCTATCTGGACACACATATTCTCTGTACACTTTTAATGTATTGGACAGGTTTTTGTTCACATGACGTCTACACAAAGCGTCCAGCCTGTATTTAAGTCAGTGATAGTAAACACGCTCAGCACACGTTCAGTCCCACTACACAAAGCGTCCAGCCTGTATTTAAGTCAGTGATAGTAAACACGCTCAGCACACGTTCAGTCCCACTACACAAAGCGTCCAACCCTGTATTTAAGTCAGTGATAGTAAACACGCTCAGCACACGTTCAGTCCCACGTTTCTCCCGCTCCTGCCCATCCCTGTGCACAGGCAGATGTCACTCATTGATCACATGAGTGTGGATGAGGCCTCAGAATTATTCCACTTAAATTCTTGTAAGCAAGCTTACAAATACATTGTGTACATGAGAATGAGTAACATCATATCGGGCGCGTAGCTTTTCCCACTGGTCTGCATAGCTTTTCTGTGTATACCTGGAGCTTCCCCCCGTATCTGGCAGCAGTGGTGAAACTGCATATTTGTCACATTTGTGAGAAAGCCTGACACGTGTACAGCCCTGGCATTTATTTGGTTGTGTAGTGATTGGATCTTGACATCATATATATGCCATATTTGTATGATTTGTTGGGTAGTATATTTTTTTGATCTTCATCTGGTTTTGGCGTGACATGTGTATAAATAACATTATAGTTTTGTTGGGTTTATTTCTATTTCTTTAACTTTGGAAAGACAAACAGCTGTCGTCCTCTTGTTACCTGTGCATCAACTGAGGCTCAAGCACAGCGAGGAAGCGGTTGGGTGAGCTCCAAGCCCAGACTTTCACTTTCCCCAGGCGGCTCCTGTCACCAAGGGAGTGGCAAGTGCACATGCTGACCTGTGCAGGCAAGTTTCTGGTAGTTTTCTTCTTTTGCTTATTAATCTTGGTTTTTATCACTACATTGTAGCAAGCTATACCTGGGAGGAAGCCATTCATCTATATATTTCAAATGATCTCTTGGGTGATGTAAAATTCTAGGAACTTAAGCTACATTGCATGTTGTTTTTGAAAATACTATGTTTTCTGTTAATTTGGTCAAAGTAATGCAGAGGCTAAGGAAGGGAAACTTCCACTCAGCTTCTGTGCAGGCTGCTGAGCCACCCTGTGGAGAATTGCCATCATTTTAATTCCTCCTTAAAGAAAACTGAGCAATTGGTGCATTTAAGCACCATTTAGTTAATATATATTTTAATTAAATTTCAGTGTATTGTCTGATTATGTGTGTGGGTCCTGGTAACCAGAGTTTTGAAAGTGATTGTGGGTAACTACGTGCACTGTTTACCTCTCGGCTGTTCATGAATGATATGGTAAACCTTGGCCAGGGATGACAAAATTAATGGCCCTGTCACGGTCCATCTGATGGTGGCTCTTGGGTTTTCTCTCTCTCTTTTTTTTTGTATTTTTCTGAAGCAAGAAGTGGGGGGACAGACAGACTCCCGCATGCGCCTGACCAGGATCCACCTGGCAGGCCCACCAGGGGGCAGTGCTCTGCCCATCTGGGGTGTTGCTCTGCTGCAATTGCAATCGGAGACATTCTAACACCTGAGGCAGAGGCCATGGAGCCACCTTCAGCACCTGGGCCAACTTCGCTCCAATGGAACCTTGGCTGCGGGAGGGGAAGAGAGACATAGAAAGGAGAGGCAGAAGGGTGGAGAAGCAGATGGGCGCGTCTCCTGTGTGTCCTGGCTGGGAATCAAACCCGGGACTTCCACACACTGTGCCCACGCTGTACCGCTGAGTCAACTGGCCCAGGCCTGGGTTTTCTCTACATAGAATTTCTTTGGTCAATTGATTGGAATAGGCTCATGAGATGAAATCTTTTTCATCCTTCCTTGTGAAAATTTAGAATATTTATAAGAAATAATTACAGCAGCCATTCATTAGGCATTTATTTTCCTACTATGGATTGGATATAAAATTAGTTATTTCATTTAATCCTAACAGCATTTCTGTGTTCCGGATGTAATTATTGCGGTTTTGTTGAGAAGTCAAAAGCTCCGTGTCTACCTGGTCAGGGTCACATAACAAATTTAACAAGTGGGTTTTACCATACCTTGGGACAGTTGAAAAGCCCATGTCTTTACATCAGGGCATGCTACCTCTGTGTCTTGGAGTACATTCCATGATTCTTTAATACCCTTTAATTTGATTTAGGCAGGGACGATTTTGGAGCTTATAGTTAGCTATCTGTATGGAAGAAACAGAATCCAATTCATTTAAACTTGCAGCTTAATTTACACACAGGATCTTTACAGAACCAGTGATACAAATGGGAATGAGTTCTTCCAAAGTTACTCCTTCCCTTCCTGCCTTTGCTCAGCCTCCGGCTCCCAGAGTTGTGTCTGGGCTCCGCACTGTGCGCCCTTCAGTGTCTCCTGAAGTAAACACGTGGCTGGGGCAGCTCATGGCTTCCCTGACATCTGAGCAGATGGGTTTTCTGCCTGACACTTTATGAACAGACCACACAAGACCAGTGGACCAGCTGCTTTGAAAGAAGGGTGCAGGAGGAAATCCCTGGCACTGGACTTCTATGACCAGGGTGAAAAACCTGCCTCTTTGCCAAGTTATGTAGGCCCCTTGTCTCTGGACTCCAGGGACTGCAGGCCCTTCCAGGGTGGATTTTCAGGCAAATGGCTAGGTCGTTCATTTCAGGTATGCTCCGTGGAACTTTCGTTTGACATGTGTATTCAATTATAATTAAGGATATTTTTCTGTCCATATTTTTTAGAGTTGAATATTGGATTGTGTAAGGGCATGTCATTTGCAATTTTCTTTATAAATCTTGATATTCAGATGATGGGTATATAGGGTTGGTTATATTATTTTCTCTCATATATTTGACCATTTAAAATTTAAAAGTGTATGGGGGGCTTATCTAGCTTATTATCTAGGGTACTGGTTGATAAAGCAGTCACTGAGTAGAACCAAGTGCCTCTTCCCCAGTCTTCCCGTACCTTGGGCAGCCCATGGCTACTGGTATAATTTAATTAATAGGGAGTCTTAGGGCAAGGAGAAGCTAAGCTTATCAGCTAAGTATTAAAGTAATTTTC
Organism: Saccopteryx leptura; assembly: GCF_036850995.1. Taxonomy (NCBI): domain Eukaryota; kingdom Metazoa; phylum Chordata; class Mammalia; order Chiroptera; family Emballonuridae; genus Saccopteryx; species Saccopteryx leptura. The sequence continues at coordinate 65,491,914 of NC_089512.1, forward strand.
TGGATAAAATCACTTTACTTGACATAAAAGCATTCCCTGACTAACTTATAAAAAGTGACAGTAGGTGGCCACCTTTTATAACTGAGCCTCTGTGACATGCCAGGGGCTGTGACACATCTGTGAACGATTTTTTCTCTAATCTCCTCTGGGTAGTATTTGAAGGGGAGTAGAGGGGACTTGAACCCAGGGCACAGTGGACTTCTTTGCTCTTCTTCCTCCAAGTTCTTGGGGACATGTTTCTTACTGTGTTCCAGAGGCTGCCTGGGAAGTATATTAAGTGCAGATTTCTGGACCCACACCCAGGCACTGGCCTGGCGCTTGGCTACACAGGGTGTGGTCTCTGAAGTTAGAGTCAGGTGGCTATAGGTCAGAGTTCCAGGCCTCACTAGTTACCTTAGCCAAGTCAGGGCTCTTCTCCAAGTCTCAGTTTCCTCACCTGCCAAATGTGAACAATGATAGCACCCACCTTGTTGTCTGTGAAGTGTCTTCAGTAACATGCTTGGCATCTTGTAAGCACCAGGTATATGCTATTTGGTACTATATTTTAATTGTTTTCAGACATTGGCAAATAAATGCCCTGACATAACCAGGAATATTAAGGATGTAGCAATTAATGCTCCAGGTGGCACTATTGGCGGATAATTTAAACCTTATATATCCTAGAAGCGTTTTTTGTAATTATTAAAAAATATTTTAAAAATCAAATGTTAGTTTTTTACGTAGATGTCTGAAAAAGAATTCTGTCACCAAAGTGTGTAAATTGACAAGTGTAAATATGCAGTGAGTTCCAAAAGCGTGTATTATTTACTGATCAGTGTAGTGCCTCCTTCGGTGCTGTCACTCGGTCATTTCCTGTCAGTCTCTCCAGGCTGCTGTGATCAGACTATGGATATGCATATTAAAATACAAGGAAGTTATTTTGCACGTGTAGTGGCAGCTTTTAAATTGTTCATATTGCTGCTTAGAAAAGGCATGGGGATAGTTTACTCTTATGATGGTTAGTATCATTAGAATTGCATAAGAAATGAGAGGAACCAGACAAAACTCAGGGCAGTGAGACCTGAGGCCCTGCGGGTCCTGACGAATGGGCACCAGCACGTTCGGTCTGTGGGTGTCCTGGTCACAGACAGAACTTTCCGTTGATTTTGGGACCAAAGGCATGGGGAGCCCTTATACTGTTCTTTCTACGACTGTGTTTTTCTGAAAACTTGTGTAACCAAAAGGAACCAAAGGTTTGTGTGCAACTGTGCTGGTAAAGGGTCACCTAACCCCACGCTGTGTGTCCGGGAGCAGCACACCTGTCCCGAGCCAGACGGTGAGCAGTGCAGGCTTCGCAGGCTGCTGGTCTGCTGCAGAGCGTGGCCCTGCTGCTGGGGGCTGGGAGAGCAGCCCCCGCTGACAGAAAGGACGGAACGGGTGTGGCCACATTTCCAATAACATTTATTGACAGACACTGACATTTAAATTTCTTATAATTTCCATATGTCACTAATTAGGAAGAGTATTTCTATTTTTTCTAACCCTCTTTTTTTAAGACTGTAAGGAACTATTTTTAGCTCTGGAGTGTAGGGTTCAGTCTGGCCCAAGGGAGGGTCCACAGTCTGCTGAGCTCTGGGCCTGAGAAGACACAGCATCTGAGCTCCAGCTCTGGACGGTCTATTTCTATCATCTGCTCTTCAGTTTCTGATGAAATAATAATGGTACCAGCTTTTGTCCAGGTCTCATCTTGAGCGAGCCTGCTGTGTGATTGGATTATTTATTGATTTAAAAATGAGATTTAGTGAGGGTCCCTGCCCCTTTCTTGATTTAAAACAAGAGGGCTATGAACTAGAAGTAAAAGTGAGACTAGGGATAAAAGATGTCATGAGAAGGAAAACAAGCCAGAGAGGAAAAGTGGACTTTGGAAGTGACATGAGACCTATATACTCTTCAATACCAGTGTTTTCTGAAATGCGTTGTCTCTCACCAGTGGAATTTAAGGTGAAGTTTCTAGGAGACACAAATGAACATTTTTGAAAATTTACGAGCAAGATATTATTTTTCATATGTGATATATTAAATACGAAACGTGATATTAGCATGGCAATCTGCTTTCTCAGATCACATTGCATAAATGCAACATTTAGAAAATTGAGAGTTTTTGTGTGTTGTTCTTGGGCACACAAAGCTCTCAGAGGTGATATTGAAAATAAAAGCAGGACATTTTCTTTTAAGTGTCCCTATTTTATCATGAGGGAAGAGTAGAGACCAGGAAACAGATAATGTCAATCATTTGACTTTTCTCTAAAGAAATCTCTGGAGGCTAGGAATGAACAAAAGTGAGTGTGAGCATTCTGGATAGGTGCCTTACATTGGAAGCCTCTGTCCCTTTTCTGGCTCAAGATTTTGATCCTTTACCATGTAAGCAGGTGGGAGAAGTCAAGGCTGGGGAAGAGTGAGTTCCTGGAATAGGGCACTTCACAAAGTGGGAGGCAAGGAGCATGGAGCCCTGAGGAAGAGGAAGCCTGTGCTGAGGAGGAAAGGCGCACAGGATAGTCTAGAGGGCGCTTTCTTCACTGGGTGTCACGGCAGAACAGACTTGGGTGTGGAGGAGAAAGTTTCTGATGGTCAGCCAGCCATAATTTATGAACCAAGGTATTGTTATTGCAGTTGGGAATGGATGCCAAGAAAACATGTACCCTTAAAAAGCAAATATGTTTTCACAGAAGTGTCTATTGTAATAAAAATGGTGGAAAGTGGGAAAGAGAATACAACAAAAGTAGAATTATGATGACAGCCTTGTAAATGGTTAGTTTATCTCTTTTTTTTTTTAAATAAAAAATAAACATAATTCCATGATCCAGGGGCAAGATGTAGAGTCTTTACTATATAAAATCAGCTGAATGTGGTGATTAAGAACACAGGATGTTACCTGACCAGGTGGTGGCACAGTGAATAGTGTTGACCTGGGATGCTGAGGACCCAGATTTGAAACTCCAAAGTTGCTGGCTTGAGAGCAGGCTCACCAGCTTGAATGTGGGGTTGCTGGCTTGAGTGTGGGATTATAGACATGATCCAGGCACTATAGAATGTGGGGCACTGGCTTGAAGCTCAGAGTTGCTGGCGTGAGCAAGGGGTCACTGGCTTGGTTGGAACCCCCCCAATGAGAATGTATGAGAAGCAATTAATAAACAACTAAAATGCTGCAACTAAGAGTTGATGCTTCTCATCTCTCTCCCTTCCTGTCTCTCTCTCTCTCTTGCTGTAAACACACACACACGCACGCACGCACGCACGCACAATGTTGGCTAGATAACTTAGGTTTGAATCTTTGCTCTTAATCTCAAGTAAATTGCATTGCTGTGTACCTTAGTTTCCTCACCTTTAAAATGTAAATAATACAGTAGCTAACTCATAGACGATTGTGAGATTAAATGAGAATGCATATAAAGTATTACAAAAGAAATGGTACCTAGTGAATTTTCAGTAAACAGCTAGTTAGCTGTTAGCCCTAAAGTATGCCCTAAATAAAAAATGTGGTTTGAGATCATTACAGTTAACTTGATGTTATCTCTCTGGAGTGTTCCAGGGTGTGAATTTTTATGTGTATCTATATATCTATGTATATCTATGCATTTTAGTGATGTACATCATGTGCAAGTCTCTTAAACATTTAGTGTTCAAAGGAATAGGGAAGCTGATGATGCCCCAAGCTTCTTGTGCTTCCTCTTGAAGGCTCCATTACTACCACATGAACAGACTATTTTAATAACTCTGGGATGCTGAACTTCTGTCCTCAAGGAAGCCCTTAGGGCTAGGAAGTCCTTTCTTACACTGGACTAAAATCAACCATCCATTGCTTCCAACTTAATTTGATTTGGTGCCTTGGGATTCTACAAAAGCCATCTCCTCTTTGTGACAACTCATCAGTTATATCCAGGTAGTTAACGGGCCTTTCTCAAGACTTCTCCAAGCTAAAAATCCCTGTCTCATTTGGTTTGAGATGTCCTGTACCCATTTCTGTTGTTTCTCACAACACCAATAGCTACGGGGCCATGTTTTTTCATGTGTCTACATTTATATGTAGTTCACTTCAAAGTGCCTCTTTTTGACAAAACTGTCTTATCATGTGGAAGGGAAACATTTTGACTTTTCTAAATCCACTTCTTAAATTCTGAATGTGGGAAGCTGGCATGCACTGAAACAATTGCTAAGGAATCCAAATCTCCCCTTGAAAGTTAGTGTGCTTGCAGGAGCATTCACTTTTTTCCCAGCAGGTAGCTGTGGTCACTCTGGTCCGAGCGACAGCAGCAGCGTCACCGGGCGCCTGCCCCGTGCCAGTGCTCTGCTCAGCCTTCCAGCACAGAGTATTTCATTGTCATGACTGTGCTTCTGTTACGACTTTTGCTCCTGATCTCAGATGAGAAAAGCAGGGCGAGGGTCAACGTGGCAACTGAGGAGAAAAGACCCAGAGGAAGATTTTTTGGCAGACGTGACCCAGATGATTCCGTTAATCCATATAATTTTTGTCTATCTAAGAGTTTGTGTAGATTTTGGTTTCTTTTGCTTTTATCTCTTGTTTTAATGCATGGAAATTATATAAGTAATATAAAAATTATCTCCCTTTTTTAGAATAACCCACTTCTATTCCACAAAACAAGTGGGTTTTTTTTTTTAAGATTTTATTGATTTGAGAGAGAGAGAGAGAGAGAGAGAGAGCTGGCAAGGGAGAAGCAGGAAGCATCAACTCATAGTAGCTGCTTCTTATATGTTGAGGTTTCAAACCTGCGACCTCAGCATTCCAGGTTGACGCTTTCTCTGCTGTGCCACACAGGTCAGGCTCCGTTGAAACAATTTAAACTAAATATTTTTACTGCTATTCTCAAAGCAGTAGAGCCCACACATATTGACTCTGGGGATGGTACACTTTGTTTTTCGGTTTTCCCCAAGTGATTTTCTCTCCCCCCACTGCCTTCCAACACAACTCCCAGAGAGGAAGCCAGTCACAGTGTTGTCAGCAGCAGAAAGCTTTCAGAATACATTTATGGGCATGGGTAACTTGGGCGATGGCTGGGTGCCTTCTATGAGACTTCACACATTTCCTAAACATGGAGCCTCACCATGACAACAGCCATGTCACATGACACATTGGTGACACATGGAAAGTGCTGCCACAACTTCCCAGGTTGAATGTCTGTGATTCATTGTTTCCACTGACACAGTGACTGCTGTATCTGGCAGTTGGAAGGTTCTCTGGTGTTCAGTACCATTAATGCTGACTCCCATGGCACACGGAGGGCTCAGGGAAGGGATGTAAATAAATGTGTGCTGTAAACACTGCCTTCGTTAGCTTTACTGAGAAATACGTGTTCATCAGTCAACCTTCCTGCTTCTTGCATTCTTTTTTAAGCATATTTTGTTGGTAACACCCTTAGAAACTTGAAAATGATTTTATTTTTAATTATAGTTGTACCCATTTCTACTTGGCAAACTTCAGAAAAGGGTTCATGGTGGCCCCTTTTTAGTGTTTATTTATATTCTTCACATGTAACAGATTTATTGATGAATGCATGATTCTGGGAATATTTTTTTTTCTAATTGTGAAATTTATTGAATACATAAGTTAGTTGGTGGCATTGTGGGTCCACTGCTCATGTGGAGAGGGGTTTGGAGGTTATATTGTATCAGAAGACATTTCCAGAGATTCAAGATGAGTGATATTTTAACATTTTTAATTTCTGAGTGAGCCAATGAGAGATTTAAAAAATAGATATTGGATCTGGAAGGCATTAAAGAGATGTCAAGGACAAACAGATTTTGATTTGTAGCCTAATGAAATGTTTTGCCAACTTTTAAAGATTTTTTGAGAGTAGAACTTGCATCATTTGCTGTGTTTCTGGCATGGGAAGGTTACTCCTGTTTCTGTTACGCGAGGAATCCAAAGGGAAAACGGGATAATTTTTAATTAGCAAAATTATAAAACCATTTGCAGCCAAATGTTTTTTGTCTTATATAAACTGTGATGTTTCACATTTTACTTTAATCAAAGGAAATTTCATTCTGAAAATGTATTTAGTTGGTACTTTATGTGTGGGTTCTAGTCCTCAGTATTAGAAATTACCTTGTGCTCGTCTTTTCCAGTGTCATTTGCATAACCTGATAGGATTCCTGTCCTGTGTATTTCTTGTGTCTGTTTTGGATGTGTTATGGTTACCTGAGTTTGATGCACCTCTAATATTCAAATAAGCATTCTGAATGCAAGGCTAAATATTACACGAGAAATCATATGAGGGGTTTAGAAAGATTTTTTTTATGTTGTGTGATTTTGTATAGTTCAGAATTGCTTTTTATGAGGTTGCCTATGTAATTATTTGAATCAAAATGTTGTATTTTTACTTCGTACTATACGGATATGAAGAGTTATTTAAAAATGTATTTTATTAAAGAAATGAGAATAGTAAACCAAGTCATGGTAGCCTACACTTTGCATTTTATAATGCTGCAGTTGCATTTGATTATAGGAGAGTTTTTTTAGTGATTTTTATACATTTGAAATTTTTATTAATTTTGAGAGAGACGGGAGGGAGGAGCGGGAAGCATCAACTCGTAGCAGTTGCTTCTTGTATGTGCCTTGACTGGGCAAGCCCGGGGTTTTGAATCTGTGACCTCAGCACTCCAGGTCAACGCTTTATGCACTGCGCCACCACAGGTCAGGTGATTGTGAGAGTTTTACATTTTCTGGGGGCTCATTAGAAACATACTTGGAAATACAAGAATTCTATGGAAATGAGAAGGGATTTCAGTGTTTAGAATTTGAGGATTTTGCTAGACTGGGATAGTTCCAGCTCCTTGAGCTTCTGTACTTGGTAGTTGCTTAGAGGGGAGTACAGTATTCCATGCTGTTTCTTTTCTTGGTTTTTGTTTTGTTTTGTTTTTGAGAGAGACAGACAGGAAGGGAGATAAGAAACATCAACTCGTAGTTGAGTTACTTTAGTTGTTCATTGATTGCTTCTCATATGTGCCTTGACTGCGGGGCTCCAGCTGAGCCAGTGACCCCTTGCTTAAGCCAGTGACCTTTGGGCTCAAGCTAACGACCATGTGGTCATGTCTGTGATCCCACACTCAAACCAGAGACTCTGTACTCAAACCGGATGAGCTGGCGCTCAAGCCAGAGACCTCAGGGTTTGAACCTGGGTCCTCAGTGTCCCAGGTGGATGCTCTGTCCCTGTGCCACCTCCTGCTCAGGCTGACCCATGCTGTTGCTGTTGGGTCCTCCCAAGGTGCTGTGTGACAGCCTCGCAGAGCCCCGCTGCTGCAGGAAGACACATGGCGGAAGCACTGCCTCGAGGTTTTGGTGTAGATAAAGGCCTTCATCTTACCGTTCAATTGTCTTTGAAAGGCGTAGGTTTCACTTGCCAAGAGCAGGAGGGAAAGGAGATGTCAGATAGTTTTCAGACTAATTCCTTAATAAAAGGGTGTTTGTTTGTTTTTTGCTTTTGAGAGCGAGGGGGAAGGTAGAGGGGAGAGAGAGAAAAAAAATATTAACTCGTTGTTTCATGTAGTTGTGTATTCACTGGTTGCTTCTCGTGTATGCCTTAACTGGGTATTGAACCAGTGACCTGGTGAGATTAAATGAACTATGCACATGAGATTAGTGTGTTAGCTAAAATGCAGACCAGCATTTGTCTACTGTTGTGTAGTAGTTACAAGCACAGGCGCTGGTGCCAGGCTCTAGGTTCAGATCTTGACTCAATTACTTATTATGTATTTGTTTCATGTGTTACTTTGCCACTCTGAGCCTTAGTTTTCCCATTCATGAAGTGAGAATATGAAAGATTCTTCTTATTGGATCATCGTGAAGACTAAGGGGTGGGTGTGCTTTGGTGCAGTGCCTGCGTGTGGAAGGAGTCCTCTGTCATGGCAGCTACGGGGTCAGTAATAGCCTATGTAGTTTGAATAAGTGGAATTATATAAACTAGTCCTCTCCCTTTCTACGTGCTAAAGTAATTAAAACTAATAAAATATCTTGCTATGGGTAAGACACCAGACTTATGTGCCTCTTCTTTTTTTGTCTCTGGACTTCTTGTTGAAGTGCTGGCTGGTTTCAAAGTCCTGAATGCTGAGGGAGTAAAAAGGAGTTTCACCTCAGGTTTGGCAAGTGTCTTTATTTCACTGGGTACAAATATCATGTAGTAAAACAAGTGAAATCAATACCCAATATATTTGGCTGGAGAATGTATCAATAAATAAAGCAGAGAAAAAAAAAGGGAAGGCATTTTTAAACTTCTACTGAATACTTGGGCCTCTTTCCTTGGTTTTTTCCCTTTTTAATTGTCAGTCACATTAGTTTAATTTGTATTGGATATATTTTGGGTGTGAACTTTTGCATATTGTATCTTAAAAGTTTGAATCTTTATTTTCTACTGAGAATCATACACCACACTTAAGGGGGGGGGGGATTCCAATAATCTGAACTAAGGATGTGATCCTGTAGCATTAAAAACAACAATCCTGACCAAAAAGTGTGTCCTCCACAAAATAACTATTTCATACTTATAACTCCTCCCGACAAAATATGACCCAAAAGGCAATGAAGCACATAATACATAATGAAAAACAATAAAATGGAACCTCTAGCATGTACTTTTAGTGACTCACTGACTTCATAATAAACTGTAAATGAAATTACTTTTGTTTGTCTTCTACCGTCAGATAAACTGTAAGAAGCAGTAAGGGAACGCTCTACTAATAGGGTTGTAGAACCCATTCAGATAACCCTTTAAACCTGGAACTCCCTGGTGTAGGGCAGCAGAGTCTTTCTTGGCCTGGTCAGATGGAAACATAGTGAGTCATCAGAACACAGTTCTTTCGTTTTGTTTACCGAGCAGTTTTGTGGAGCTGCATCTGTGTGCTGCGTTCTTACGGTTCTCATGGTACTGGTGATTCATGAAGTAGCCCAGGAATAAAGAAAGCATGTGGAGTCTGACAGTATGGCTTTAAGCGTGGACTATCTCGTTTTCACCTTTTTATACTTCACTTACGTATTTTGACTTTCATGACTGCTGTAAACAGAAGCCTCGCCTATTTTATTTTTTATCTGGGTTCAAGAGAATAAAAACATTGCTCGGTTTGGTTGCCTAAAAGTAAGACCCTGTGATAGTACTGATTCTACGTGGGAAAGGCTGGAAGCTGTATACTCAGACTTCCACACTAGTGGCCTGGACAGTTATTGGTGGCATAGAGCATTTTTGTATTATGTTGGGCACAGGAGAAATATCTTGAAAATGTGGCATAATATTGTCATTTATGAGCCTTAGTCATTTCTCCCTATTCTTTTTCTTCATGAAACACTTGTCGAGAACAAGATTTGTAATTCTATACATTTTTGTGGCTGTTTATGCAATGTAAACATTCCCATTTGGGCTGTAAACACCGTGAAAGCACAGACTGTCGAATTTTTAAATCACACACCACCTATCACACAGTAGCATTCAGTAAATAGTTGTTGAATCAGTGATTTGTGTGAGCAAAGAAATGTATCAATTATAATGGCCAACATTTGTTTCATGTTTGAATTTAACAGGTTCTTTGTGAAAGTTCGTAGGAATTCTCCCACTTGATAGTGGCCACAGCTCTTTGGGTGGCTACTCTGAGGACTCCTAGTGTAGAGGTAGGAAGCTGAGGCTTGGGAAGGTTAAGGGACAAACTCATGGTCGGATGCTTGTAAGTTCTGTCTGCCTCAGAAGTGAGTGCCATCCAAGACTAGCCCATAGGCTGAGCAATTGCAGTTCATGAGCTCACAGTGAAATTGTTCCTAAGATACTTGTTCAGCAGTATTTCTCTCTGCAACATTGAGCAATGTTTTCTAGGGAAAATCCATCAGGATTTTATTCTAGTCATTAGAAAAGAGGAGTTACTTGTAAGTACTAATAACAGTAACACTCCTTCTTGCTGGGTATTAGGTGTTTTGCTAAGCTCTTTATGTGAGTTAATTTATTTTATTTTTATAACATCTTTGTGAGGTAGATACTTTTGTTTTTCGTGTTTTACAGGTGAGGAAACTGAAACTCAAGGAAGGATAAAGAAAGGTTAGATGACTTATTGAAGGTTATCAGCTAGAATCCACATTCTAAATAGCAAATTGCTAAATAACTTTAGAACTTCTTTCAGAAAATGATAGGAGCCAGGGACTCAAAATAATCTATTTTCATTCACATCTTATGAATATTTTATTTTGGTTAGTCCCAACTATTTTGAAATCAGGAGGCAGTCGAAAGGAGGGATAGATTGGCCAGGACTGTAAGTTGACTATTGTTCTGCAGACAGATGCTGCCTGCAGGGGTTGCCTTGAGTTCTTTATCTACAGACATAAGACTAACAGAACTTGCAGGGATGCAGATAAACTACTGCGTATCATCTGGGTATAATATTCACTTAAAGGTTCTGGACTGAGAAAGTTTCAGTGACAAATCTGGCTGTCAGTAGATGGTGGTTTGCAGCTTTTCTGATCATAAGCTCTCCGGCTTTGAATTTTGGCTTTTGCTCCCCAACCCCATTTCATTCGGCGAGAGAATAAATGCTCTAATATGATGATCAAAGCCCAGTTAAGGTTTCCTGATTTCCAGTTGGTAGTTAATAGCAGTGTGTGCTGTCACTGAGTAGATGTTATTTATTTTTCCATCATAATCCCATTTGGATTCCAGGAATGACTCAAGAAATTTGCTTTTTTCCTCAATTAAAATGGAAACAATCTTTGTTTTCTTTTATTTTTTTCTTTCTTTTTTCTCTCTTTTTTTCTGGTAGGATCAGCTTTACAAAACTGATTTACTTAAGAGGAGCTGGTTCTCTTGAAAAGAGATTAAACTGGAGAATGGTCCTGAATGTGTGCGCTAGAGCACTGACATATTTTGTTGATGCTGGCTTTTTTTATTTGATTGCTATCCATTCTGAAGTCTTCCCCTCCTTTTTTCCTTCTTTGAAATCTATTGGTTACTATGGAAACAGTGTTGTTTTGGGTTTGGGTGGAACTGTATCCACAAATGCAGTATAAAATCATTTATAAGATGGGTTAATATTTATTCTGGCTGGGCATATATGGAACATGATGTAATGATAATCACGATCACACATGCAGAA